>NC_083283.1:17731719-18044219 GCF_963506605.1 Zootoca vivipara | reverse complement strand
GCAGCAGCAATCCGGATCAGTATGGAATTCCCCACACCCATGTATTATTCTTGAGTCTCTCTCCTTATATATAAGAAAGCACCTTTACATTCATTTTTACATCAAAAAGAACCACTGTTGGTGGCTTCGTAAGGATATGCCCACCCTGTTCCAATTCCCCTTCTTTTAGAATGTTTTAATACATCCTCTTCTAGCATCTATCACATCCCTTCAAAAAGGGGGTGGTCAGTAAATGAGTTGGGGAGTTGGGGGAAGCTTTTTCTCTCTGCCATATACTGTATATGAAGCCAAATATTTTATAAAAGCAGAAAAAGAACAACTAAAGAAAGCAAGAACTAAGCTGGTAAGTGCCAGGTCTTTGCTTCTCCCCATCCTCCACAACTGCTACCTGCGTACTTTGAAGAGTCCCATGATGTGTGATTATGGCTTTATAGCTGGTTTTAAAAGGTAGCTGAATGGTCAAATGCCACCAGAGATTGAAGCTTAAATGAGAAGGTTCGTACCTGTCAGCGTAAAAAGCCTGTTATTGTTAAATATGAAAATGACGGGGAGCTGCAGTGCTGGCTTTTTGGTAGGGCTGGCCGTATGCCCAGTGCAAACTCACATCTCATGACTTAATGTCCCAATCAAAGCTTCTCACGATTTTATATGCAATTTACATGGATTTCTCAGGAGTCTCATACATTGCCGCTTTAAGAAGCTTTTTAAGGCATTGAACTGACCCTGAACATCTTGCTGCATCCAGAAGTGTAGTGTCACATGAATAGTGATAACTTTGTTGATCTGGGAGAAACAACAGTACTTACTTAAAAAAATAAAAATGAAATGAAAGTGGCTAGGATGCCAAGCCTTCTGGGAAGTCATACAACTGCCCCAAAATCTTGAGGTTGCAGCCCTGGATTCCTCCAGGGGAATAGTCCCCAGATAACTCATTTGGATTTACTTCTCAGTAGACTTGCATATGATCACAGAGTCACTTATTTCTGCTTTTCTTTCATAAAAGAGATCCAGGGTGATGAACAAAATGAAGCAGGAACCAGGTAAATACAAAAGCAGCTTTAAAAAGTTATAATCTTTTTTTTCTGGGGGTATGCATACCCCTAAACATTTTGTGAATCTTTGTACTTTATTTACATTTACTGTATTTATTTATTTATTTATTTATTTATTTATTTATTTATTTGCTTACTGTTTTTATTTTCCCCGATTTGAACTATAAAATTGTGATTTTCTTGATTCAAAATGAGAGTACCCCTAAATACTTTTTTTTTAAAAAAAAAAAACGCTGATTATACCTGTGGTAAGTTTAAACCAGGAAGTACTTGTCCAGGCACCCCCAAGCTGCGGCCCGCCAGATGTTTTGGCCTACAACTCCCATGATCCCTAGCTAACAGGACTAGTGTTCAGGGAAGATGGGAACTGTAGTCCAAAACATCTGGAGGGCCGAAGTTTGGGGATGCCTGTACTTGTCCCTAATCTCCCCCTGAGGCTCATTCATGGTGTACTGAACTATGGTTTATCACTATATTCAAACTGGACCACTGTGTGCTGCTGGGACTTGCATTTGATATAATACTTGAACCAGACGTCTGGTTTCTTCTTGTCACTATTTGGAACAATGCACCACCAAAATTATTTGAGCGCTTAAGAAATGGGAGGGGGGAGTGAACTGACTCATTATTAAAGCTTTGCAGTTTACAAAACAACAAGAAAAACCACAAGTAAACTTGCTAGTTGTTGGCAGGTGAAATGTGGCATGGAAAAAGCCCTCACTTAAGATCAGTGATCTTTATTGATTTTCTAGAAACTAACTTTTATTTTACAGAGTTGCTTAGATCAGCAGGGGTGTGGGTGAGCTTCTGAGTTTTATTTTTTATTTTGCTGTTTATTCCGTTAGCTAAACTGTTATGGACAGGTCTGTCCAGGTTTTTTTTTTTTTCTTGCCTTCTGTTAGCCTTTCAGGCCACAGCAATGTTACATAAAATTAATATTTGATGGAGTTCAAATGGGAGGTAAAATTGGTCTTCTCGATAACAGTACCGGTAACAATGGGAAGGTTATCCATCCATTCACCAGTGAATCCTGAAGTCTCGGAGTCCCATCATTTTTACTCAGAAGCAGCTCCCTGGGTGTGGCAGAGCCATTATGCTAACTTCCTGGCTGTGGGTTGTTGATATGATAGGTGCCCACTTTCTGTATGTCCTGGAAACAACTGAAGATATTTTTCTTCAAACAGACATTCCCTGTTGGGTGAATATGTCTTTGTCACAAGTGTCTGTTCTGTATTGTTTTAGAATCATGGAATTGTATAGTTGGAAGGGACCTCGAGGATCATCTAAACCAGCCCCCCTGCAATGTAGGAATATAATAATAATAATAATAATAAATAATAATAATAATAACAACAATAACAATAATAATAATATTTTATTTTTACCCCACCCATCTGGCTGGGTTTCCCCAGCCACTCTGGGTGGCTCCCAACAGAATATTAAAATACAATAGTGTTTTGTATTACAGGGCTGCCTTTAGATGTCTTCTAAAAGTCTGGTAGTTCTTTTTCTCTTTGACATCTGGTGAAAGGGCGTTCCACAGGGCGGGTGCCACTACCGAGAAGGCCCTCTGACTGGTTCCCTGTAACTTGGCTTCTCGCAGGGAGGGAACCGCCAGAAGGCCCTTGACGCTAGACCTCAGTGTCCAGGCAGAACGATGGGGGTGGAGACGCTCCTTCAGGTATACTGGACCGAGGCCGTTTAGGGCTTTAAAGGTCAGCACCAACACTTTGAATTGTGCTCAGAAATGTACTGGGAGCCAATGCAGGTCTTTCAAGATCGGTGTTATGTGGTCTTGGCAGTTGCGCCCAGTCACCAGTCTAGCTGCCGCATTCTGGATTAGTTGTGGTTTCTGGGTCACCTTCAAAGGTAGGCCCACATAGAACATCCAAGTGAGAGATAACTAGAGCATGTACCATTCTGGTGAGACAATCTGAGGCTAGGTAGGGTCTCAGCCTGTGTACGAGGTGGAGCAGATAAACAGCTGCCCTGGACACAGAGTTCACCTGTGCCTCCATGGACAGCTGTGAGTCCAAAATGACTCCCAGGCTGCACACCTGGTCCTTCAGGGGCACAGTTACCCCTTTCAGGACCAGGAAGTCCTCCACACTCACCCGCCTCCTGTCCCCCCAAAACAGTTCTTCTGTCTTGTCAGGATTCAACCTCAATCTGTTAGCCGCCATTCATCCCCCAACTGCCTCCAGACACTCACACAAGACCTTCACCACCTTCACTGGTTCTGATTTAAGGAGAGGTAGAGCTGGGTATCATCTGCATACTGATGAACACCCAGCCCAAACCCCTGATGATCTTTCCCAGCGGCTGCATGTAGATGTTGAAAAGTGTGGGGGGAGAGGATGGAACCTTGAGGCACCCCACAAGTGAGAGCCCAAGGGTCTGAACACTCATCCCCCACCATCACTTTCTGTACATGGCCCAAGAGGAAGGAGCGGAACCACTGCATGACAGTGCCCCCAGCTCCCAACCCCTCTAGATGGTCCAGAAGGGTGTTATGGTCAATGGCGTCAAAAGCCGCTGAGAGTTTCAGCATAACTAGGAAACAGCTCTCACCTTTGTCCCTAGCCCTCCAGAGATCATCAACCAGCGCAACCAAGGAAGTTTCAGTCCCATGATGGTCCGCTTCTTCCAGGCGTGCCTGGAGTTGTTCAGCAACCACTCACTCAATCACCTTGCCCAAGAATGGAAGATTTGAGACTGGGCGATAGTTGGCCATATGCATTACGGGGATTGAACCTGCAACCTTGGCATTATCAGTGCCAATTGTTTTAAATATGTCTGCTGTTCCTTTGTGTTGTTTAATCCTTTTCACTGTTTTTATTGCCTTGAAAGGATTGTGTTTGAAATATACTCAGTCGAGTAATGATTTCATGCTCTTTATTTTAGCTCATAGGAACAGTGATAGATTCCCCCCCCCCCGGAAAAAAAACACCTCTGGCTTTATATTTACACAATGAGTCCTGCATGATTGGTTGATTCTGCTGCCCTCCTAGAGCCTGATTGGGCTGCTCCTGCAGGCCAATTGGATGCAGCATTCAAGTATTCTACCTGCCTATTGTTCTAGTGATAGGCTGATTCACTTCCTATTGTGGCCTGATTGGGCAGCTCCTGCAGGCCAATCAGGTTGCTGCCTCCTAGAATCCTACTTGCTTATTGTTCTAGGACCCAAGCTCAGTACATAACAGTGTTGAAAGCAATTAATAAATCAATGATAATAATAAATATTGCTTATTGGAGGGGGCGCAGCCATGAGCTGATAGATACAATGTGAATGAACTGAGAGGACCCTACATTGGCTCTGCCAGTGTGATTGTACTGCACAAACTTCCTCAGCCCTCCCTCCCAGTAACAATGCAACGGTGATCTTCTGCCTTTAAATCAGAGTTGTGGCCTTTGATTGCTTGGCAGACTGGGGGAACCATCAGCCAAGCACTACATTCAGTTTAATGTGGCTTGTGTGGTTTTATTCTTTAAGAAAGCTTGGCCAATCAGGTGCCCTCCAGACATTTTGGACTCCAATTCCCCTCAGCTCCAGCCAACATGACAAATATGAGTCAAAATAACTTTGGGTACCAGGCTGACAAGGCGGCTTTGGGAGACTAAGTTATAAATATCATACCTTTCAACCTGATGAAAATAGGGACATCCCATGCCATAATGATAATTTTACTATTTATATCCCACAAATCTTATTGGGTTGCCCCAGCACTCTGGACAGCTCCCAACATATATGAAAACATAATTAAACATTAAACTTAAACAAAACAAAACAAAACAAAACAAAACAAAACAAAATCTTCCCCTATACAGGATTTCCCTCAACCGGCTCAGGGGTTGGATAACTCCATACCCTCCAACATTTCTCCAATGAAAATAGGGACATCCTAAGGAAAATTAGGACATTCCGGGATCAAATCAGAAACTGGGGTGGCTTCTCTAAATTAGGGATGTCCCTGGAAAATAGAGACACTTGGAGGATCTGAAATATATAGTCCACTGGCATCCCAGTGGTAATATTGTTTGGTGTTTTTAAAATCAGAGCATCAAATCGTTCTGTATTTGGGAGGCTTCCAGTCTTCTGACATAAATTTGAAAAATCTCAGTCCAATCGTTCTAATGAAAACAAAAGTAAGTTAGGTAAATGTTTATTGTGTAGGAAGAAGCACCACAGTGACTGTATTGATAACAGCGATAATTTGTTGCTATAGCCTATTAGGATTGAAAACAACCTTTACGAGAAGACGTTCCAATAAGTATGCTAAGAGATTATTTTTAGTAGACGCTGCAATTTAAGCCATATTTTATTGATTTTTGTCCCCTTTGACTTTGACAGTAATGGTGCAATTTAAGCATTTCCAGCCATGAGGTTAATAATAAGAATAAGAATGCTCAGATACTAAGTAATGCATGCTAATGGCATTAATCAGTGCAATGCTTTTTCAGTAGAAAAGAAAGAATTACTTCTGCTGGCGGTTTTGAATATTATAGTTACTTCACTGTTTTCTCAGAGAAAAATAGCGAAAATATATTTTGTTATTTATGTTTATTAAATTTGTATCCCTCCCTTTATCCATAGATCTCAGGGCAGTTAACAACATAAAGAAATAAAAGATAAAAACACAAACTACCTCATAAAAACAAGAACAAGTGAATTTAACAGTAAGTTCAGAATCAAACTCAAAATATGCCCTATCTGGCATACTATCTGGCCTTCCGCTACTAAACTAGTACAACCCTAGGATGTGTGCCCAAGCGACTAGAGGTTACTTCGATAGAGTAAATAACAGGGACTTATTAAACCCTCGCCTCCTCTAGAAGAATGGGGTTCAAACCCGCACCTGAGACTTCAAAATCCTCTGAACTCTGTACTCCCACTCTACTATCTATACTAGTAAAGCCAGCTAATAAAGCTCTTAGGCCCATACCCCAAAAATGTTGGTTGAACCCCTCCTTTACTAATTATATCTGTTATAATCTCCAACCTGGGCCTTGGAGCAATCATTACCACCGCCAGCTACTACTGGCTTCTAGCCTGGATTGGACTAGAACTAAACACCTTAGCCATCATCCCAATTTTAGCCAAACAACATCACCCACGAGCTACTGAAGCCACAACTAAATACTTTATATTATTCAAGCAACAGCCTCAGCCATTATCCTATTCTCAAGCACCCCTAATGTCTGACACACAGACACCTGAGGCATTACTCAACTTACCACACACCCAACCCCTTATGCCCTAGCTATAAAACTGGGACTAACCCCAATACACTTCTGACTTCCAGAAGTTATACAAGGGACCACTATAACAAAAGACTTAATCATTTCAATTTGACCAAAATCATCACCAATATCTTTATTCTACCTAACCACCAACTAACTTCCAACAACAATCCTATTCATAGCTGTCAAGTTTTCCCTTTTCTCGCGAGGAAGCTTATTCAGCATAAGGGAATTTCCCTTAAAAAAAGGGAGAACTTGACAGCTATGATCCTATTCTTACTAGCTATCACCTCAACCCTAGCTGGAGGTCGATCTGGCTTAAACCAAACCCAACTACGAAAAATCATAGTATTTTCATCCATCGCCCACCTTGGGTGAATAATTATTATTGCATCTCTATCCCCAAAATTACTTTTCCTAACCCTTTTAGCTTACCTACTAATTACCTGCTCAGTATTCCTGGAGGGGAAAGAGAAATATGTATGCTACCTTGAGCTGCTTACAGGAAAGGTGGAATTCAAATACAATACACAAACAAACAAACGAATGAATAAAATAACATTTATCAGTCATCTGCAAAGAAACACCATCACCCTTCCATGGCTGGATACAGACCATATTTGTCTGGTTTGACACTGGCAAGTAAAGTGTGCCATAAATTCCTGTCTCTTTGCATATCCAACAGCCACCAGAGGTCATTAAGCAAGGACCATCAGTGTGGACCTATATAAAAGCCTTGGGAGAAGATCACTTGGCGTATTCAAAGTGGCCAGTGTGGGGATGGAGTTTGGGGGCCACTGGTGGAGGCAACACTGAGTTAGACTAATCAGTAGCCTGACTCAGTCTTGGCAAATTCCAGTTTCCCTATGTTGAAATTCTAAATTGCAGTTTATTCAGGGAATTGTAGCATGGGATCCCCCTTGTTCATATGTAGCTAGCTTTAAGGTGTGTGTGTGTTTTAAGCATCAAAGGGCGATTAGTACAACATTTAGAAAAGCCACCCTGGAAAGCGTTCTCTTTCAAGTATGGGGGGTTTGCTCAGAAAGAGAGAGGGGAATTAATTTGCTCATTAAAGGCATGGAGAGGCACAATACCAACTGCCACACATCTGATCGTGTGCTTTTAGAGTGATTTATGTAGAAAGAAATGACCTTTGTCATATTAAAAAAGATGGATTAATTTAGCAGTCAAATGGATCCTTTCAAAATCAAGATATGTTCCCTTACTACAAGGATCATATACTCTGTCAGAACTTGGCACAGAGTTAATCAGTGGCGGCAAAAGCCTTTCTTGGATTGATAAAAATTAGACGCCCTGCAAATAAGGAACCCACTTCTTTGAGGGATGCCAGAATAAAACGACCCAAGCATGAAAACATAAAATACAATCACAATTATTAGTTCACCACTATGGGGAGTTGGGGGGGGGAGGGAGGGCATTTTGACTGATGAAAGCCATTTTCTCTTTCAACATGAAATACGATACCTAGGAATCAATTGTTTTACATTTATAATCAAAGGTTATATCCTGAGTGAACTAATTCTTGTATGAAAGGGCTATTAGTAAAATCTTGTTAAGCTTCAAAAAATGGTTAGACCTTAAATAAATGCCCCCGCCCCCAACATAGCTGCCAAGTTTTCCCTTTTCTCGCGAGGAAGCCTATTCAGCATAAGGGGATTTCCCTTAAAAAAAGGGATAACTTGGCAGCTATGGCCCCCAACTGGACTACTGCATAAAAGAATGGTGTCAGTGTTTGTTGAAAGAAAATGTTTAGGGACATTTCCTCCAGATTTAATTTTAATTTGTGAAAGGTTAGTGAAATGTTAAACAATTAAGCAACAAAAAACATGTCCATTCTGAATCTGATGCTTCAGCTAGATTTTCATAGGTGTCATCTATGCATCTGGTTGCATGGCTATGGGGGGAACAAACCCCTCTTGAAATAACCATGCTGCAAGATCGGGACTCCCTCCATGCAGACTGAAGGTGTAAATAGTTGAATAAACCATATTTCTTAAAGCTACGGCAGTTTCTGCCACGTCTCAATTTTCCAAAGAACCATAGGCCTCGATGGAAGATGGGGGGGGGGTGTAGAAACCAGAATACTATAAAAAAAACAAAATTTGCATTTATTGCTCTACTCACTTTTGCTGATACATCATCCTTGGAAGGGATTCCCCAGAACATAATTTCAATTCCCAAGTGGATTCCCCCCTCCTGCCCTTAAACTTATTCTATAACGAAGCGAAAGCCCATTAAACTGAAACAACCATGTTATTATTCCTTGTTTACTTCTGCTTGCCCAACTTTAATCCTGTTTTAAGGCTGCTTCATAATTCTCTGACTTTTAGATTATTTATTGCTTTTTGTTGTTGTCTTAATTGTTTCATTCCTTTTGGAAACCATCCCAGGCATATAATCAAAGGACAGTATCAGAAAGCTTATACTGTAATAATTTTTAAAACAGAAGTGTGTCTCTCAAGGTACCTCTGTCATCTCAGCCCATTATCACAGATGACACCTTCCTGTCAACACATGTAACTTAGCACCTGGTTATCTCAGCCTGCCAATTATGGTGTATCCCTCAGTGCTAAGAATGAGCCTATGCTTGCAACTGGATAATGTCAGCTGTAACCTGATTTTGCAGTAGATAAACCGTCACAGATCACTCCCTTTCACTGGGAGATAAGCTGTGAGTTGATAATTGTGCATTGGTGGAATTAAAGGCTAAATCCTGATCAAAAAAGCAATCCATACCTTGCCCGTAGAAAAATGGATAGTATCACACAGCTGGTCACCATCTAGTCTTCTTCTTTTTTTCCTTCCAAATTTTTTAAATTCATTTTATATAAACTACTAAGACAAAAATAGCACAATACCTCAAACTAACAACAACATAACAAACAAACAAAACAAACAATACAAATAAATTCTTATCCATTCATCTGTTTCTCAAACCATTATTGTGTGGACTTCCCCAAGTCCCCCCTATCTGATTTTCATTTCAACTCATCTTTAGCAGTTTCATATATCACAATCTTAATCCTTTTCCCCCCCACTTATCCATTTACCATAATTTCCTCACACTATTACACTTATATATATCCATTTTACATTCTACACTAACATCTAATTCTTATCTTAAGCCTAAAATTAACTTTCAAGAATATCCACATTTTTAATATAGTGACATCTTTTTAAAAGTAATTTAAACTTATTCCATTTTTCTCCAGCCCTCAACCCTCTGGTCGCAATGTTTCCCCGCCAGCTCAGCAAGATTCCCCTGAAATCTATCTTATAAAATAGATTCTTAATTTCTTTAGCCAACCAATCCATTTTCAATCCAGGTTTGTTAATCAAAAAAATACATCCATGTAGTCTAAACACCCTGCTCAGTGTTGGAAATCCAAAGGTTGAGCAGCCCCAGGAGTTGTCAGCCTTTGTTCTAAAGACCATCAGGAGAGTCCACCACCTATCTAGTTAACTGGATTCATTCGGAGAGGGATCTCTCCAGATGTTGTTGGCAGTCCAGGCCCAAAACAATTTATTTCCTGAGACAAAGGACAAGATGGTAAATCCTGTTCCCACCACATCCACTCTATATACGGGAGCTAAGTGGATTGGCAGCTGAATCTAATGGGGTGGCATCCTCCACCATATCTGTGGTAGCTGGCCAGTTTAGGGGCCCAAGGGCATGCCATGTCACAACAGAGACCAGCAGCTGGGACTTGAAGCAGTCACCTTACTTTCTCTTAAAAGACAGGCAAATCTGTCTAGTAACCACCATAGCTATAGCAACCCTCAATATGCAGATGTGCTCATATCGAATCCCTATTAACATCAACAATGAGGCTGCTAACTGGTTGCATTTCTGAGCTTTTACAGTTTCCCACCTAAACTAAGCACATGCTCTCAACCATTGAGGTCCAGTGCCAAGGGCCTTCTGGCGGTTCCCTCCCTGCGAGAAGTGAGGTTAAAGGGAACCAGGCAGAGGGCCTTCTCGGTAGTGGCACCTGCCCTGTGAAACCCCCTTCCATCGAATGTCAAGGAGATAAACAACTATCTGACTTTTAGAAGACATCTGAAGGCAGCCCTGTTTAGGGAAGTTTTCAATGTCTGAAGTTTTATTCTGTTTTTAGTCCTCTGTTGGAAACCGTCCAGAGGTGGCTGAGGAAACCCAGCCAGATGGGTGGGGTATAAATATTGTTGTTGTTGTTGTTGTTGTTGTTGTTGTTAACATAAGATGTGATCCACAATCCTCTTTTCCATCTGTCAAATCTTAAGCAGAAAACACTGGTAAAATAAAAATATACCCATGTGAATAATAATTGAGGAAACAGCCTCGGCAAATACTTAAATGTTTTCAGGCTTCCCATAGTCATCTGTTTGGGCCACTGTGAAAACAGGATGTTGGATTAGAAGGGTCTTTGGCCTGATCCAGGAAGAATTTTCTTATGTTCTTAAATAAGCAGATTCTAGTCATCTCCTCAATAAAGTCAATGAGAGGGGGCGAAAAAAGGTTAATGCTAACATCCATTCTTTGCCTGTTAATTGAATTCTGGTAGTACAGATTTTGGTGTTCTGTGTTGTTTGTTTCAAGAACTAGGCTGCTAGATTTCTCATTATTTCCTCTCCCTGTTTGAAATGCTTCTCTCCTAGCTGCTCATTATCAGATCATATGTATTCCTCCCTTTCATTCCAGATTCTTTTCCACAGATGTTTAATACCTGTAGGGAACAACTGGCATCTGCCTTTGCTTTTAAGTAAATGCATATCTGTGTGTGAGGCATACTATCTGTGTCTCCTTATAAATTAGAATGTTTAGCAAAATGTAGCCTTCTAAGTATGGCAGACAGGCTTACATTCTAGTGTGGTTGTTTGAACACACATTCATTTGCTGCCCTGAACACAAATGCCTTGGAATGAAGTAAACATCTGTTGTAATCACTTCTACCGCACTTTAGAATATCTTACTTAGGGTAAGGATGAAAATAGAAGACATTTTACAGCATGGTAGATATGGTTTCAACATGAGAACACTTCACACACACACACACACACACACACACACACACACACACACACACAAACTTAATGGCAGAGGTTCAGTCAAGAGGTCCTATCATTATCCAGTTTTGTGAGTTCGTTTCCAGTTATTGAGGCCTGTGGATGTGAACAAGATGTTTGCCCCTGTTTGGCCTGCAGAATAGCTTAATCAATGGGTAGGTAAACTAAGGCCTGGGGGCCAGATCCGGCCCAATCACCTTCTCAATATGGCCCACGGATGGTCCGGGAATCAGCATGTTTTTACATGAGTAGAATGTGTCCTTTTATTTAAAAGGCATCTCTGGGTTATTTGTGGGTCATAGGATGGGGCATATTTTTTTTTTCCAAAATATAGTCTCCCCCCCCCCACAAGATCTGAGGGACAGTGGACCGGCCCCCTGCTGAAAAGGTTTGCTGACCCCTGGCTTAATCCTTGCCCATCATGGCTTATTCAAAGTAGCTGTGGAAAGTTTAACTAGGTGGGTCTAGGAATCAGATAATGGATCTTTGCATGGTGGAACAGTGCCTGCTCCGTTGAAGAAGGTGGCAATGTATCCACTCCTGAAAAAGTCCTCCTTGGTTTCTGAGGTATTTAACAACTGCCTCTTAATAGTAGATGCTATAGCCCATGTTTCCTGTCACCTTTGGTAATTGTTATGGCCAGCTTTTCTGTTTTATGCCGCACACCATTTCTGAGATTTACCCTGCTAGCTGGGCCTGATGGATTTTGTGGTCTAAAACATCTGGATGACAACAGGTTAGTGAAGGCTGCTCTAGAGCATGTGGGTTCTCTGGAGCGATGTAATTCATAAATGGTTTACTCAGAAGGTGATGTCATTAATACAAGACAAATCCATTCCCTTTTAATATATCAGAATGCTCGGGGTTCCGGTTTCCGCCGGCAGGAATGGCGGACCTGTTTTCCATCCCTCTGACCTTCGTGAGGAATTTGGCGGTTGCTAGGGGAGTAAATGGCAACCCCCTACCCTCTCCGGGGGTTACGGAGAGGGGCCGCTGGCCCGCGATGCCCCCAGACCCACTCCGACTGTTTATGGAGTGGGGGGAGCTTGGGCTGAAAAGCACTTACGAGGGCCAGGACTCCCGGACGCTAATCTGCATGGCGGGGATTTCCATGGTTAAAGAAGATAATTAGGCTTAAAACTATGGACATACTTCAGAAGGAGGGGAAGAAGCGCTGTTTACTGCTGAGAAATTTATGCTGCTGAGGGAGAGGAGTCAAAGGCTGTATATCATCTGGAAGAAGGATTGATGGGGACGGAGCGATAAGGGAATTGAGTTTTTTTTTATTTTTCTTCATACTTCGTACCTTCCCAGACGCGATGTCCTGGCTTGTTTGGAGTGAAAGAGAAGCAAAAGACTGTGTGAGTTGAACTTTATAAACTGTTGTTACTGAGCATATTTTTTAAAGATGTGGAGTTGCCGATGAGAAAAGCCCCCCCCCCCTAGTCGGACGGAAGGAGTCCTGGACGCGTTCGGAGGATTTATGAGCTGTGACGCACTTTGAATTGGAGCAGCGACCTGAAGCTAAGTTCAGCTATAGGGCAAGGAGATCCATTAATTTACCAAGAGTTTATGGTTTGATGTTTGGGTCTTCTGCCTGGAAAAGCTGTAAATTCTATAAAGATCGTTAATCTTCATGGCTATGAGAGAAAACGAAAGTGATTTGAGTTTTTTAAGATGGCGCTGCTTCGTGTTGAGAGTCGACGCAACAGGGAGCTCCAGACCAAGAAGATTTATGGGGAGGCTGGACTGATTAACCCACACAGGAGAAAGAACATCTGTGAAACCTTGTTTGATATTTATCTCAGCAGCTGGGAAACAATCGGTTGAAAGTGGAAAACATCTATGTGACTGTAAGGGGAAGATCTGGATTATTATGAACTTGGAGGACGATTTGAACTTTAGAAAAAAGACGGCAGTGGACGGTTGCGAGGAATCCCCAATTTCTTGAAGCATGGGAACCCAAATAAAAAATTCTAGATGATTTGGCATAACATTCGGTTTGATTGATATATATATGTGTATAATTTGAAATAATGAATGTGATATAATTGGTTCTAATTGGAAAATTAATAAAAATATATTTTTTAAAAAAATAATATATCAGAATGCTCAGCAAGAAACACATAAGGAGAATTGGTAAGATGAACGTTTCGATGGAAATGTAGTGAAAAACAAAATGTAAAGAAAGTGACTTTATAAATACATCTTTATAGATAGTTGGCCAGTGTTGAACCTTGTTGTGGTGCAAGCCAAGCAAGCAAGGTCTCACTGGGGGACCAGGGTGCAGATTCCAACCAGGCAGAAACCAGACCCCTGATTGTGTCTGCCATGGTCAATCCTCCCTTCAGGTCCCTTATGGAGGCCCCCTATAATATGTCGATCCTGCCCAATGCTGATTCTACCCTCATACAGTGTTCTTCCGCCAAACAAAGGAAAGCCATAATTTCACTGAGGGAAAGGCGGGGGGGGGGACCCAACCAAGTGTGAATCAGGTTGAGAGAGAAAAAAATTCTTTCTGACCCTGTCAACCAACGACCCAAATTTGCTCAGTGAAGTGTGGGCGGGTAGGAAGCTCTCAAAGCAAAATGGCTGTGAGATCCAGGAAAAGCAGCCTTATACAGGCTTCCCCCTCCTTTCTGCAGCAAGGGTTCTTGGGACCGCTTTCCCCCATGAGCTCATTACACAGAGAAGATGCTGGGCAATACCTTGCCCAGTATTTTGCTGCAATCTATGGGCCATAGCGCCACTGGGCAAAGCTTATTGGGCACAGAAGGAGGCTTATATTACAAAGTTAAATAATGGATTAAGAATAATGATGAAAGTCAACAAAGGTTTCAAAATAATAAGAGAGAGGGGGAGAGTGGTAAAAAGGGGGAAATGTTTGGACATTAATAAAATATACAGCACAAAAGGAACCTTACTCTGAAATTTACCACCATCAAAGAACGAAACGTTTTTGATGGTGGTAAACTTCAGAGTAGATTCAGGGAGAGAGAGAGAGAGAGAGAGAGAGAGAGAGAGAGAGAGAGAGAGAGAGAGAGAGAGATTGTGACAGCATATTTTTTAATTAAAGAAATCTGAAATTGATTCAGCATGCCCTTTACCAATAGTTAAACATAAGGCGTATGAGTTTAGAATGGCCTTTCTTTTCTTCATTCAATATCAGATTGGTTCTTGCTTTAATAAGTGCCGTCTGTCGTGGGGAAATAGCATCTCTGTGCAACAGTTACTTTTGTGGGCAGTTTATTATTTCTGACAGGTTAGTCAGTCTGCTGGAACTGATACATCCCTGAACCCTCCGCGGGAGTCGGTTGAATATAATTTCCATGGCTGGAATCCTTTTGCTGGTAGCCCTCCTCTCCCCCATTCCTGCTGTGCTCCATTTCTTTCATTTATTCTCCACTGGAGTAAATGGGATAGTGAAAAGTACCCAGAAAGTCCAGCAGCTCAGCAGGTGAGATACACCTCAACATGCCTTAGAGGACTTGGGAGCAATCAAAGGGGAACAGCGGTGGAGTATCAGTGTCCCTTTGATTATCACAGCTGTTTTAGTGCATTATTGATGGATGAGTCAAGCCCTGTTCCTCTTGTTCCTCTCTGGCACTGCCTTCCTTTAATGTAGAGCAATTGATTTCCATTGTGTGTTAAGACAAAATAATCATTTGTTTTTGTACATTTACCAGTGAAAAGGTGATGCCTGCCTGCCACAATTGGACATAAATTACCATATAATCGTCAACAGCATCATTAATCCTTCCCTCCCTTTGCTGACTCATTTGTCTCTACAAAGTCAAGCCACCAAGAGAAACCGGCTTTTTAAACAGTAGCTAATAATTGCTCATCTTCTCTCTCTCTTTCTCATTGTATTGTGCAAAATGCACGTATTTTAGTAGGTCTAAATTTGCTGTTAGGATATGCTCCAGCTGGGGTTCCCCAAATGGTGCCCAGGAGTGTCACAGCACCATCAGATACTCCCCTCTGATACCTGCTAAAATCCTTTGCCTCTCCCATTTATTTTAAAGAGCTGTTTCGAGGTGTTACAAAATTGTGTCCTCCCTCAAAGAGGGCATATGCTGCAGTGCGACCTGGCAACCGAACCCTGTGTTGTGGGTGGGTACGATTGGATAACCACAACACCCTATTGGTAGGTCCCTTGTTGTTGGGTTCAATCAGGCCAATGGGGCGCTAGCCAAACCGATCAAGGGACCTATATATGTTTATGCATGTGACTCAGAGCTTCCCCTTTTGGTCTGTGCATCGGAACACCTGCCCACCTCTCCCTATTTTTAGGGCTTGCACACCTGACCTTGCTATGCCGTCATGTGTCATCTGTTGTTGGGACAGGGGCAGGGCAGGAATTTTCTCCACTTGGCTGATTGGCTGGTGCCACTTGGGTTTTGCCTGCCACATAGCAAATCGTCACAACTTGTAAGGTTGCGGATAGGTTCTGGTTCAGGTGATAGGGATGGGGGAACGCTCTCACCATCCCTATGTGAAGGGTATTCCGTTAAAGGAATCCAGGGACTCTATGGTTTGGTCAACCCTGTGAGGGGGTTGTGCTCATACTTGAGTACAGGACATTTGGGTCGTGGACAAAGCCCGTTCCCGGCTTTTCGCCTATCCAGGTGTTCACCCTAGGCCAGGCATCCCCAAACTGTGGCCCTCCAGATGTTTTGGCCTACAACTCCCATGATCCCTAGCTAACAGGACTAGTGGTCGGGGAAGATGGGAATTGTAGTCCAAAACATCTGGAGGGCCGAAGTTTGGGGATGCCTGCCCTAGGCTGACCTATGATGGAGCTCTGGGTCAGCGCTACCTGCCACGGTGCAAGGAGCTAGTCGAACCAGAGCCTATGCAACCACTCACTTGCTGTAATCAATAAAGTTGTGGCCTGAATTTTGCCAAAAACCAAACCAAAATTTGAGTCTTGTCTGACACAACATAAGGACATCAGGCCAATGGCCCATCGAGCCCAGCATCTTGTTCTCACAGTGGCCAACCAGATTCCTGAGGGATGCCTGCAATCTGGACATAAATGCAACAAATTCTACCCAATGGTATTCAGAAGCATACCTCTGACACTGGACATAGAACATAGCCACTGATGGGAGAAGGATTTGTATGTTTGGGGGAAGATGTGTAGGTTGTCTTTTTTTAATCTGTGAGGTTCTGGGGAAAGCAATCGTATTTTGCCTGCTGTTTGAGGGGGTGACTGCATCTTGAGCATCACCAGTTTTTCTTCTGAGAAATGAGTAATTGTGGTAGCCACAACAGTTCCTTAGACTTTCAAATGTGTCTCCAGGCCCCAAATGTTTGTGCTATAGAATGAGGATGTAGCCAAGTGGGCACTTAAAAAAAAAAAGATTATGCCCTATGGATGAATGATGCATTAATGGAAGTACTGAAGATTGTGACAGAAACAGGGAAAGTTTGTAGTCTAAAGATTTAGTGGAGTTTTGAGTTCTGTTCCTGGCTTAGCTGCAAACCAATTCTGTTGATTTCCATCCCCTGGAAAGCTCCTTAATTGCTCTGTAAAACTGGGGGTGATGATGATGACACAAGCCTAAAAGGCAGGATTAATTCATTAATATAAATGAGCAGAAGATAAATCAAGGAAATGAGAATGTACAAAGATACAAATGAGGTTTCTTTTCACCCACACATTTTGGATCTCTAAGAAGAACATCTGCACAAAGGATTTTATAGCTTGCACAAATTTGGCAATCATCAGCATTTGGAGTGGATGTGGAAAAGAAACCTGTGGCCTGAAAATCCAATGAAAATTAGTGATCATGAAAATCTTTATATCTTCTTTAACTGAACTATCATAAATTGGCATTTAAATCTATTCAATGTGCTTCGACTAAGAATGAGACAAGAGACAGAACCTGAACAAGGGTCGCAATATTAGTATCTGTTTACAAAGCATCTGCAATGGGCTGGACTCTAACTGCTATTGTGCTAATGTGGGCACATAACTCCAACCCTTCACTAGGGTCGCCCCTGAATTGTGAACCTTTTCCTGACTCTGAGCCTGGGAGAATTTCCTATAATTGCTCCTGCGTCTTCACTGTCACACACCCACAGGTATGTTGAGGGGGGACTCCTGGAGTTCCCACCTATGGACCAAACATTGGCATGTCTCAAGAGGGTCTCAGACCCTTTCCTTCATTAGATTTGAGAATTTGGTTCATCCAGGTTGTTCGTCAATGACTTCTAACTCCATGCTTTATTTTATTTTATTTTTATTTGGGAAAGATTTTGAGATGGCTTAGTTAGTAGAGCATGAAACTCTTAATCTCAGGGTCATGGATTCAAGCCCTACAGTGGGCAAAAGGTTCCTGCATTGCAGAGGGTTGGATCAGATGCCCCTAGACTTGCCACATGTCAGGTTTTCAGGTGTAAAAATGGCACCAGGAGGAAATTTTGCAGAATCGGCAAACCCAGAGCTCAACAATTTTGCTGGTGTCCAGAATTATGGCAACCCTAGGCAGTGGCGGAGCTTCATGCTCTGGCACCGGGGGGCAGAGAGCAGGCATGGGCGTGGCTAGCGTGCATCCCAGGGGCATGGCACGTGTACCGCAGGGGCGTGGCGGCCGCCTGCAGGGGCATGGTGCCCAGCGCGGGCAGGGGGCAGCCGCAATGGCACCCCACACTCCTCTTCCTCTGCCAGCGACCCTAGGTGACTCTTGTAGTCCGTTGCAAATCTACAATTCTATGATTTGATTATTCTATAATTCTATGATTTTATGCAAAAAATATATATATCCAGCCCGCTTATTGAAGGAGGGGATTTATTGTACTGACACTTCCAGGGAGTCTTATCTGCTGAATAATTGTTGTGGAGAATGTGGCAGGATTTAGTATAGCCATGAAATTGCATCACCATAGGTCCAACAAGCCATTTTCTTACCTCATGATGCCTGGGCAGTTTTATCCTAAATTATCTCCTACTATGTTTCATTAACTGTGTTGTGTTCTGATCCATGTTTACAATGCACTTTTTCTATGCAAATAAAGGAAACTGGCTGATTGAATCCATGATCTAAGACTTCCCAAATTTGTTTCTCTTCATTGCAAAAGGAAGCATTGTTGTTGTTGTTTAGTTGTTTAGTCATGTCCGACTATTCGTGACCCCATGCACGCCAGGCACTCCTGTCTTCCACTGCCTCCCGCAGCTTGGAGATAAGAGCATTAAGTGTGGGGTATAAAATTACTGAACTACACTATTGCAGGAGGAAGGGGGCATCTGTGAAAATAACCACAAACACACTCACAACTCTGGTGCCATGGACTTTCCGCTGCATTCACACCCATTCGACAAAACAAAGCATCCTTCCTATGATTGAAAGGTACTGTTTCCACAAAAAGAAAGGCTCTACTAAATCCAAGCCATTGATCCCAGCTTTCTTTGGATTGAGGACCTTCTATCTGCCAGGAAGAGCCAATGGGGTG
This sequence comes from Zootoca vivipara, assembly GCF_963506605.1. Taxonomy (NCBI): domain Eukaryota; kingdom Metazoa; phylum Chordata; class Lepidosauria; order Squamata; family Lacertidae; genus Zootoca; species Zootoca vivipara. Next base: position 18,025,401 of record NC_083283.1, on the reverse strand, counting down.
GGACAATAGAAATTGCTGTTGTTGTTAAAAAGTTGCTGCCCATCTGACTGGGTTGCCCCAACACTCTGGGTGGCTGTTACTAGTTCACTTACTTTTATTTCCCAACTCATCACTACAGCTCACATCTAATTGTGTTCATAGGTAAAACATCGCCTCAGAAAATGCAATTAAAAAAACCATCATATCAATGAATGGAATGGTGGAAATAGGATATGAAATACTATTTTTAATCCACACACACACACACACACACACACACACACACACACACACACACACACACACTTGACATCTCTATAATTCCTTCCACCCAAAGCATGAATTATTTCTCAATTAGTTAATTCCTAGTGGTATTTCCCAGTTCTCTCCATCCTTGCTAGTGCTTGTAGCACCTTCTGATTTAGCATAATCTGTTAATTAAATTAATTAATGTTCTGTTTACCTCTTTCCCCTAGATCATTAATGAAGATATTAAATAAGACTAAAGCTAACACCTGTCCTTATTATACCCCCAAGGACACGACTCTCACTCCAGACATTCCCATTCATCACTAGGAGAACTGTATGTCCCTTCAGCAGATTTATATGCATCTTAAATGGGAGATTAGTGAGAGTAGAGGGAGCCTCACTGAAGTCCATTCACCCATAAAGTTCATTAATTTATTAGCATGGAAATTCCGAAACCACATGCCTCTCAATCAATTCTTCTCCAGTTATTTGTCCAGTTTTCCCACTGAAACCCTTAACACCAATGGTGGTTTGGGGATTTGAAGCTTGCAGTCTAAATTACGATGGCATGGCATAAATCTAGCACACGGCTCACCAAATGATGGAAGTGTATACGGAAATATGACTGTCAGTTTGAGCTACAGCTGGCTGGCTGGCTGGCTGGAACTCAGACCCAGCAGGGGTTTCCTGTTCCTCTGAGCTACTGGTTTGCCTACTTGGCAGTTTGTCACCTTTTGCTAGGATCGAGACAAAAGTTCTCAAATGAGGTGCCATCGCTTGACCTCTTTCATCTATCAGAAGGTTCAGCAAGAGTATAGGGAGTGCAGAAGGACACTCTGTTTTGTTTTTACATACAGGAATGGTGTATTTATGTTCCTTTCCAGATAATAATCCACCAATTAGCCAAATTTTCTGCTTCTTCTGCTTCCTTTCAGTTATTTTTGACAGTCCTACTACTCCCCATGCTAATAAATCATTTTGAGTCCTAGAGGAAATGATAAACTTGTTCATTCATATAGGGGTGTGTGTGTGTGTGTGTGTGTTGTGTGTGTGTGAGAGAGAGAGGGGGGGGGGACTCACCGGTTATTTTCTAGATAACTATGGTTTTCAACCAATTACATTTTACTCAGAGTACAACCATTGAAATTAATAAACCCAGCTTAGTTATATCCATTCATTTCATTGAGTCTACACTGAGTGTAACTAACATTGAGTACAATCCTAATTTTCCAGGTATGGCTTTTGGAAGGGAGCAGCCACAGCTTGTTTCAAATGAGAACCCTACCTGGCAAATGTACGTGGTTGCAAAAGAAAATGACAAAGCTCCACACAGACCAATTTATATTTACTTTAAGACATAGCAAGCTAATGGGTCTTAATTTTCACTTCAAATGCAAATATATCAATTGTTCGTTGTGACTGTGGAAGTTTTTGAGATCCTTGGCAACATCCTCCAATGAATAGATCAGATGTCAGTAAAGAGATATGATACATAGCTGATAAATGTGTCCCTAGCATTGTTTGGGCAGCAATTCTTCCAGGGGTGGGAATCTGCAGTTGGGCTACAACTCCTATCAGGCTTGACCATTGATTAGGCTGACAGGGGCTGCTGAAATTTCAAGGACCAGGTAACCTACCTCTGCAAGGATTCTGGACCTACCTGGGTATAAATCTGATTGAACTCACTAGGGCTGCCATTCTCAGTAAACATCTATGGGATTTTACTGCATGTTCCATGAAATAACAACTTATCTAACAGCTTGCAACTTTTGAATGCTTCCTGAAATCCACTTTGTAATAGAAGTTAAATGGTGCATTAGGTAAATGGAGTGCCAGCTATTTCAATCAAATTCAAAATGTAGCCAGTTAAGAAATTTTAAGGTCTTTTTATACAAGCTTGTATATAGCTGGTTAGGAATTTTAAAAGTCTTTTATATAAGCTTTTAAAAAAGGATTAGCCGTTTAATAAGAACCAAAAAATTAGGAATGCTAAGAGAAAGCACTGACCTGTTATGTTTAATTTATTCTTCCCTTGGTTGGGCAATAAATAATACATTTAAAGCTGTATTTCCATCTGCTGAAGCCCTTGTACACTGAGCCAAGCTCCATCTGTAACAGATTTGAGAACCCAGGTTCAGAAATAGTCACATTATATTGGTGGTATAATAGCCACTGCGAGGCTGGTATATTTGGGCAAACGAGGCAAAAGACCCATCAACCTTGATCTGCCCTTGACTAGCTCTCATCTGCCTGTCATCTTTATTACAATCAGTTTGGGGATGGCTCTCTCTGTCATTGGCTGTGGCACTAGTCCCAACCCACCAATCCCAATATACACCAGAAACTGCTGATAATGACACCTCTTTCTGTCCAGCCAATTTAATCAGAGTAGCCTATGTGCATCCTCATTTTTATAAAAAACAAATTTTGTGTATGGAAGAACTGCACCACAGTGGGAGAAGTTGCATTCAGAGTGATATCCTTTGACATTTGTACTTTTACCTGAATTTTTAGTTGCTCTACCAAACAATGTTCACCCCCAATTTTTTTTTAAAAAAATGGCAAATGAAAATGATAGAGTACATGGAACTGGCTGAGGAAGTCGAGGAAGTCAAGGAAGTCTCTTTTTACAATGTTAAAGGAAAAGAATTATGGTATTTTGATTTTTGTGTTTCTTATTGTTGTTTTTGTAAAGTTATTTTTTCTTGTTATTTTTGTTTGTATTTTTTGTGTTTAAAGTGTTGTGTTTTTCTGTAAAACCAATAAAAATGTTTTTTTTAAAAAAACAATGTTCACAAAAATGAACATATTTGGGGAAAGAGCGTGCAAAACAATAATCAATAAGTGAAAATAGCATGCAAAATGCATAATATTGGGGGGGAATGCTTACAGGAATGTGTACATTCAGCAAAACTGCAAAATGAAGAAGAAATTTGCACTAATAATAATAATAATAATAATTTATTACTTATATCCCAGCCACTCTGGGAGGCTTCCAACAGAATATTAAAAGCACAATAAAATATCAAACATTAAAAACCTCCCTAAGCCTTCAGATGTCTAAAAGTCAGGTGGTTTATTTCCTTGACATCTGGTGGGAGGGCATTCGACAGGGCAGGCGCCACTACCGAGAAGGCCCTCTGCCTGGTTTCCTGTAACTTCGCTTCTCTCAGGGAGGGAACTGCCAGAAGGCCCATCGGGCTGAACGATGGGAGTGGAGATGCTCCTTCAGGTATACTGGACCAAGGCTGATTAGGGCTTTAATGGTCAGCACCAACACTTTGAATTGTGTTCAGAAATGTACTGGGAAAAGTTCTAATGGATTTTCAATAGGTTTTTTTTTAAACACACACACATTGCTACAGATTGAGAAACAGAAAATGAGAGAAATGAAATTGACAAACATTAGATCCCAATAAGAGCCTAACAATGCATGGAACCCATAGGTTGAGAAAGGGCTGTAGCTCAGTGATGGAGCCCCTGCCTTGCGTTTAGAGGGTCCCAGGTCCAATTCCTGGCATCTCCAGGTAGGGCTGGGAGAGACCGCTGCTGGAAACCCCGGGGAATTGCTGCCAGCCAGAGTAGACTATCTTGAGCTTGATGGACCAGGACTCTGACAGTCTAAGGCAGTTTCTTATGTTCCTAAGTAATTCTCATTGAGTTCCATTCACATTTACTTCAAAATAAATGTACATAGGATTGCACTGTAAATATTATTATTTTTATTACTTTACTTTATTAGCAGAAAAGCAGACTACAAATACCATTAAATAAATAAAAGAGTGGAATGTTGAGTAAGTAAATGGATATGGTTCAACACTGGACTAATATCCATTCTATTTATTCCCTTGTTTTGTTCTGGCACTTTGTTCAGGCTGCTGCTAATAATACTTGCAGAACACCTGTAATATAATGTTGGTTTACATTAAAGGAGACACTAAAATCAGCACCCCTTGGGATGGAAGAAGATTAATTACTGACCCATCCTAACTTAAATTTGCTAGTACCGTACTGTCTAAGAGGTTGAAGAAGGATCTTGGCCCTAATTCAAATGCTAGTGAAGTCAATAATTCTTTCATTTACTGTATAATAATAATTTTAGACTGTAGATCTTAATAATAGCCCCCTTGCTTCATTGACCTTTTCATTACTTAGTTGGTAATTATTTATAGAAAATGATAGCCATATTTTAACATAAGGTATTAGTAAGGAAGTAGAAAATAGATAACATCTTCTGGTCCATGGGTCACGAAGAGTCGGACACGACTAAACGACTAAACAACAACAGTGGGTTTGCAGTCCACTGATTGTCACTGAGATCTATTTCCTGTGAACCAGTTACAGATGACTCCATACAAGTACAAATAGCTAAAACACATTAGAGCATCTTAGCAAGTAGACTCCACAAGGATCTTTTACCTCCCTGTTCATCCTCTGAACTTTAATCTCCTCAGCCTCTGATTTCTCTGCTTCCACGATCACACTTTGATGCCATTGGCAGGACCAGCTTGGCTGTGAGTCCTGGAAGACCTTCTTCTTGTCTTGAGGGCCTTTTCCCACCTGGCTTGGGATGACAGGGCCTTGAATGACTTCAGCTACAGAAGCTGAGGCTGCTGGAAAAGCCAGAGACCATTTTGTCTGCTTCTTAGTGCTGACCCAGGTCCCTGAGCCTGAGCTTCCACAGCCACCATCTACTATGAAGCACCACTGGCAGAATTGGCAGCAACCAATTAATTAATCTCTTGTTAATTATTATGTTTTACATGTGCCTTTTATATTTGACTTCCTTTAATGATGCCCCCCCCCATTTTTTTGGAAAGTTGTATAGAAATGGAATGAATGATAATAATAATTAGCAGATCTGCTGTGATGTTACAAGGTAGTTTGGCAAGCAGGAAGTGTTACACACCCTCTGACTAACATTGGCATGCTGTGACATCACAGAAGCTTATAGACAGGCAGCTGGGACAAAGAGAGCCCTTTGTCTCTCATGTGTGTGTGGGGGGGGGCGGTACTGGGGTGAGTTGTGCCCACTGCTGCCTGTACTTCTGCCACTGATGCCCAAAATAAAAGGCACCTTTAAGTCTTTCCTTTTCATTGAGCAGTTTTGATGATTATGTAGATTGGCTACTGTTTTATAGTGTTTTACAAAACTTAAAAAACTCTGTTGGTGTTTCCTCAGGTTGAACTACGGTAAGCCCACAACTTATGCACATTTAACTTGTGTGCATGCAGCTTTATGCACTTGGAATCATCATCATCATCATTGTGAAGATGATGCAGGGTTTGTAAAGGGGGAGGGCACCCAGGAAAAAGGACTTTGGCAATCACTCCCACCATTGAACCCATTACATTTTGACTATACACAATTTTGGTGTTGGGCATGAACCATGGAACAATAACCCCCATGTAAATTGCAGGCTTACCATACTTAGATCCAATACAGTCCTACATTTTTCAATCCCAAAGAAATTGAATTTTAACCTCCCTGAAATAATGTCCTAATAAAGATGATAGACATGTTATTTAAACTTATTATTTCTGTTGAAAAGAATGAAAAATTGAGAGCAAAAGGGTTGAGGCTTTTTTTCTTTTGCTCTGCATCTTCATTGTTCTCTCTCTCTCTCTCTCTCTCTCTCTCTCTCTCTCTCTCCCCCCCCCCCCCCCTTGTGTGTATACCATAATTGCAGATCTGGTAAAGGGACCCCTGATCATTAGGTCCAGTCGTGACCGACTCTGGGGTTGCGCGCTCATCTCGCATTATTGGCCGAGGGAGCCGGCGTATAGCTTCCAGGTCATGTGGCCAGCATGACAAAGCTGCTTCTGGCAAACCAGAGCAGCACATGGAAACGCCGTTTACCTTCCCGCTGTAGCGGTTCCTATTTATCTACTTGCATTTTGACATGCTTTCGAACTGCTAGGTTGGCAGGAGCTGGGACCAAGCAACTGGAGCTCACCCCGTCACAGGGATTCGAACTGCCGACCTTCTGATCAGCAAGCCCTAGGCTCAGTGGTTTAACCACAGTGCCAACTTTAAGCATTCAATGCAGATTGGCTGGGCATAAGAGTGGTCCTCTAAATTGACACCAAATCCTAGCAATATCACCTCACTTCTCCAACCCGTTTGAACAGTAATTGATCTTCCATTTGGGTAGCTCTTCAAAGAAGGGTGAATGTCCATTAGGTGGCAGCATTTTATAGTGACTGAAAATAGAGCAAAAACGTGCAAAGGAATCCCACAGCCATTAAAGGGTTTATTATGTATATGTCTCCCTCATTGCTAATCTGGTCCAGTATTTTTCTTTTTCAATGACTTTGCTGTCTCAGATGAGGGATAGCCTGAAAGTGGACTCTCAATAATATCTGTACCACTGCTCTCCTATGCATTCACACTAAGTGCTCAAAATGCCAGTTAGGAAACAGTGAAGCTGAAAGTATCACATATATTAGTTGATTTAACAATTCAAACACTAAGGAGATTTGCTAAGATTGAGGTTGAATCCTGACAAGACAGACGTACTATTTGTGGGGGACAGGAAGCGGGCAGGTGTGGAGGACTCCCTGCTCCTGAATGGGGTAACTGTGCCCTTGAAGGACCAGGTGTGCAGCCTGGGAGTCATTTTGGACTTACAGCTGTCCATGGAGGTGCAGGTCAATTCTGTATCCAGGGCAGCTGTCTATCAGCTCCATCTGGTATGCAGGCTGAGACCCTACCTGCCTGCAGACTGTCACCACCAAATAGTTTTTACTCCAACCCTGCACAATGCAGGAATCTCAACTAAATCATACAAGACAGATGCTTAAAGACCTCCAAGGAAGGTGAGTTTACCAACTCTCATGGGAGTCCTTTCCACTGTTGAAGAAGAGTTTAGACTTGATATCCTGCTTTATCACTACCCGAAGGAGTCTCAAAGCGGCTAACATTCTCCTTTGCCTTCCTCCCCCACAACAAACACTCTTTGAGGTGAGTGGGGCTGAGAGACTTCAAAGAAGTGTGACTAGCCCAAGGTCACCCAGCAGCTGCATGTGGAGGAGCGAGGAAGCAAACCCGGTTCACCAGATTACGAGTCTACCGCTCTTAACCACTACACCATGCTGGCTCTTACTGTCAGAAAGTTCATTCTGATGTTTAGCCAGAATCTCCTTTGTTGTAGCTTGAAGCCATTGGTTCAGATCAGGAGAAAACAAGCTTGCTCCATCCTCCATGTGACAGCCCTTTAGATATTTCAAGATGGCCATCATATCTTTTCTGCCTTTGTTTGAACTCCTTCAGCCTCTCCATCTTCCAGCTCTTCATACTGCTGCTTGAGCTGCAACTCCTTTCCACCATGTTTTCTGTGCCCTCCTGGTGCTGCTGGTGCTCAGCTAGCTGTGAATGAACCAGTACAGAAAAGTACTTATTTAAATAATAATAAAAACAGTACAGTGAACTGGTTTAAGAAACAAGGAAACTGGAGTGATCAAACAGATATCAAGCTTATTCCCAGTCTGACAAACCATGAATTTTTGGACTGAGATCATGACATATGACCTGGGTAACTGTGTGCTATAGAGAGATATTGCAGAAAGGGTAATTGGTGTTAGTTTGCCTTCAATAGAGACACTTTATGCTGTCGGAGCTAGGAAGAGAGCAGAGGGAATTGTCACAGATCCTTTGCATCCCGGTCATCATCTGTTTGAGTTACTTCCATCTGGACGTCACTACAGGACTCTATACACAAAAACAGCTAGGCACAGGAACAGCTTTTCCCCTTGTGCCATCAGATTGTTAAATTTGTAGTTGTGTAGCGGAAGGGGAGGCCAGTTATGGGTGGGGTTCCTTTGGTGTGCTATTGTATTGTGAGTGGAACAGTGTTTGTATAAGGTATGTTTACATTGCTATTGTAGTCAAAGCAAAATTCCAAGTATGTTTGGTACTTGGCCAATAAATTATTCCAATTCCAATTCCAATATGCTGTAGATAGTGGCCTGTCACTTTGAGAGAAAGAAGTGAGAACTAGAAGGAAAAGCAAAGGAACCCAGAATCTAGGGTGGAAGAGTTTTGTACAGTTTGCTCAACAAAGTTACAACTATGCATGTCCGATCAGTTAGTCTTAAGTAACAACGGAGCAAAAAGTTTGACAACCACTGCTGCACTCATTTGTAGATTGCTCAGCGCAGTGGGGGCCTGATCTAAAACTGGGAACTGTACATGCTACTGCAGCATAAATAATATAAATCATAATGGATGGTCTTTATCACCTTGGAAGCCTCTGTCAGTTTCATATCTAGTGTAATTAAGTATTAGGTAGATCACTAGGCCCCTGGGGTGAACTCTTGGTATTTGAATTTAAAGTGCTATGTTAGTTCAGTCCAATTTATTTTTAATCCCAGCTCCCTTTGAAACTCAAATAATACAAATTAATGAAATCTGGCTGCCATTGGTATATATTTCCCTGGGAAATAATGCCAGGAATCTTATTTTTCCCCTTTTGAACAAATGAACTGAAGTTTTTTGTTTGTATGCTGCTTGTTATCCTCAAACCATATCATGTTTCATAATCTGTTAATTGTCTCAGATATGGTTCCATAGATGATCCTCACGACCTGCTGTGGGATTTGTCTAGAAGTCAAACAGGATTAACATGCCTAGTTAATCTCAGTGAACAGCATCTATGGTTTCTGCTAAGAATGTATTGTTTTTGGAGAGGCGGAAGTCTGCTCTTGGAATGAGATAGATTTTTAAAAAACGTTTTACAGCCAGGAAAAATAAAAGCAAAGCACAGCATTCTGAAACCATGGTCCCCATACTTGGATATGCAGAAAATTATAAGCATAATAAAGAAAAACCAGACAAATCGTAGGTTATTTTATATGCTCTGAAGTGGGAGGAGAGAGACAACTGCCTAAGTCAGCAATGGCCAGTGTCAGGCTGTTGAGAAAAATGGTTTTATATATAAGAACATAAGCCCATTAGATCCACCACAGTGGCTAACCAGATGCCTATGAGACGTCACCAAGCAGGAACTGAAGCCTTCAGTACAAAGATGGGACCTGCTTCAGTGGAAAGAAGCAACTAGCTCACTTGCTACACTGACTTTGGCTGTTTTGCCATGGCTGTGCTGTTAGTTTTCCAGAGGCTCGGTTAAAATGACTGGAATTGTTTTGTAGTTTGACAGCTTTATATATTTTAAAAGTCTGTGAATGGTCCACTTGCAAAGAAAACCCAGTTTAAAAATCATTTCACGGAGGGAGAAAAGCATCCATGCGAGTACATCAATAGTTTGGGGTCATATTGTTAATACTCTTGACAGCAGGGTTTTGGTGTGTGTGTTTTTAGCTTGTGAATATCCTGACTTAGGGGTGCTTAAGAATCTCTGCCCCGATATTGTATTCAATTTTATACCATTAATTTCATGAGCTGTAACTTGGGGGTTATTTAAAGTCAGGTCAGATTCAGCTGTATTCCAAAATTAGACGCCGCTGTGAGTGCGTTAGTGTGCAAACGTGGGATTGCGCTAGTATTTCCTTGCCTCGAGCATTGATAAGGTCTGTGACTTCAGTGGGTTTCTTATTAACCAGATGTGTCCTGCCCTCTCCATTTCCACTTCAGTGCCCATTTTGAATATACAGCCATGACAGAAGCAGCCAGAATGGAAAGCAGGCAGCTTCAAAGGACACTCAGGCATGACGGTGGCAGTCAGGTCTCGAAGCCATGAGACATTGGAAGCTGCTTTGCAAAGAAGAGGGGTGTATCCAGCTCAGGGTTATTACACGTTACCCCAATCTTTGCCAAGTGATGCGAGATTCCAGGCGTCTTGGCAAATAAACCCATTTAGAGTGTCCTTTGGAGAAATGAGGCACAGCAGAAACTGCTCTTGAGAATAAACTACACCACATCCATACGTCCAAAGAAGGGAAGGAGGGTATACGAAGTGTCCAATTCATTCACCAATTCATTCCGTGGTAGTACTTGTGGCCAAATCTCTTAAGCATTTTCACAGTGATCAGTAAACTGAGGAATTAGAGATTATATATCCCAATGGGTCCACTCTGGCTGCCTCATATTGCATCTGCTCCTGCTGCAAATCTGCACTGGCAATTCAGTACAGTAAGATGGAAGGCATTGAATTGTACTTTAGCTATAATCACACATGCTATGCTATATGCTACAAAGCTAAAGCAAACACACAGATTCTCTTTATAAAAGAAAGTCATATACAGTGGTACCTCGGGTTAAGAACTTAAATTCATTCTGGAGGTCTGTTCTTAACCTGAATATGTTCTTAACCAGAGGTACCACTTTAGCTAATGGGGCCTCTTGCTGCTACCATGCCGCCGCCACGTGATTTCTGTTCTCATCCTGAAGCAAAGTTCTTAACCCGAGGTACTATTTCTGGGTTAGCAGAGTCTGTAACCTGAAGCCTCTGTAACCTGAAGCATTTGTAACCTAAGGTACCATTGTAAATGGGGAGAGTGAGAAGGAATTGACACTGTATAATGAAATTGTTGGGTTTGGTTAGCGTTTCAAATCCCTGCGATGGGGTGAGCTCCCGTTGCTTGGTCCCAGCTCCTGCCAACCTAGCAGTTTGAAAGCACATCAAAGTGCAAGTAGATAAATAGGAACCACTACAGCGGGAAGGTAAACGGCATTTCCGTGTGCTACTCTGGTTCGCCAGAAGCGGCTTTGTCATGCTGGCCACATGACCTGGAAGCTATACGCCGGCTCCCTCGGCCAATAATGCGAGATGAGCGCGCAACCCCAGAGTCGGTCATGACTGGACCTAATGGTCAGGGGTCCCGTTACCTTTACCTTTTTAGCTTCATATTTGGTCAAGATTTCCCAGGCTCTGTTTGGAATTGGCTTGTCTTCAAACTACAAGAAAGAAAACTACAAGAAATTCAAACTACAAGAAAGAAAATTCCACCTAAACATTAGGAAGAACTTCCTGACAGTAAGAGCTGTTCGGCAGTGGAATTTGCTGCCAAGGAGTGTGGTGGAGTCTCCTTCTTTGGAGGTCTTTAAGCAGAGGCTTGACAGCCATCTGTCAGGAATGCTTTGATGGTGTTTCCTGCTTGGCAGGGGGTTGGACTGGATGGCCCTTGTGGTCTCTTCCAACTCTATGATTCTATGATTCTATGTCTAAAATTAGCTAAATTGAGCTCAGTCTTGCCCAAGTCTTGAACTACCTGGTTTAAAACTCAAGCGAAGGGTTACTAGCTGGTTTAAAACCCAAGCTATAGTTCTCATTACACACCCAATTATGTGCCCTGGGGATATCATGAGTTCTTGATGCCTTCCTCCACACCAACTTCCTCAGGAAACCCTTTTCACTTGGAAACCTGAAGAGTCTTGTAGGCCTCCGTGATCCCAGTCTCCTGAATAGTCCACTCTTGTTGCCTTTCTTTTCCATTACTGCAGTAGTGGTCAGGGTGGAACTAATTATGAAATAAGCATATAGTTTGCAAAGTGTCGAACTCAGTTTCAAATTATACGGAATGCCTAAACTAGGGAAGTTCATACTCGGAACTCCCAAAATCCAGTGAAGGCTTGCATCTATTTGGATTGGTAGGGAAGAAGGCACACAAAGAGAACCCAGAACTAATGGCTTATTCTACTTTTGTCCCCATCCTTTTCCCTGCAGGGCATCCCTGAGACAAAGAGAGAGGAATCTGATGGCCAGTACTGCCCCCTTGACTGGTTCTCAATTTAAATAAGATGGCAAGCAGGAAGGGGCTGGCTGAGGGTAGTCTCAGGTTGGTTGGTCTTCACTGCCAAAATTAAAACATTGGTTTCATCACTATATACTTCCTGTGCCAAGTCCTAAAGAAGCAAGCATACCCTTTACTCATTCAGTGAATTAAGATATGAGTTCATCACAAGACCACAAGTTCTCTTTCTTATGAACATTTCCCCCTCTGAGACAGAAATGCCTGAATTATAAGGCACTGTAGCACTTTTGCCCTTTTCTGTTTATGAGAGACAACAAGAGGGAGAAAGCAGGACCCAAGGGGGAAAAGGTGGAGCAAAATGGAGCTAAGGTTACAAGTTTTCACTAAATTATGGGCAGGCAAGCCATTCATCATTCTACTAAGGCCTCAAAAGAAGCAGAAGCAGAAGAAGCTTTTTGAAACAAAGTACAGTATAATCACGAGTATTTTGCAGCAGTTTAAAAATAAATGAAAAACAGAGTTGTAAAACAGGGAAGTCATGCCCATTATATCTTGTTAGCCTACACAAATCACATGGTGAGAGTTGGAAAGCTTCCAATGGGTCATCTAGTCCAATCGCCTGCAATGCCTCAGCCACCAGAATGTACTAAACATCCTACCAGTTGCCCTTATGATCTAACCATTTAATGGAATGGTTAGCATGAGTCAGTTCAACCTGTTTGGCCCTCAGCTTTTAACACTTACAGCTCCAGCTGTAAGGACTGGGAACTTGCTTTATCCCATAGACTCAAAGAATTGCAGAGTTGGAAAGGACCCCAAAGGCATAGCTGCCAAGTTATCCCTTTTTTACAAGGATTTTCCCTTATGCTGAATAGGCTTCCTCGCGAGAAAAGTGAAAACTTGGCAGCTATGCAAAGGTCATCTAGTTTAACCCCCTGCAATGCATGAATCCCAACTGAAGCATCCATGGCAGCTGACCATCAAACCTCTGCTTAAAAACCTCAACCGAAGGAGAAAACAGCATTCAAGGTTTCACAGTGAGAAACTCAATAATACACCAAAGCCCTTTCTCCCCACAAACACATTTTTTAAATTGGAGGCATTAGTGATTGAAGTTTGCCCAGACCCATGGTTATTCACAGAAAATACACATAATTCGCTGAACAAAACAAAATTCATTTCATACATATGGCCAGAGCTTCTAAACTATGGACAGTATTATTATTATAACAATTAATTCATGGCTTACCTTCTAAACCACCACGTCAAGCTGATTTACACGTAAGATAGTTAAAAGCTGTTAAAAACACAAAAACAGCAAATGCATTTAAAACAAGACTAAACAAGTAGATACATGTCATAAAGACCCATTAAAATGCCTGTCAGAATATAAATGTCTTCAGCTGTTTCTGGAAAGTGCTGATAGTGGTAGCTTGTTATGTCTCCGTAGGAATGCTACTCCACTGAAAGGGAGCAGCCACACTAATAATCAATGAGTAACAATCTTAAAACCAAGTGGGAATGGAAGTTGGGTTTTGTATGTACACCTCTTTATTTTAAAGCTAATTGAGACTTGCTCTCAATGGGGCTGTCCTTGGACAGAGCCATTGAGCCCAGAGCCCTCGCCGTTTCATCTGGGATACAAGGAGTTCCATCCCCACTCACAGACAAAAAAGAGGCATTAACAGATGACTGAGTTTCGTGCTCTTTCAATACCCTCAAAAGGTTAGGAAAGGCATGCCCCTTACCCCCGATTAATCTCTGTCAGGAACCCCTCCCAGGCACCAGAGTATGCGAGAGGGCGACTTGCCAGGTTCACGACAAAACAAGAAATCAAATGGTCACACGTCAAAACACATTTCTACCACTTATTTTCCAAGAGTCTGAAAAGATCAGTTCCCCACTTGCTCTAAGGACTGTTTGTTTGTTTGTTTGTTTTTAACTTCCACAGCCGCTCTCAGGCCAGAGCTGGAATGATGATCACCATCTGTTCATCATCTGCTCTGTGTGATCAAAGCTGTGCTGTGAACCAGTAGCATACCTTGAAAAACCATCATCAGTTGGTTCACTGGTTGGTTGACACCCATCTGTCTTGGAAGACAATGAAAGGCCATTGTTTTGTTTTGTTTTTAATTTATTTAATCAATTTTTCGATACAAACACAAATCGCAAAAAACACGTGCAACTAAAACCATAATAACAGTAATAACACAATTTGACAATTCAGATTTGGATACACTGATATACCTATGACTACACCTTTTTAAACAATATTTTCCCACCTCTCCCTCCTCCCTCTACTTCCCACCACTATCCGCCTTATCACTTATATATTCGCTCCAGATTTCTTCATATTTATCCATTCTTATTTTGTGTCAACATGCAATTCATTCATATGTAGCTAATCTGCCCATATTATCAATCCATGTGCTCAAATGAATCTTTTTGCAGCTCTTCCAATTCATCAAAACAAGTTTTTTGGGGGTTTTTTGCTTTTAATATAGCACGGTACATCCATTTTCTTTTCTTTTTTGACCCCTTGAAATCTCCCATGTTTCTGTCATATAATTTATTCCCCTAAATAGCAAATTCTTTTTATTGCTCTTGCTATAAATATCCTCACCTCACACCAAAATGATCTTATCATCGGGCAGTTAATCAACATATGTGCAATGAAAGGCCATTGTAATCTAAGGCAACATCAGAATCAAAAGTGGGCTGAGTTTATAGCTCTGATCTCTCTGTGCCTCTCTTTCTTTCTCACACTGTGCTACCCCATCTAATTTCTCACCACATTACAACTCCCTCTCCCTCTCTCTCTCTCTCTCTCTCTCTCTCTCTCTCTCTCTCTCTCACACACACACACACACACACATATGAACATACCATAGAAGAGGAAGCAATTCCCAGAGGGTTGATCTGGAGACCAAGAGTTGGCCTGCAACCTACAGAGAGCCACATGAAATAATGCCAGGGGCCACTGCAGGTTCCCTACTGTTGTTCTAGAGCAGGCATCCCCAAACTTCAGCCCTCCAGATGTTTTGGACTACAATTCCCATCTTCCCCAACCACTGGTCCTGTTAGCTAGGGCTCATGGGAGTTGTAGGCCAAAACATCTGGAGGGCCGCAGTTTGGGGGTGCCTGTTCTAGAGTACATGTGTGCTTTTTTTGCACAGCAGCAAGCCAAAACTTCAAAAGACCAAAAATAAGAAAAGAGAAGGGCAAGAGGCTGATTTAATCATTTGAAGGATGTTCTATAGTCATAACGATGACAAAAATGGCCTTAAGTGTCTTTTGTGCATTACATCAAGCTACTTGCTGCTCCACAAACAGGAACATTTTAACTTTACTTCAGCTTTTACCTCCTGCAGTAAATTCTGATGAGGTACTTTACAGACTGAAATGATGATAGATCCCCAGTCAAACCTAAGTGGGTTTTAGGGGTTTCTTTTTTTCTTCTTCTTCTTTATGGCAAAGTGCTAGTGGACTTGGTACATTATAGAGTAAAAGCCTCCAGAGTCCTACTGGAAAATGAGGGGACACAGCCTAAGCTGACGTGACAGAACATGGCGCTACGTGATGCTATTTAGTGAGAAGAGCAAAGAGTTTCATTTTCAGGAGGGCCTTATTCCGTGTGTCATGATGAAGAATGGGAAACAAACCTAATTCTTGTAGCAAATAAATGGCAGACGGAGTAAACTACCAGTTTCCTTTCTTTAAGAGTCTGCAGTAAAAGCTTTATTTTCAGACATAAAAACGATTTGGTGGTGACAAATCTGCTGTCAAAGAGTCAAAGTACCTCTGAAGGTTTACAACAGTAGACTTGACTTACTATATGATGTAGATGGGCATCAAAAAAGTTGATCTAAATAAATGCCAACAAGTTATTTCTCTAGTTGTTTAGGGTTGCTGTTATGAGTTGTCCAAGCCTACTTTATTCTCAAGTGAAAATACTCCTTATTCATTAAAACAATGTGGGTCACAAGCAATATTTAGGATAGTGTTCTTCAACTTTGATCTTCAGATGTTATTGAGCTAAAACTGCCATATCTTCATCCAACTCAAGGATCTCAAAGGATCTGAATGCTCAAGTATCATGGGAGCTACAGTGCAGCAACTGAAACCCAAAACTGAATATTAGTGATTTAAGAGAAATATACTATTTATTTACATTTGTGAAAGAGAATTCCATTTTCAGATTCTGGGCTGGAAGGATATAGTGAAAAGGGGGGGCATGCTAACTCATGCTAACTCGCAGGCAGAATCATATTGTATCTGTAATTATTTTGTTTTAGTTGGGTATTTATTTACTGCCCATCAACCAGGTCCTCTGAGCAGTTTGACACATATACAAAAATAATGTGTGTGTGTGTGTGTGTGTGTGTGTGTACAATTATCCAAAGTTTGAACAAGAAAATCAACACAATCAACATCAAAATTGTTCTAGAACAGCCTTTAAAACCCACCTTAAATTATTTTTCCAAAGGTTAATATACAGAGAGCAGAGACTTGGAAATAAAAAGGTCATCGACCCAGGATATGCAGGCATTTCTGATTTTATTTCAAAAGGCGTCGAATATAGGATCGAACTGATTTTGTGCTATAAAACACCCACAGCTAAATAAATAAATAAATCACCCTTCACCACAATGCCCTGTAAACATGTCTCACCTTACCATCATTCATGGCTTATAATCAAGCAAGCTAGCAGAGCAATTCAGCGGTGTGTCGACCACAGCTAATGGCTGATAGGTTTGTACAGAATGTAATTGAACTGTGAAATTCATTTCATCTGAAGTGGCTGGATTAAAATAGCAGCTGGATAATTTTGAAATGATCAATGATAACATTTGTAATTTTGCATGCTCAAGTGGAGTGTTCAGCTGCTACGATTCAAGGCACCAGCTTATAACAATAAAGAACCGGAAGATAGCTTCCAACTTGCCTTGTCACTCCTGCCTTAGGCATTCCTGTCTCACCAGCTACTTCAGCTGTTTACTAAGGGCCAGGGAGGGCTACTGAAACATTCATCTGTTCCAGCGCTTTCCTGGGTGCGGGGGTTGAACTTAAATGTGCAAATGTTCACATTTTTTTAAAAAAAACTGTTTGGTGATGTTGTTTCTGCTCTGGTGCCTTTCCCACCCAGCTTGGTTTCTTGCATCTCCCAGAGTGATCACAACTTATTAGAGATCATATAATGCATGCATCTATCACAGTGCCCTCTGGATTGTTTGGACTATGGCTATCCTGGGACTGACGGGGACCAGATTTGCAAAATCTGATGTACTGGATTTGATGGCATCACCGTTTGGGTGTCTCACATGCTGATGTCTCACATGCAACCCTGTGCAGGCATTCAGATGGATACAATTATCACAACCATGTGTATCACACTTCAAAATGACCTTAACAGCTTAGACAACTGGGCCAAAGCAAACAAGATGAATTTTAACAAGGAGAAATGTAAAGTACTACACTTGGGCAAAAAGAAAAAGAAAAGAAAAGAAAAGAAAGGCACAAATACAGGATGGGAGACACCTGGCTTGAGAGCAGTACATGTGAAAAGGATCTCGGAGTCTTGGTAGAACACAAACTTGCCAAGAGTCAACAGTGTGATGCAGCAGCTTAAAAAGCCAATGCAATTCTGGGCTGCATAACTAGGAGTATAGCATCTAGATCAATGGAAGTAATAGTACCACTGTATTCTGCTCTGGTCAGACCTCACCTGGAGTACTGTGTCCAGTTCTGGGCACCACAGTTCAAGAAGGATACTGACAAGCTGGAACGTGTCCAGAGGAGGGCAACCAAAATGGTCAAAGGCCTGGAAACAATGCCTTATGAGGAACGGCTTAGGGGGCTGGGCATGTTTAGCCTGGAGAAGAGAAGGTTAAGGGGTGATATGATAGCCATGTTCAAATATATGAAAAGATGTCATATGGAGGAGGGAGAAAGATTGTTTTCTGCTGCTCCAGAGAAGCGGACACGGAGCAATGGATTCAAACTACAAGAAAGAAGATTCCACCTAAACATTAGGAAGAACTTCCTGGCAGTAAGAGCTGTTAGGCAGTGGAATTTGCTACCAAGGAGTCTGGTGGAGTCTCCTTCTTTGGAGGTCTTTAAGCAGAGGCTTGACAGGCATATGTCAAGAATGCTTTGATGGTGTTTCCTGCTTGGCAGGGGGTTGGACTGGATGGCCCTTGTGGTCTCTTCCAACTCTATGATTCTATGATTCTATGTGTAGAAAGTTCCTGCATGCACATCTTTATGTACAGGTGACTATGTCAGAGGTAGAGCCTGCCACTTGCACATTCTAGGCACATGCATTGTTCTCACCTTGAACATATGAGAAAGGGCTTTAGAGTGAAGGAAATCTCCCTGCACTACAGGGTGATCCCAAGCAATCATGTATAACCCCATCACAGATGACATCGTGAAGATGATGACAACATAAAATGATGTAAGCAATCAGAGTTGGCTATGCACTGATGTCAGTGAGGGCAAACAAAGCTTATTCAGAGTAAGAGGAGAAAAACACTTCAATCTCCCTTTATATTAGTTCCTCCATGATTCCTGGAAGGAACATGAGGCTTACAATGCCAATGAAAATGTTAGCAAAAATTGGTATAACAGACAGCAACAAAAGGGTTCCCATACATAAGGGTGTCCAGTCCTGTAGTTCTCCTATCAGAGTTGTTTTGTGGAGTGCTGCTCTCCCTATACTTATAATCTGTGCCATCAACCACTCACTCTTTCGTTCTGGGTTGAATCCCCAGGTTTTTACGAAACAGGTTAATATTTGCTACCACTCTATACAGAGTTCCCTTCAAGACTGTAATAATCTTCAGTTGTTCTTCCTGTACATATTCCCAGTTAAGTGTCATTAACATCCATTTATTTCAGTGGGTCTTCTCTGAGTAAAACTTACTTGGATGCAACCCAATATCCACCTGCATGTGGTCTGACGGTCCATGAGGCCCCTGCTTTGCTGAAGCTAAGCAGATCTGGATGAGTGACAGCCTGAGAACCACATATATGCTGCTTTGTGTTTAGTGGCAGAAGAAAGGCAAGGTATAAGCGTCAGAAAATTACTGTACATCTACACACAACATATAGATGAGTAAGACATTACACTCCAAATGTTTCAGCCAATAGTCACTGTTTCTCAGACAAACCTGCCTTACAAGACTGTGATGATAAAATGGAGAGCGGAAAAACCATGTATACCTTGAATGAAAGGTGGGATATAAATGCAACAACAACAAATAATAATAAACTGTTTCTCACCAGGTAACTACATTGAGCATGTTCATGTAAACTGCCAACTGAAATTATTGATTCACACACAATATCTTCAATTAGTTCCAAAGCAAGGGACTCTGTCATGAATAAAGCATACAGTGACTGGTAAACTGTGCCAGGAAGAAACATAAATCAAGAAACATCGTCATTATCATCATTATTTTTAAAAGCAATATATTAGCTGAGGTGAATATATAATGTGTGTGAGGCGATCGAGAAAAGAGGAATTGTGTTTCTACTTGTTAATTATCATAGTTAAAAAGATGTTTCTTTTTAAAAAAAGAAAAAGGGAAATCACATCCAGTGATATAGTCTAGTGACTTCTGTTGATAAGGATCTATTAGCAAAGACCTGGTGTTGCTAGGAGCTGTGAATAAGTCTTGAATACAAACAGAGAGCTCATTTGTAAAAGCATTACTAGAGATGAATCCCTGATCTCAATTAACTACCAACTCAAGTCATATCAAGCTAATATGATTCATTAGAACATAACAAGAGTAAATAATTTTGCCACCAGAACAAATTTATTTCAGATGCGCTGCAAGCCTTACTTAAAATGTCAGATAGATTATAAATACATGCTAAGTGAGTTAATGAAAAAATTAATGTCTGTGACATCTGTGTTTTCAGATATACCTCTTTATCCTTTCCAGGATGAGAGACCTCATCTCTACCCCTACAATGGATATTTTCTTTGAAATATATAGCACTCTTTTCTACCATAAATTAATCACTGACTTTCTAGTTGTACTTTGCATTTCCAATCTGAAACATTGCATACACCCACAGACATACTTGAAATGAAAGAGAGCTGAATACAGAATTGGTGTTATGTAATTTTTAGAGGTGCTCCACACAACTTGTGTACCATAGGTTCCATCTGTTGGAATCCTGGAAGCTAAGACCCAAGTTTGGGACAAGTATGCTTTGGTGAGAGAGCCCCAGTAGAGATTCAACATGGCAAAACAGCAGCAAAGAAAGGCATGGAAATACAGACTGTGAAAACTTTGAAATGTGCCATTCCCAGTGAATTCCAAGATGTCTCCTTTCATAGTTATTTCCACTTCCCTAGCACAAAGATAGACCCCAGATAGTGAAGAGGGGGAAGCTGAAACAGATGGAGGGATGGAAGTTCAGACTCTGGTGTGAACTGCCTCCTCAAAGCAGTGGGGAGGAAGACAGAGGTTTGGAATGTGCCATAGAGATAGGAAGGTCAGATCCACCCGTTTTTGGCAATGGCTTCACCCACTGCTGGGTTCAGCCCCTGTCAGGTTACTTTTAATGGAACATCACTCTTGAAATATTGGGGGGGGGTTCTGCACCCCTGCTTTAAACACTTATCAGCAGCCAGGGGTGTCATCTTGAATAGAATATTGTGGGGGGCAGGTAAGCCCCGCCCACATAATGGATCACAAGACGCAGCACACACACAATGACAATGGCCATCAACTTGGGTGGGGGCAGTCCCCTCAAATATTTTAGGGGGGGGGGGGCTGAAGGTACCTTGGCTCCTAGGAATTGACGCCTATGCCAGCAGCAATTTTCCACTGCGAGGATCTCTGGAAACTTCTGCCCAGAGCTACAGTTTTATTCATTTAGCCTTTCACTTGTTCAATCTATAAAATCTGAGTAATCTGTAGCCAAAGCCAACAGAAAAAAAAGTATGATTCAGATTTTGAGGAAGAGGCTTGGAACAAAAATCGAGGCACCCCCTTCTGTGTTCATCCTTCTGAGAGGCAATGAACATTGTATGCATTTTTAAGACTTGGAAGGAGAAGTCAGTTTTACTGACTCATTAAATACCCAGGCAGACAATATTGCACTCATTCTTCTAAATGTAAAGTATGCTGAAATGTTCTTCCATTCACTGTTGCCACTATTTACAACTTAGATTGAAAAACAAAGAACTTGCTGTTTGGCTCTTTCAATTCCACCCCCCTCCTTTTTCAACACAATATTTTTTCGCTGCAGCTCCCACACTTCACTAAGGAACTGTTGGTTCAGTGGAATGTGTTCTGCTGAGATATCATGCCTTATTTATCTTCCTGAGAAATTATCCATGCACCTCGGTTATTGCAAAAGGAGATGATTCACTGAGCAGTAACACTGCAGCCCACCTGCTTCACCCAAAATTTAAATATATAAACTGAGCATGTCCAATACCACAGAATATTACTCCCCCCCACCCCCAGAAATCTTCCTCTGTAATAGAAGAATTCTGCAAAAGAAGTGATAAAAGAATAAAATTTAGTTAGTCTGCTAGTTACTTTATTGAATTTATGAATTGCTTGATACAACAAAATGCCCCCAAAGGAAAATAAAACACAGTAATATAGTAATAAAAAGCTATAAGCATATTAGAAACACAATCAGAATGAAAACAGTGGCAGTCCCAAGTACATAAGAGCATAAGAACATAATAAGAGTCTGCTCGATCAGGCCAATGGCCACCTAGTCTACCAACCTTTTATCACACTAGCCAACCTGTGGGGTGACCTCATGCAAAAGCCAAGCCCAGTAGCACTCTGTGCTCCTATTCTCTCCAGCAAGTAGTATTTAGAAGCATTCCTGCCTCCATGACTAGTGGCTAATGGTACATTCCATTGAAGTAGTCTAATCCAGAACACAGAAAACTGAAGCCAATATATCACTGCCAAGATGGCATTGCAGCTGGGTTCAAAGGCACACGATTCAGAAAAGAAAGAAAAGGGAATGAATAATCATTGGATAGTGGGGTTTCCCCCCTTAATCTATGAAAGAACAATGCATTTCTGTTTGATTAGGGTTGCATTCAGATGTGCAGTTTATTGTGTTAGTTTTACCTATCCCCCTCACAGACCTACAACTCTGAAAGTTCCCAGTGAAGAGGGGCTGATTGTTAAACCACTCTGGGTACTGTAGCCACTGTCTGACAATTCACATAAAGCACAATAACTAACAGGGAATAAAACAGCAGGGAAATAGAATGAAGTGTCATCTGAATTCAGTCTTAAGAGTTTGAAAGAGCTCTTAATTGCTATCACCATTCTGCAAACTCACAAAACATTTTTTTCTTAAAAAAATGTAAAACTTATTTACTTATTATGCACCCCTAGAAAGTTCCCAAGTATCTAGAAGTCACCCATTGTTTTGGGGTGGCTCCATTTCATTTTCTACTTCATTTTTGAACAGATAGGCATTTGATCACCTGACTTCACTGTTAGATGGAATAATATAAACTCAGCTATTGATTTAGTAAGTGGCCTGAGGCATGCCATTATCTCTCGATCCTCCTTCTGCAAGATGGGCCTAATAACACTAGTCTACTGCACAGGATTTCTGGAAGAAGCTATGCAAAGCACTTCAAACATTTTAAAACACTATCTACGTTATATTATTCTGAGTGTCAGGATGATCACCTCCAGCCCTAGGTTTCCACCATAAATTCTAGAGAGTTTAAAAACAATCTGAATGCTCAAAAACAACCATAAGATGTTTCATGAAGCATGACACAAAAAACTCTGAAGCCTTTACATTTGGCCACTTGTCACACATTTCAGTGATTTGTGCCACAAGATGAGAAGGTTTAAATTTAAGTCTTAAAACCCATCTTTCAGAGTACTTGAAAACCCTGTTCAGCCAAACAAGCTAACATGCCCAGCCAGCCTGGAGAAGATTGTTCTCACTTGCAGGATTGGAACCTGTTCATAGGATGGTCTCTGGGGAAAGTTGCATGGATAATCTTTTTGGCAGTTGTGTAGGAGATTATTGTTCTAAAGATGCATGGGTGTTAAGATTGGCAGAGTGGGGCCCTCTTGGTAGTTCCTCCATCGTTGGAAGTTCGTGGTAGTGGTGGCGGCCTGGGAAAAGTTCCCTAAACTGTGGAATTACACCTGCAGAAAGAGGTGTCTGACACCATCATCATATGCTGTACACACACCTCTATACAGTGGCCTTTGTCACCTCATATTTCAGGAGCGATCCTATGCAGAAGAAGCTGGCGTAAAGCAAGATGGTGTGAATCAAAGTTACATCAGATCGAAACCCCACAGCTGCAGCTCTGCCTAAGCCTTTAAACTAGCGAACTATGCCGGATTGCCAGGTCATGTGATTGAGCTGAATGGGTTTGGTATTACTGCTACTATTACTACTGTTGTGCATGCCGTTGTTATTGTTGATGATAAATTTATTAGTCGGCATTCTCCAGCAATTCCCAGCATGCGTGCTAACCATTCAAAATTAAAAAACAGAAACAAATTACAATAATAGGAATAGGATGGGCCCTGAAAACACACTTCCCAGGTTTCAAAGGCCAGTGTCAGGGTTGAGACAGACGACGAGGAGTGGTGGCTAGCTCCCCCTGACAAGCCCCCACAGAGGCAAGCCCCCACAGAGGAATCTGAGGAATTCACACATGGGGAAGACTGGTGGAGGTACTCCTTCCTCGGAAGAAGAGCAATCTGACAGGGAGGAGGGAAGATCAGAACTGCAGCAACAAGTCGATCCAGAACCAGGCCCCAGTCAGGCAGGTTATCAGATGGCCCCTTCCCCCCTCCCTTCTCTGCAAAGGAACGTAGAGCTGAAAAACGCCGGCTGCAATTAGAAACAACTGCAGCTCATAAAAAGCGGGGGAGGGAACCTGCTACTTAAGAGAGAGGTCGGTTGGCCACTCCTCAGCGTCTGCAACGTCGTACTGAAGTGCCTAGTTGCCTCGCTCATCTTGTCCTTGGTTCCTGTAATCTTGATCTGGCTTACCTGACCCCGGCTTTTGGACTTCTGGCTTGAACTGACCTTGGCTTATCCGACCCTGTCTGCTGCTCTTCAGTGTGCCTACTTGCTGGCACCCTAACAGCCAGGGTACAGGTCAAACCTAAGTCCGACACCCAATTCACCCCTAGAAAACCCCTGAAGGGGGGGGGGCTTGCACCAGCCTTGGCTTCAGCTTAATGGTTGATGACTTGATCCTGGCTGAGACAACCACTGGAGAGTCACATTTCATGGAAAGGTAATGTGGTATGTTATACTTTGGGCACACTATCATCTATCTATCTATCATCTATCTATCTATCATCTTGTCTTTAAAATTGTCTTGTTCTATAGTAGGACATAGGCACTTGTTCCATTTTGAGTCAAATCATTGGTCCACCCAGCTTAGTACTGTCTGCTCTGGCAGGCAGCAGCTCTCCAAAATCATAGGCAGAGAAACCTGGGAGCATATACATGTAAAGCAGTAGTCACTAGTGTGAAGCGCACAGGAACCAATGTGCCTGTCAGCACCTTTTATGGCACCTGCGAGAGGTCATAGTAAATATGACCCTCAAAAATCCACAGTGCATGAGAGACCATTTGTCCATAGCTGCCAAATCCCCCCCCCTTTTTTTAAGGGAAATTCCCTAATGCTGAATAGACTTCCCCACGAGAAAAGGGAAAACTTGACAGCTGTGCATTTGTCCTTCCTGATCAGCTCCTGTTTGCACTGGCACTGCCTTTCCACAAAGGAGCCATTCTGTATTATGCTACACTCTCAGAGCAGCCATTTTGTGACTGGCACCCATAGCATGTTCTCAAAAAAATTCAGCTATGCGCGCTGGCCCATAAAGCTTTGCGACCCCTGAGCAACTGACCCCTTCCCGCAAGCTCAAATCAAGTTATCCGTTTTTGGTATGTGAACAGCCAAAATCTCATTTTCATGAAACCCCAGAGCTCACATTTAGTAGGCAACCACCTCAAATTAATGAAAGTTTAGTTTTCATTGTTAGATCATCTGAAAGGACCAAGTGTAGAGTCATTATAAATGCACATGATTAAGAGAAGCTGGCAAAAAAAATGTAGGAAATGTCAACACTAATTTAATCAAAGGGGATCTCAGACTTTGTGTGTGTGTTTCAGCCTGCCCAAGATTAATTAAAGCAAAGCAAAGATGGGCAGCAATGTATTCATTGTCATTCCAAGTTTAAGGGCAGGCAGGAAAAAAAGAATAAAACCAGGAAAGAAGATCAGATGGGCAAAAAGTATTCTTTACAGCATATGTAGGTCAAATGATGATAACCAACATTTATTTATTTATGACATTTACAGTATATGCTGTCCCATAACATAAACTTCTGTGAGAGGCTTGCCATTAATAAAGGCAAGCAATCCTGTGTTTGAAAGGGGGCTGTCCATTTTCTCTGTAGTACTATTGAATGGCCACCATTGCAGGTGCACCCTTTTGCCTCATTCCTTTCAAAGCTGACACACAGAGAGTTTTCCTCTGCCATTTTTGAAATGCCCCAAATCTTCCTTCTGAATTCAGCCTGTCTCATGTGGTGGAACTGGCGCTTTTTGTATAAGCCAAACCTACTGAGATCTATCATAGTCTCTGATGTGATAGATATGAAGTCCCACGAATTTAGATGAAACATTATTTCTGTTAAAAGTTCAGGGGGGTGGGAAGTAATTACTGGCTTATTTTATAAACACATCAAAGAGGGATTGTGGAAGCAGGCCTGCCAATAAAACTAGACAACAAAACATGTGGTAAGGATCTATTGGAGAAGTTGTGTGTGTGTGTGTGTGTGTGTGTGTGTGTGTGTGTGTGGCAGGACCAGATAGGACAGGATGATACCCTGTAGCACCCCACAGCACAGCTACCAGAGGGCCAAGAGAAATCCACCCAATGGTGTTCTATAAGATCAGAGACAGGACCAAAAGCATTGTAAAACAAGGTCCCTATGTCCATCTCAGGAGCATAGTGTGATCACTGGTATCAAAAACTTCAAATACATCAAGAAAGAATAACAGTTTGCACTCAACCCAATCGTTCTCCATAAAGGTCATGCATCAGGCTGACTTTGGCTTAGCCAGTCCCAAACCAGGCCTAAACCCAAATTAAAATACAGTGGTACCTTGGGTTACAGACGCTTCAGGTTACAGACACTTCAGGTTACAGACTCTGCTAACGCAGAAATAGAAGGTTAAGAACTTTGCTTCAGGATGAGAACAGAAATCATGTGGCGGTGGCGGCGTGGCGGTGGCGGCGGGAGGCCCCATTAGCTAAAGTGGTGCCTCAGGTTAAGAACAGTTTCAGGTTAAGAACGGGCCTCCACAATGAATATGAATTAAGTTCTTAACCCGAGGTACCACTGTAGCTAGTTTCATCCAAGAGTACTTGCAGCTGTCACACCATAACTATCTCAACCACTTTCCTCCTGCAGGATGTCACAAACCAAAAGTTCCAGGATGGGCTTGGATCACTGCCTCTCAAAATGGCCAGGACTACTCCACCCCTGCAGGAAGGCATTGGCCACACCATGGATCCACCCAGTCACATCCCCTCAGCAAGCTTTAATAAGTCGAGGGAACATGTTGCTGGCCACATCACTGCAGGAACATGACCCATGTCATCAGGTTGCCTCAACTGAAACTGAACCAATGATGTTGTGTTGTACACCTCACAAGAGGCTGCATGTGGGTGTGGTGGTAAGATCAAAAGCATTCAATTTCTATAGCTTGGGCTGATGTCAGAGACTGGGCAGAGGAGGAATGGGGGAGACCGCCTCCCCCATCATGACCATTCCAGGGAGGAGGAGGAAGAAGACAGTATAGATTTACAATAGGGGGGTTGCGGGAGATCACAACTCATAGGCAGATGGGGGGGGGAGTTGGGAAATAATTGGAGTGCCAGAGCAATGTGGCTGACATGTTGTCATTAGATAGCATTCCAGACCCACCATCTCCCAGAACCTGGCAAGCCTTAAAAGTAAGAGAGCAAAGAGCTTGAAGACAGAGGGCACTTAGCGACACCCACAGAGAGGTGATGATGACGATGAATGGGGAAGTGGGAGAGACGGGGGAGGTGGAGATTCACTCAGGATAATGCCATTATCCAAGAGGCTGGGTTCTACAGCCTCTGTAAAGTTTGAAATCAAAAAGGCCTGTAAGAAGCTTTTCCTTGTCTTTATACTTTCCTGGGCAACCAGCCAAGAGCCACTAGATCTTGACAGGGGCATCTTGGATGGGATGCTAGCAGTTATATATTATAGTAATATAATTGTTTAGAAATTCTGTAATATAAACAAATAAGTTCAAACTTTCTCCCTGAAAATTTCTTACACATTATCCCCCATCCCATGCAAAAGCTAGCAATTCCTCCCTCCATTTTCATGGGGCAGGGAGGATGAATGGCTTTAGAGGGGAAAAAGAGAGAGAGGTGTTGTTTAGATTTTGGTTTAGCATTGCACAGTTGTTCTGAATATATACCTGAGACCCCTTGCAGACTCCATAAAGAGAGCAACCCAAAAAGGCAAACATGAAACCTTCCAAGTAAAACTTCTGTAACACATTCTCCTACAAACTTTCTATTTTCTTTCACACTGTGTTAGTATTTCCCTCCCTTAATATGATGTGAAAGGCACTAACACAATTACAGTGGTCTATTATATTAGGGAGGGGGGAAAAATCCTAATATTCTATCCTGTGATTTGGAGCTAATATCATTAAGAGAATTTCCCATTACAATGAAAGCTTACTAATATATTATGAAGGGACTTTTTCCCATCCTCTTTCCCCACTTCTCTACCACCATTAGCTTTCTAAGCCAATTTACATCTCCCTACACGGAGAGACAATTAGAAGCCACTGGGAAAATAATTTTTCTCTTAAAACCTCTTCTGCCACTTTTACTGTGGATGCTCGCATTGCCGCTGTGCAGTTTGGCATCCCTAGGAAATAGCCATTGTTTGTTTATTTTACTGGAGATGTTATAATATTTATTCCCTTGGATATCTGTTGCCAATCAATAAAAAAAAGTGGATGCTTATCTTACCTATTGTTTCTCACATCTTTCTAATATAGGGCAAAAAGAAATCAAGCCATTTCCCAGCTCCTTTCCTCTTTAATAACTTTCCTAAGTAACTTGCCATCATGTGCAAGTCCAAATGACAGGTTGATCTTAATAAAACTTGATGCAATGTGTCTTGTTTGGTGATTTGTGTGATGCGCATTGTTCAGAACAAATTCCATTAGAAGTGACATGTTCCACCCTGGAACTCCACTCTGGGACATGACCTAAACCCAACTCTCCTTCCTCCCTTCATGAAAGGAACCAAGATCCATGGGATATCCGTAGCAGCCTATCTGCATTTCGCATCACGATGCCTCTCCCAAGTGACCTCTGGGTATTTCTACCCTTCCATTTTGTCACTGAATTTCCTCCACCAAGGAGTAGCCACAGGAACCACAGCTAATAGTAATGGAAAAGAGGCAGACTGGTGTGAAGAGCAGTGGCGTAGCATGGGGGCAGTTGCCCTGAGTACAAAATTATTAAGCACATAAACTTTCAATACCTGGAGCTGCCTCAATATAGCTGTTCTCTTCTGTCACTGGGACCCTCTGAAAATAGCTTCTCCATCTGAACCTGGAAGTGACCTCTCTAGACAATGGAGCAACTCTTCTTTTCTTATTTCTGCAGTTGTGGTCTCCTGGGTGACGTGGATGCCATTAGGCAGTTGAATGCACATGGCTGAAGTACAAGCTATCTAAAAAGCAGTGTTTCCTTGTATGAATCTGCCTGGGTTTTGAGATCTTATGGGAAGGCCCCTTTTCTCAGTCCTCACAAACCTCACAGGCATACTCGGTGGAGATGTGGGGAAGAGCCTTCTTGGTGGCTGCTCCTAGACTCTGGAATTCTGGAGTGGCTTGACTTCTTGATGTCCTTCTGCTAACATGTGAAGTCCTTCTCATTCCATTACAGTGGAACCTCGGTTTATGAACACCTCGGTTTACGAATTTTCAGTTTACGAACGCCGCGGACCCATCTGGAATGGATTAATTCATTTTCCATTACTTTCAATGGGAAAGTTCGCTACAGTTTATGAGTGCTTCAGTTTATGAACAGACTTCCGGAACCAATTATGCCCATGCTTCGGGTTACGTACGCTTCAGGTTGAGTACTCCACAGACACGTCTGGAACGGATTAATCCACTTTCCATTACTTTCAATGGGAAAGTTCACTTCAGTTTATGAATGCTTCAGTTTAAGTACTCGGGGACCATCTGGAACAGATTAATCCACTTTCCATTACTTTCAATGGCAAAGTTCGCTTCAGTTTATGAACGCTTCCAGAGCCAATTGTGTTCATAAACCGAGGTACCACTATACTTTTAGGAATTGACTGCTTTTTGTAAAAGGACTGGTTCCATGCTATTTTACTATAATTATTTGTGTGTTTTAAATAGATTATGTATATAGTTTTAATTCTATCCAATGTTTAATTGTTTTTAATTATTGTGTTTCTATTGATTCTTGTTTTTATCTGTAAGCTGCCTTGAGTCCCATAAGGGGAAAACAACCAGAGTATGGATAAATATATAATAATGATAATAGTAATTAAAAAGGGAGAATATATAAATGCAATAAAGTTGAACTCACCACACTCTCCCAAATATAAAAGCAGCAGGCCAGATACTGAAGTTATTTTAAATGTCCCAGTAAAGTAAAAGGTCTTCATGAGATTCCAGAAAGATCACCAACAGGGGGGCAGCCTGGCAGGTGTGCCCCTGGGCTGTAGCTTAGCAGCCAAGATCAACACATTCAAAAGATTTAACTGCCATTTAACTGCTCAAGAGGAAATACTGTAGCTCAGGGGTAGGGCATCTGCATTGCATGCAGCAAGTCACAAATTCAGTTGTTAGAATTTCCGAGTACCATTGGGTAAACGTTGTTGCGTGAAACTCTGGAGAGCCTCTGTCAATTGGCTTAGATCAGGCATCCCCAAACTGCGGCCCTCCAGATGTTTTGGCCTACAACTCCCATGATCCCTAGCTAACAGGACCAGTGGTCAGGGATGATGGGAATTGTAGTCCAAAACATCTGGAGGGCCGCAGTTTGGGGATGCCTGGCTTAGATGATACAGAATAAGCTGGACCAATGGCTTGACTGAGGCAGCTTCATGAAAGTTTGAACCTTGAACATAGGAAGATGATTTATATCAGTTCATGCAAAGTAAGTTTCTATCACTGAGCAACAGTCCTACCTTATTTTCAGAAATGGGTAGTTTTGGGGAAGCCACTATGTGCACCTTGCAGTATTTGGGCTGGAGAAATACAATATCCCTATCCCTTGGAATTGCTAGGTAACCAGAACAGTAGTTGCTTTACTCCATTGCCAAAAAGAAGATAGAGTTTTTGGGCACCTTAAAGATTGATTTATACCCAGGAACTGTGTGTAAGTACTGTATAGGTAGAGACGCAGCCAACACCTTTACAATGTTTCTCTTCATCCGAGGCAGTAATTTCCAGTTTAGAGGAGCCTATGCTTCAATAGACTCTTGGTGTTTAAGGCCCTATCTTTTGTGCTAAATCACATGACTGAATGAACTGGTCTTTGGTGATTTTTGCTTGATAATTGTCAGTTCAGTTTTTGTTTTTGTTTTTAGAATTTGATTTTTAAGCATAAATAACTTCTCACATGTGGGGGTCTTATGGAGTATCAAAGCAGCTTCATCAGTAGAAAGACAGTTTCTGTTTCCCTCATACCCAGATCACAGCGGCTCCTTTTCAGTACTTTGCACTGGTTCATTTGTTCAGCCTCATGTGAACTGCTGGGCTTAACAGCCAGATCTAGCAATATTTGAACCAGCTCTTCACAATAAATATGAACTATCTGCAGGTGATATAAAAGTTCTGTCCACGGTGCTTAATTTATGTAATGGCAGATATATTCAAATCATCACTTGATGTTACCTGCGGCCATGGAGCAAGTCACATTTTTTGAACCAAGAGTTTCAACCAAGGTAGTGAGGTTCCTCCACCCTCAAAATCTCAAAGTTAGTTTTAAGTGTCCTTTTAGGTAACACCCAGCCTACTTTTTACACTGGTTACATAAGCAAATACATAAACAACGTACATCACATGATGGTAAATATTTATCCAGGCAATTGGGAAATGTCCACCCCTCTCATCCTAAGTATGTATGAATAGAAAAATGAGTCACTCGACATTTTGATGCCTTAGGCTGTGCCCTGATACTGTCTAGCAAAAGATGCATTTACAATATTTAACAAACAACTTTTTGACTATGGCAAGGGACCACAGGAGTGCATAAGACAATCTCAGCCGTCCTTCTGATTATCACATTACCGATCTGAGATGCTGCAATTAATGTTTGTCTGAAGAATGAAATGGAATGGAACTAATAAAAAAAACCACTATTTTTAATTAGTATGTAAACATAACTTGGTGAATAACTGTTCTGGCAAGTGGTACTGTTTTTAATTGAATTGGGGTTTAGTCCCAGACAAAAAGAATGTATTGGCTGCAATCCAGAAAAAAAAATTAAAAAATAAAAATGGTATGTTTATTGAACTCAGTGCACTTATGTGAACTTAACTGTGTTAGATTGCAGCCTTGGAAATGAAAATTGGACAACAATGTAGACATTTG
This sequence comes from Zootoca vivipara, assembly GCF_963506605.1. Classification (NCBI taxonomy): domain Eukaryota; kingdom Metazoa; phylum Chordata; class Lepidosauria; order Squamata; family Lacertidae; genus Zootoca; species Zootoca vivipara. Next base: position 17,993,820 of record NC_083283.1, on the reverse strand, counting down.
TTCTAAAATCTAAGAAGAACAACATTGATCTTTTCTCCTTCTGTTCCCTCTAGTAAAAGGAAAATCTTATTCTTTAAAATGGCTGAATAGAATTTCACATCTTTCTTTTTGCTGATTAGATTAGAGCTGGCACTGGCTATGGAGCCTGAAAAACATTACAGACAACGCAGAGGAGGGGGGAGCAAGAAAGAAAGGAAAGGAAAAGTAACAAGGAAAACATATTCTCTCAGTTCTGTTTCCCAGAGCTTTGTGATGTGCAAAACAAGAAGTCTGTGCTGTTTTAAGCCAATATTTTGCTGTCGGGTCTCACCAGTGGAACTGGAAAGAACAGGATTCTCAGGGAGAACTGAAGAGTGCTGGCTGGTGATATCGTTCTTTGTGGCAAAGCATGGAGAAAGAAAAGAGAAGACCATGGTTCAACAGCAACAAAATGTTAAGACCATTGCTGTTATCCAAACCAGCTAGCGATATCACTTTTTCTGGAGACTTTTTCAGATGTGGGGAACATTGCATTCGTTTTCCTGAGTACAACACTAGTGATTCTGTCCTGTTTTCTAGTGTTCCTTTCATACTGTGGTACCTGTGTGTGTTATGTGGCTTTTGGACCAATATACTCGCATATCATGCTAAATTTTATTTCTTCCAGTGGGCATGGTGTAATGAAACAATCATTGGACAACATCACTGTTTTCCCCACTCATTCTGAAAATGCATGGTTCTATTCCCCTGTGATTACACCATGAAAACAGCAAGGAAGAGCTATACGTCTGTATACCACCCCAAATTTCATCACTTTACTCCCATGATTTTTCAGGTTAAGGGAGCTGCAAAGAGATTTTTTTCTAAAACTAAATAAATAAATAACAAAGCCAGTTAACGTAGAATTGACCACCAAACATGTGCTATAGCCCATTAGTTTTCCAGAAGCTGCATTCACATTACTAAAAGCTCAGATAGAACAACAGTTAGTGAAACATCAGAAAATTGGAATAATCTGCCATGTGGATGCAGCCTTATGCAGGTCCTGCTACCATTTACCTGGAGACTGAATGTAAGGTCATTTATGTGCAAAGGATGCTCCCTGCCACTGAGCAGTGCAACCTTTCGAACCATGCTGGGCCATAGTATTCTATAGAGAGTCGGGATTTCTTAGTGGCATCCAAGATCAGCATCTATTTCTGCCAAAACAAACCTCAAAAAGGAAGTCCAGATGAAATGGACTTGAAGAAGACCGCCAGAGAATTTGGACAATAATGTAACTTGGCTTCGTACAGGAGACAGAGATATGTCAGGGTCGTTCTTGTTTTCTGTCTCTTCCCTTGTTGAATAAGCAGAGGCTGTTCTGCACTAGCTTGCCCGTGTTTATTGATGACTTCCAACACGGAGATGACTTATGAAAGCAATCTCATTCTTTTCTATTAGGGCTTCGGTGTAGTTCTTGAGAAAGTAGCCTGAAAATGTATCTTCAAGAACATAACCTCAATGCTTCCACAGCAATGGCTGATACAACAGCTGCAGCATTATATGGAGAAAAACAAACATGGCCTTGGCTATCGTTCCACTAGCAACTTCCAGGCTGGATTACTGCAGTGCTTTCTAAGTGGAGCTGCTTTCTAAAGACAATTCAGAAACATCATTTGGTTCAGAATGTAGCGTCCAGATTGCCATTCGGAGCTCAGAGATAAGAGTGCATCATTTCAAGTCCAATATTATTTGCATTGGCTACCTATTAGCTTTGAAGCACAGTTTACTGGACCAGCACTTTGGACAGAGTTCAGAAGCGGACAGCAAACCATAGATGCTCTTTTAATATTCAATAGATATTCTCTGAGTGACCTGTCCCAATTAGAATCTGATCAGTCATTTTAACTTGTAACTTGTAGCTTCTGAGCCACCTTCAAAGGCAGCTCCATGTAAAACTCATTGCAGTAGTCCAATGAGTTTGGCAGAATACAGATAACTGTGGCCAGATTGTGCTACTGCGACATACGTTACTTAGTAGGATTTTTCCAGGATTTCAGAAAATGACAAACGATTTGCCAAATGTGCAGTTTATTCTTAATTTGGGAGGGGATGGACCAAATGATTTTTTTTAGTCATTTCTATTCATAGTGGGTGTACTAATACTCTCTGATCAGGAACAGGCAATGTTCTCTGACTGTATTTCTAGGAGATGTTAGAGTATGTGATCTTCAGGACGTGCTGACTAAGTCATAGTGATTGCACATACATGCTGCACTGATACGGTAGTAATGTGGTAATAATCTCATTTCTGGGAAGAGAGAGATGATGAAATACTGGCATACAGTAAGTCTGTCAACTTTGAGACTGCATGTGATGAATATAAAAGAGAAAGCTCTGAGAGTTGGAGACTAAACTGTGATGGTGGCAGAATTAAAAATAGAATGTACTGCCTCAGACACAGGACACAATTAGGAATCCTACTGGTATGAGGCTCAATATTGCAATAGCACGGGTGTGTGTGTGTGTGTGTGTGTGTGTGTGTGTGTATAATGATACTGGCAATCATTCTTGCAGCTGAGTTTATAAGAGTTAATGTTAATAAATAATAATAAATAGTAAATAATGATAATAAATAGTAAGAATTGGTGATGGGTGGACCCTGCTTAACACTTGGTTCCAGAAAGAGCTATAAAAAGTGATTGATTTAGTAGTGGATGCTGCCAGATGCCTCAATTGAATCTTGATATTTTGCAAATCCCCTAAACTCTGGAGGATGTCATCCTGATCAATGCTGAAAATAACCCAGCACGCCCCAAGAAATCCAATCTCCAAGGACACTCCTGATAACATAATCAGGATCATGCTTAATTTGGGATTCTGAAGCATATGTGTGGACTCTGCATGGATTGTCCTCTACACTATAGAGATGTCACTAAACCTCAGAATTACCTGGTCCAGAATTTGATTATCTCGTGAGTTTATTCTAAACAAGGCCATCCCACCACCACCCCCCAGTGCTGATAGTTCTTTTCCAGCAGTAATCCAAGCTGGTGAAAATATTGTCCTGGGATTTTTTTTTATTTAGGAAAAAGTGATGGCATGATAGGGGTGTATAAAATTAGGCAAGGGGTGCAGAAAGTGGATCAAAAAAGTTATTATTATTATTATTATTATTAGCAAAAACATATTTAAATACATAGTTAGCAAATGCATATATTAATAACCAATACAAAAAGAAAAGAAAAAGAAAACACAAACATTATAAAATCTTAACTATAATGAAGTGAAAACTTAGACATCACCTGATAGGTACTACAGTAGTTAGTTATTGAACAAAGAAGCAGCAGAACAATACAGCCAGTCATGAATATCTTATTCAACTAAAACTGTAGAAAACATTAGATACTCAGCAGTCTCTTTAATCAGTCCTATGGATTTCTGCCAAGGCATTAGCTAGCACCTTCTGGTTTCAGCATAAATACTTCTTAACATTGGCACATTCGGCCTGGGGTGTTTATAAAACTGTTCGTTTTGTTTTGGAAGTTGCAGTAGTGCAATATGCTACTCTAGGTTAATTTTAGTTCTGGTTTCAATTAATTTGCTCTCAAGCAAACAGAAATGGCTTTAATAGAGTTTCAATAACCTGCATCATTTCCTGAAGAATTTCAGCTAGATTTTACAAAAAACAAAACAAAAACCCAACATATTGACTTTCTGTAACCAGGCTTTGGCTCCAACAATGGGACTCCCAAATTAATCTATTCAATAGCATTATTCTAAGATGTTTTCTCAGAATGATGACAGCCTAATTCTTCTACAACTACCTATAGATGGTTGGATACTTTTCAAGAGAAACAAGCCATCTTGCAGTGTTAGCAAACTAAGGTCAGATTTCTGATGATTGTAGAAGAGGTCATATAAAGAATAATCTTGACCAGGGTGTAGTAGCAAATTTCGAAGTTCAGGAGCTCATCAAGACAGTATGCAAAGCCACACCTGCTAGGAGAGTCTATAGCCACATCCCAAGGACAGTAAAAAATACAAGAACTTATAGCTCACAGATGGTAATAAAAATGTGATGCTATATATATATATATATAGAGAGAGAGAGAGAGAGAGAGAGAGAACAAAACATATAATTTTATTGTTAGCTGATCCTAATAAATTAGTATTGTGCCATGTTGGGCTCTGTTGTTCTGTCTCTCTGTATGGTTGGCATCTGTCTGTCTTGAGAGACAATGGAGGAGTGCAGCATTGGGGGTGAAGTCAAACTGTTGGAAAATTATAGCACCTGCTGTGGGGGCAGAAACCGATACAGGAGAGACATGTTTTGTTGCAGCTGGGGCAAATGAAGCTGCCCAGTTGTGCTGCTGCAGGCGTACCATTTCATCTCTCTGTGCCCACCCCCCAGGGGTCATTCCTCCTCTAGTCAAGCCAAATTGAGGAGGCAAATCACTTCCCCTTTAATGGATTTTATCCAGTTTTGCATTCATTCACAATGTTTTGAACAGTTTTGTCACAAAAAAATTTTTCAGGATCAATTACACATCCAGTTGAGGTCTTTCTCAGACCTGCTGCTCTGTATAGTTCCTGTAACTAGAGATATTTGGGAAGTTCTGCATTCATCAATCATACAGCCCCATTCCTAACAGTTGATACAAGGAAAGGCTGTTTTTGGTCTAGTAAGTTACTTTCTTTTCCTTGGGCGATGTTGTACCGGTAGCTAGATTTGCTATTTAAGGAATTTAGAATGACCTCTATCTCTCTGTGTGTGCCTTCCTCTCTCTCTCTCGTTTTGCCTGCGTTTCCTCTCTTCATTATAAAGTTATCTTTGATTATCAGTCTACTAGATTCTGCAGCTGGCATCATTCAGATGTATTACAGCAATACATCATCAACTTATTGTTGGGCTCGTAATGTATTAGTGCAATGTTTCATCTCAAGATCATCGTTCTCTGGATTCTAGTGCTTCAATGAATCATAACAGCAATGCAGGCAAGGTACACATGATTGACTGGCAGATGGTATAAGCATATTTTTTTAATGAAAAGAATAGGGTATTTTGAATTTCAGAACAAGAAATGAAATAACTATCATTGCCAGAGGGGGGAGAACATTTTTATAGCTTCCTTACTCCACAAGAAAGTGATCATATTGCTCAGTGAAATGTCCATCATAAAATATGGCTCCCTCACACCTTACGGTAGGTGTGGGCCTACGTTAAAATTCAATGAACATGAGTTTCTGTATCACAATGTGACACAGCTCTATGAAATGACTGTTGCTCCTGCATTTGTTCATTTATAGGCCACCATTTCGGACATAGCCATTACCTCAAAGGAGTGATAATAGCTTAGAGAGGCAAGACAGAAGGTCCAGATTCAATTGCTGTCACCTTCACCTTTTTTTTTTTTTAAAAAAAGTATGTTTCCATACTGTTTAGCATTGCTAATGAAGAAAATCTGTCCACTGAACCCAGCCCTCCATGAAACCAATCCCTGCCTACTGAACACCTTCTAATTATCACACAATTGTAAGTGGGGTGTGTGTGTGGTTAATTCCCTATCCATGGACAACAGTAAAAGTGTGGTTTCATGCAGCATTTGGAATCAATAAAGCATTTTAAATTTGCACCTGGAGCTCCTCAGCCAGCTAGCCAGTATATCCATTCATTTAGGAGCAGCTCCGCACAAATAATTCTCTGTTAGGGTTGCCAGACTCAATAGTGGACAGGACTTCTGTGCCTTTAATTGCCCTGCTCTCTTTTGAGTCTGTAAAACTTAAAGAGAAACCAGCAGACCCTTTGCTTGGAAATTAAACAAAGGTTCTGCTGGTTTCTCTTTAAGGTTTCCAGACTCAAAAGAGAGCAGGGCAATTAAAGGCACAGAAGACCTGTCCTCTATTGTGTCTGGCAACCCTATTCTCTGTATGCTTGTCAGCTCCTGCAAGAAAGGCCATAGCTCAGTAGTAGAGTACTGTATTTTTCCATGTATTAGACAAGGGTTTTTTTTTTACTTCAAAATAAAGTAAAAAAGGGGGGTTCTTATACATGGGTAGTGAGGGGCAATGAGTGATTGGTTGCCTCCACCACGAGCAGGATCTAGCGATTGGGTGGGTGAATGGTGTTTGCTGCAAGGGCTGCTTTGGATTGGCTGATGCTTTGTCAAATGGGCGGGTTATCAGCAGATGCGTTAAGGGCTCCTTTGGATTGGCTGTAGCTTTGGCAATTTGGCTTGTGATGCTTGCTTACGATTGTTAGGGTGTTCCAGTTGGGTGAGTGATATTTGGTTCGGCATTAACCCCCCCCCCCAAAAAATCGCTCATTTTCTTAAATTTGAGCCCCCCAAAATAGGGGTGTCTAATACATGGGGGAATTTTATAGACAGAAAAGTACAGTACAGTAATATGTTAGATATGGGGTCAGCAAACTTTTTCAGCAGGGTTCACTGTCCCTCAGACCTTGTGGGGGGCCAGACTACATTTTACATAAAGGAAAAGAAAATAAAAAGAATGAATTCCTATGCCCTACAAATAACCCAGAGGTGCATTTTAAATAAAAGGACACATTCTACTCATATAAAAACATGCTGATTCCTGAACCATCCATGGGCCGGATTTAGAAGGCAATTGGGCTGGATTCAGCCCCCGGGCCTTTAGTTCCACTACCCATGGAATAGATGCATAAGATGCAGTGTTTAGTCCTCCACATCTCCCAGTTGGGCTGTCTGAAACTCCAGAGAACCACTGCTGGTCAGCGTGGGAAAATATTGAGCTAGATGTAAATATTGAACTAGGTGACACCTGGCTTGAGAGCAGTACATGTGAAAAGGATCTAGGAGTCTTGGTAGACCACAAACTTGACATGAGTCAACAGTGTGATGCAGCAGCTAAAAAAGCCAATGCAATTCTGGGCTGCATCAATAGGAGTATAGCATCTAGATCAAGGGAAGTAATAGTACCACTGTATTCTGCTCTGGTCAGACCTCACCTGGAGTACTGTGTCCAGTTCTGGGCACCGCAGTTCAAGAAGGATACTGACAAGCTGGATCGTGTCCAGAGGAGGGCAACCAAAATGGTCAAAGGCCTGGAAACGATGCCTTATGAGGAACGGCTTAGGGAGCTGGGCATGTTTAGCCTGGAGAAGAGAAGGTTAATGGGTGATATGATAGCCATGTTCAAATATATTAAAGGAAGTCATATAGAGGAGGGAGAAAGCTTGTTTTCTGCTGCTCCAGAGAAGCGGACACAGAGCAATGGATTCAAACTACAAGAAAGGAGATTCCACCTAAACATTAGGAAGAACTTCCTGACAGTAAGAGCTGTTCAGCAGTGGAATTTGCTGTCAATGAGTGTGGGGGAGTCTCCTTCTTTGGAGGTCTTTAAGTATAGGCTTGATAGCCTCTGTTTCCTGCTTGGAGGGGGTTGGACTGGATGGCCCTTGTGGTCTCTTCCAACTCTATGATTCTATGATGTTCTGGCGGCTTTGTTTGGAATGAAGCCACTTCCTATCTTCCCATTTTGTACCTATAAAATCTCCGTGCTGAGGAGATGGGCACAGAAAGACACTCCCACATACAGAATAATAAAAGGTGACAATCCACCATTGACACCACATCCAGAGTTTTCATCATAGCTTAGAAACCAAGTACATGCTGTGCAGCCGGATGTTTCCAGGTTCAATCAATGTCACCTCCACTTTCAAAAAAGGCGGATAGCAGATGATGCAAGGAAGAGACTTATGTCTGACACCCTGGAAAGCTGCTGCCAATCAGAACAAAGTATCCTGGGTTAGATGCACAAATAACCTCATCTGGTGCGAGACATTTTCCTATCAAACTGTTACTTTGTCCTCTCAGTGTCTAGCATACATATAGATGCCCTTGCTGCCTTAGGTCTCACAAATAATTGAATTGGAAAGTTGGCTGGTCTGGATTTCTTTTATTAGTGGCAATAATGTTTTCCCCGTAATAATAATAATAATAATAATAATAATAATAATAATAATAATAATGCTGCACTGAGCAATGCCATCACTGGCATAGGTGCCAGCTGCTGGGAAACACAAGAGTGCTGCTGCTTTCAAGCTTCCTATAGGCTTCTGGTTGGCCACTGCAAGAGCAGGATTCTAGACTAGATAGACCAATGTCCTAATCCAGCAGGCCTCCTCTTATGATCTTAAAAAAAAAATGTTTCACCTCAGGTAACTTCACCATTGGAATATGATCCCAAGATAAAGTAGGTACAATATAAGGACTTGCATAAAAACCATATCCTTTCTTTCTTTTTGCATGTAACTAGAAAAAAGAGATTCAGATAATAATTTTGCATGGAGGATCTGGTGGAGGGGAGCATGTACAATTTTTCTACCATGGTATATGTATTTTCATCAATCATCCTAGCTCTGTATTTGCCAAAGGCTTACTCTTCAGTTATTTCCCCCTGCCTGCTTCGAAGCAGAGCAATAATACCACGTCGTAATAATTTTAGCGATGTTGTTTACAGGTTATTCACGGATGCTGCAGATTTTGAAACTGCATAAAATCAGACCAGGATAAATTGTTCCAGCGATCAACAGAATCTATTGTGGGGGAAACTAAAATTGTGCAAGGCTTCTCTTCAAATAATGTAGAAGCCTCGAAGGAAGGGGTTATATTTTGGTCTACACTCTCACTCTTTGTGACTATGTTTCCATCTGCACTATACATTTAACACAGTATCATCCCACTTTAAACCACAATGGCTTCCCACAAAGAAGCCATGCTGAGAGTTGTTAGGAGTCTCTCATTTCACACTCAAAACTACAGTTTCCAAAGTTTCCTGGGAAATGATATTGGTTGTTAAACAGCTCTGGAAACCGTAGCTCTGTGAAGGGAACAACTCTCAGCACCCTTAACAACACCCTTACAGTTGCAAGGATTCTGTGGGAAAAGCCATTACTGTTTAAAGTGGTATGATACTACTGGTACTTTAAATATATAGTGCAGATGGACCTTTCTATGAGTCAGGTGAATTTGGGTCCCAAGTAAATACCCTCTTTCTTTTATTTCAATAACAGCAGGAGATCAGCCCTACCAAAAAGATGAAGCAACTATTTGATCAGTATTCACTTGTTACTCCAGAAAAAAAAATATGTAATGATTTTCCAACTTGTTTGAGTTGACCCGCGTTGCAAAAGCAAAATTACGCTTCAGAGAGACCTTATGTTTAGTGCAGGAATAGAACATTTTCTTGCCATTGAAAAATAATCAGAGTACTAGCCAACCAATGATTTACTCAAACTAAATTTGTTTGGCAAATGTGGTACCTCTGTACTTAAAATTGTATTTACTTAAAATGTCAAGAGCTTAATTGTAAAGCCATCTGCTGTGTCCATTAGCCACTAATCACTTTGGTTCATTTAATGACAAACTCTCCAAAGTGGCTGTGGAACGGTGGAGGTGTGAAATCTCAAAGATAAAAGAGGGGAAAGATGATTGATTGAAGAAGAAGAAGAAGAAAAGTTGAAGTCATCAACGTACTGTTGATACCCCTGCCTGGATTCCCTAATAACCTCATCTGGCATTTCCATATTTTTGATAAAGTTATGAGCCCTCTGCAAGTGTTGCAAAGTTCTAAGTGTGTAGGATGTTCCGGACTTTGTGTATGAGTCCCACCCACCTTTCCTCCTCTGCTGGCTGCACTGGGGCTCTCCTGCAGTTGCAATCTCATGGGCAAATTGTAGGGGGTGGTTTACTGAGCAGACCAGAGGGGAAACTGTGGGATGTGAAACACATAGCAATCAAGTACAACATTCCTAGAATGAACATGCTAGGGGATGCTATGTACCAGCCAGGAGAAAACTTCCTGTTTCTTCCTAAGCTGGGACAGACTTCCTCTCTGCATATGACTAGGTGTAGGCGTGGCTTGATCTGGGTAGGGGAGCACACATTCTTCTTTTGCTCCTCTCTTCTCCATTTCATTTTTTCTCTATGTATGAGCAGAAGTGACTGCTCAGTCATAGTCACTTGGGACTAACTCCCTTCTAGGATAGTTCCACCATAGCTGCCAAGTTATCCCTTTTTTAAAGGGATTTTCCATTATGCTGAATAGGCTTCCTCGCGAGAAAAGGGAAAACTTGGCAGCTATGAGTTCCACATGTATTTATACTTTTGTAACCCAAGGCTAGGGACCCAGGTGGCGCTGTGGGTTAAACCACTGAGCCTAGGGCTTGCTGATCAGAAGGTCAGTGGTTCAAATCCCTGTGACGGGGTGAGCTCCCGTTGCTTGGTCCCAGCTCCTGCCAACCTAGCAGTTCAAAAGCACATCAAAATGCAAGTAGATAAATAGGAACCGCTAGAGCGGGAAGGTAAACGGCGTCTCCATATGCTGCTCTGGTTTGCCAGAAGCGGCTTTGTCATACTGGCCACATGACCTGGAAGCTATTTGCCGGATCCCTCGGCCAATAATGCGAGATGAGCGCACAACCCCAGAGTCGGTCATGACTGGACCTAATGGTCAGGGGTACCTTTACCTTTACCTAACCTAAGTCTGCCTTCAGGGATCTAACTGTGAACTGAATGATTGTGAGTAAACTACTTTTATATTGACTTTAATAAGATTGTCGTGTTTATTCTTTTTAAGAGGGACAAAAATGAATCTTACCAGGAATTCTATATTTAGAAGCTCAAACGAGCTTGCAACAAGCAAACCCCTGAGAATTAAAAAGGGAAATGCACTCTGCTAAGTAAAGGGACTTGCTAACACAAGTTGGGAAGGATATTATTAAACAATATATCCTCTCCTGCCTCCTTGAACATTCCCACAAAAACTCAATGGCTATAAAAAACCAGCCATACCCAATGCCTGTGCCAAAACCTGCTGGCACCTGTAATTAATAAAGTTGTGACCTGTTTAAATCCCATGTGGTTGTCTTGTTCTTATTGAAACTTCACCATGTCATGGCCCAACCACCTGTGGCTGGACTGCTCTTGGACCCGCAACCTGTAAGGTGAACTGGTGTCTTGCGGTGACAATTTTGTCAACACTTTAAACCCTGCTATATATTGTAGATTCTGTGCTTAGTCTGGAATTCTCTTATACTAGAACTACGGGATTGGATCAGTGAAGAGAATGTGGGGCCCAGAACAATCCAAGAAAGGTGTTCTGTATGTTGTTTTAATTCTATTTGTGCTTAATTTCTTTTTAATGCTTTTCTTTCCCATGCTTTTAGCTTTTTTGTATTTTATCCGTGCTTTTGTATTTTTATCTGTAAGCTGCCTTGACTCCCAGTCTGGGGGAAAGGTGAGATATAAACAACAACAACAACAACAACAACTGCATTAGTGTTGCTGTAGCAACAAGATCATATGCCATCTCAAGCCAAGCCTAGATGTGGAGTTTCCTTTTGATTTTTTTCTTAGATTGTTACACACTTACATGAAATATCCAGTTGTTATACATTCCTAGTGTACCATTAGTATCAACTTTATAGAAGTGAAACTGTAGATAAGCTTTTGATGTACATATTATCGCCATCATGGGTAGTTCTCTTAACTAAATGCTGTAAAGTCCTGCCTACTCTTGGGAATTAACAACAATGCAATTCCTCCACCCTCACTCTCCCTCTTAAGTTGAAATCCTTAACTGAGAACTCTCCCAACATCTCTAGTAGTAGGGATTATGAATTATGTTTCTGGTGCTGCTGCACTTTTCTAAGAGAAATTGTGCTCTTTCCAATGGTTCTGGTATGTAACTATTAACTCTATTAAACCAAGGAAAGGAGGCAGGTGTGTCTAAGCCTAACAAACCTGGCACCTGAAGAAACATTCATTAGGGAGAAATACTTCTCCTTAATGATTTTGCATCATTAAGGGATAATCAGGAATGCATCAATAAAGTGACATACCTGATTACTTGTGCATCTGTTTTTCTCTCTAGCTATCTCTCTCTCTCTCTCGTGTGTGTGTGTGTGTGTGTGTGTGTGTGTGTGTGTGGGCTTCTATTCTCTGACAACAGTCATGGTAGCAACCACAAACTGTCTTGCACTCTACCCAGCCTTTACAATGCGTTAACTTTGAGTTGATTTAAACTGCACCATCTCCCCACATTTACTTCATGTAGATGCAATTTAACTTGATCCACCTATGATTGCTGCTGACACCAACATGTCTATAAAGGCCATTAATAGCATAATATATTAATAATATTCAAGTCACACAATTTACATGATGAATATTAAAGGGGGGGGCCTTTGGTGTAAATGACAGGGCAAGGAGCACTAGCTTACCTTTAACATTAAAAAATGGATGCAAATGTTGAATGGCATCAGTACCTATGTACACGACAGAGCATCCAAAAGCATGACTGCACTAATCCGATTCAGAATCCGGAAGCACCTCCCATCGTGAATTCCGCCAACACGGCACCCTGAACCTCCTCCGCTGTTCCCTCCTCTTCCCCCCTTTTCTGTTGGGGTGAGGGTGCTGGTGGAGTGCCCTCTCCGCTAGAGCTGCTCAGCTGAGGGACCGGTGCTGTATCGTCTGGAGCCTGCCCTTCAGAAGTGCCTTGGTTCGCCCCCTGCAGCCCTCTCTCTGAAAAGCTAGCCCTCTCAACATCCCCAAGGTCCTGCACCTCCTCCTGAGCCCCAGTCCCACCTTCCGGTGGAAGTTGCAAGACGCTAGGCTCTGGGGTTTCAGCTCCATCAGAGAGCACTTCCCTCGATCTCCTGGGCTCTCCGCTGATCCCCCCCCCCGTGGTCTCCTGACTCTAACTAGAATCATTTTGAATGTAGGCAGGCCCACAAACAGGCATGTGTCTATATGAATCTATTGTGAGACCCCCAAACAGGAGCCACCCTGTGGTGCCCAGAGACACCAGTTAGTCTACCAATATCTATTACGATACCCATGAAAAGACTCAATATAAATTGCCTCAAAAATGCACAGTGCCTACTTGCTCTTCTCGGTTCCTGTCCGCACTGGCTCAACCTCTGCTACACGGAACGCACTTCCCTCTTTGAACATACTTATATTTCACGGTGTGCCAGGATTAGACACTCACTCTTACTCCTTTTTGTTCTGAACAGAGCAGAGGCACAATGAGCCTTTGTTGGCGACTGTGGTTGTGGCTGGTGTAGGTGCCTTGCTGACAATTGATGGGGAAGCATGACACACTCTTTTTTAGTGCTCTTTTACATGTGACAGTGATTTGTACCATGTCATGCCAACAGCGTCATTTTGTGGTAGGCCAAACATGCCATAGTAGCTCTTTCCCACAGTTACGTTTGTAGTTCCAATGTGCCCACTGGATCAAGGAAGGTTGACGATCCCTGCCCCAAAGCGAGTGGACGGGAACCACAAGGGATATATTTTTATTCCCCTGATCACATGCCATAAGAGAAATCTCACTTAATATTTATTTCTTCTTGTGTTGCACATACTGGGAGGGGATAGCCTGATGAAAAATGTTGTTACTAGAGGGTAGTTACTAGATATAACCTGCAGACAACAAATGGGGGGAGGGTGAATACTAATGAGGTTACCAGATCCAGAAAATGTTGTTAGCAGTCAAATGTGTAGAACAGAAATGGGGAACCAGTTGACCTCCAGATCATAGAATCATAGAATCATAGAGTTGGAAGAGACCACAAGGGCCATCCACTCCAACCACCTGCCAAGCAGGAAACACCATCAAAGCATTCTTGGCATATGCCTGTCAAGCCTCTGCTTAAAGACCTCCAGTGAAGGAGACTCCACCACACTCCTTAGTAGCAAATTCCACTGCCGAACAGCTCTTACTGTCAGGAAGTTCTTCCTAATGTTTAGGTGGAATCTTCTTTCTTGTAGTTTGAATCCATTGCTCCGTGTCCGCTTCTCTGGAGCAGCAGAAAACAACCTTTCTCCCTACTCTATATGACATCCTTTTATATATTTGAGCATGGCTATCATATCACCCATTAACCTTCTCTTCCCCAGGCTAAACATACCCAGCTTCCTAAGCCGTTCCTCATAAGGCATCATTTCCAGGCCTTTGACCATTTTGGTGGCCCTCCTCTGGACACGATCCAGCTTGTCAGTATCCTTCTTGAACTGTGGTGCCCAGAACTGGACACAGTACTCCAGGTGAGGTCTGACCATAGCAGAATGTTGTTGTTTAGTCGTTTAGTCGTGTCCGACTCTTCGTGACCCCATGGACCATAGCACGCCAGGCACTCCTGTCTTGCACTGCCTCCCGCAGTTTGGTCAAACTCATGTTTGTAGCTTCGAGAACACTGTCCAACCATCTCGTCCTCTGTCGTCCCCTTCTCCTAGTGCCCTCAATCTTTCCCAACATCAGGGTCTTTTCCAAGGACTCTTCTCTTCTCATGAGGTGGCCAAAGTATTGGAGCCTCAGCTTCACGATCTGTCCTTCCAGGGAGCACTCAGGGCTGATTTCCTTAAGAATGGATAGGTTTGATCTTCTTGCAGTCCATGGAACTCTCAAGAGTCTCCTCCAGCACCATAATTCAAAAGCATCAATTCTTCAGCGATCAGCCTTCTTTATGGTCCAGCTCTCAGTTCCATACATCACTACTGGGAAAACCATAGCTTTAACTATACGGACCTTTGTAGGCAAGGTGATGTCTCTTGTTTTTAAGATGCTGTCTAGGTTTGTCATTGCTTTTCTCCCAAGAAGCAGGCGTCTTTTAATTTCGTGACTGCTGTCACCATCTGTAGTGATCAAGGAGCCCAAGAAAGTAAAATCTCTCACTGCCTCCATTTCTTCCCCTTCTATTTGCCAGGAGGTGATGGGACCAGTGGCCATGATATTGGTTTTTTTGATGTTGAGCTTCAGACCATATTTTGCACTCTCCTCTTTCACCCTCATTAAAAGGTTCTTTAATTCCTCCTCACTTTCTGCCATCAAGGTTGTGTCATCTGCATATCTGAGGTTTTTGATATTTCTTCCGGCAATCTTAATTCCGGCTTGGGATTCATCTAGTCCAGCCTTTCGCATGATGAATTCTGCATATAAGTTAAATAAGCAGGGAGACAATATACAACCTTGTCGCACTCCTTTCCCAATTTTGAACCAATCAGTTGTTCCATATCCAGTTCTAACTGTAGCTTCTTGTCCCACATAGAGATTTCTCAGGAGACAGATGAGGTGATCAGGCACTCCCATTTCTTTCAGAACTTGCCATAGTTTGCTGTGGTCGACACAGTCAAAGGCTTTTGCATAGTCAATGAAGCAGAAGTAGACGTTTTTCTGGAACTCTCTAGCTTTCTCCATAATCCAGCACATGTTTGCTATTTGGTCTCTGGTTCCTCTGCCCCTTCGAAATCCAGCTTGCACTTCTGGGAGTTCTCGGTCCACATACTGCCTAAGCCTGCCTTGTAGAATTTTAAGCATAACCTTGCTAGCGTATGAAATGAGCAGTTGTGTGGTAGTTGGAGCATTCTTTGGCACTGCCCTTCTTTGGAATTGCGATGTAGATTGATCTTCTCCAATCCTCTGGCCATTGCTGAGTTTTCCAAACTTGCTGGCATATTGGGTGTAGCACCTTAACAGCATCATCTTTTAAAATTTTAAATAGTTCAGCTGGAATATCATCACTTCCACTGGCCTTGTTATTAGCAGTGCTTTCTAAGGCCCATTTGACTTCGCTCTCTAAGATGTCTGGCTCTCCAGAGCCAGGCTGAGCCAGAGCAGAATACAGTGGTACTATTACTTCCCTTGATCTAGATGCTATACTCCTATTGATGCAGCCCAGAATTGAATTGGCTTTTTTAGCTGCTGCATCACACTGTTGACTCATGTCAAGTTTGTGGTCTACCAAGACTCCTAGATCCTTTTCACATGTACTGCTCTCAAGCCAGGTGTCTCCCATCCTGTATTTGTGCCTTTCATTTTTTTTTGCCCAAGTGTAGTACTTTACATTTCTCCTTGTTAAAATTCGTCTTGTTTGCTTTGGCCCAGTTGTCTAATCTTTTTAAGGTCATTTTGAAGTGTGATCCTGTCCTCTGGGGTATTAGCCACCCCTCCCAATTCGGTGTCATCTGCAAACTTGCTCAGGATTCCCTCAGGCCCCTCAAGTCCAACTTCTACTGGTCGCAGCCTACATGGGTAGTGGCCAAGGGTGATAAAAGTTGGGTGACAGATTCTCAGTTGCTGATGCAGCTTATAGAATTGATGGAGGTCTTTTACAGATTTTTTTCGTGCCATGCACTGACTAAGCATATGGAGGGGGCTGCATACAGCATGTGCCACTGGACCTGCTCCAATGCCCACAATTTCAGTGCTACTTCCCAAAAATTAAGAAAGAAAAAAGGGCATACATTGCAGTCCCAACTCTACACAATATTGAGCCCTGATCCTAAGGAGAACCTATGCATATGGAACAAATCCATTATGTTAATAAGTAACAGCAACAACAAAAGTGAGCCAATTTCGAACTCCTAATCAAAAGATACTGCGGACAATTTATGTGCCATTTGAGATAACTGAAATATGCCCCAATTAAAAACAACCCCCTTTTATTTTTATGGTTAGGAGAACCTTTCAGAAAACAAAACAACACAACACACACACACACACACACTTGTGGTTTTGTAGGAAAGCTAAAGGTCTTTCAAGTCAATCTAAAGGAAAAGTTGACCAACTCTAGTCCTGGCCATTAGGGATATCTAACCTTTTTTCTATTCTGGGCCACATTCCCTCGGGGCTTATTCTGCTGGGAACCACATGCCAGTGGGGGATGAGGTTGGTGTCAAAAGTGGGAGGAGCCCTACCATCCCCTGATCCACACCCATTTTCCATCTTCGTGACACACATATTAGGCTCAGGTGGCTCTATCATTTTTATCATTATTATAAACTACCCACCCTTCACACTGAGGTCCCAGGGTCGGTTGCAACATTAAAACGCTGTATTAAAAACAGTTTAAAACAACTTCGAATCCCGTTGCTCGGTCCCAGCTCCTGCCAACCTAGCAGTTTGAAAGCACATCAAAGTACAAGTAGATAAACAGGTACCGTCCCGGCGGGAAAGTAAACAGCATTTCCGTGTGCTGCTCTGGTTTCGCCAGAAGTGGCTTAGTCATGCTGGCCACATGACCCGGAAAAACTACGGACAAAAGTTTGCTCCCTCAGCCAGTAAAGTGAGATGAGCGCCGCAACCCCAGAGTCATTTGCGACTGGACTTAACTGTCAGGGGTCCTTTACCTTTACCTTAAAACAACTTACAATTGGAAAAAGAATGTGAGTCCCAAAAAATATACACCTCAAGTACCAAAACCCAGGGTAAAGTGGTATGTCTTCAGCACAGAAGCCATACAATAAAGGTGCTTAGTGTACCCCTAAGTACAATATTGTCTCCCCTCTGCTATAATCAATCTCAATAAAACTAAGAGCAACATTGGCATTGCAGCTTTAGCTGGAAAAAGGTGGGCATTTGGGTAGCTAAAACATGAATGGGTGCCTGATTGAATTTGGAGTAACCAGCAGCACTTTTCCTACCTTGTCACATGGCTTACACATTAGAAAGCATAAACCCCCTAATTTTCCTTTTTGCATATTCATTAATCACAAACTGTATCTGAAGGAGACAGGAGCACCATAGCCCTCTAGGTAGCTTTTTCTATGAGATCATATCCAACTTCTTAAATAAGGTTAATTCGCTCATAACACCGTGAAGCCTATTTGATTTATAGCATAAAAAGCTTTTTAGATTAATTTAATCAGCTCCAAGTTTCTCAGATAATCGGCAGGCAGCTTCGCTGTGTACAAAATCTAAGGACTTAGACCTCTTATAATGAAGTGTCTTCTATCGTATGTGTGTAAGTACCTGATGGCATTTCAGGTCACTTTATCTGGTGTTTGCTTTGGAGTAATCTCAGACTACATGATAATCAGTAGTCAGCAGCCACTATCTAGTTGATCACAGAGGGGACAATCTCTCTCCTTCGGAAGGATCAATCTATTCAATTAATCAATAAGCAAACAGGCCCAGCAAATTACGTGAATATAAGTTATTACATTTTCACAAGATATCACCTCCAGGCATGCCAAATTCTTAGATATGCAAGTATCCACAATTGCTAGATTCTACCTTTAGTTCCAATAGAGGAGAAAGGTGAGATACAAATTTAAGGCAATTAATACATTAGGGATGACTAACCCCCCAGTCTGGAGGCCTGCTGCTGTCTTCCTTCCACCCCAAACAAAGAAGGCAATAATGCTGTTGAATATCAATTACTGGAAACCATGGGAGGGGAGAGTGCTCTTGTTTTCCAGTTCTACTTGAGGGTTTGCCCACAGATATCTGGTCCACCACTGTGAGAACAGGATGCTAGACTAGATGGGCAAGGGCCTGATCCAGCAAACTCTTCTTACATTCTTAAAGTGAATCCTGGCCTCTGTGGTGATATTGTCCCTTTTAGATTGGTTTACGGGCTGTGAGGGAATTTGCTAGAATTCCTAAAATCGTGAGCTTACGCACGGCTATCTCCCGTTAATGCTTCAAGGTCAATGTCTAAAGGTCATTAGAGCCAGCACTGATTTTGCTGAGTGGAAAGGGTCAACGCCCATGGTTGGAGGGGAATCTCGGAAGCCAAGCCAATGCCTACTCAGCCCTTTGAAGATATCTTGCTTCATTGCTCAGCTTGCTAAGATTTATGTGTGTTTATGTTAAACATATGTGTTAAACATGTGTGTTTATGTTATGTGTGTTTGTGTTATTTATGTGTGTTTATGTTTATGTAACTATGGTTTCCCCAGTAGTGATGTATGGAAGTGAGAGCTGGACCATAAAGAAGGCGGATCACCAAAGAATTGATGCTTTTGAATTATGGTGCTGGAGGAGTCCCATGGACTGCAAGAAGATTAAACCTATCCATTCTTAAGGAAATCAGCCCTGAGTGCTCCCTGGAAGGACAGATCGTGAAGCTGAGGCTCCAATACTCAAAGGAAGAGAAGACTCCCTGGAAAAGACCCTGATGTTGGGAAAGATGGAGGGCACAAGGAGAAGGGGACGGCAGAGGACGAGATGGTTGGACAGTGTTCTCGAAGCCACCAACATGAGTCTGACCAAACTGTGGGAGGCAGTGGAAGACAGGAGTGCTTGGCATGCTCTGGTCCATGGAGTCACAAAGAAATGGACAAGACAAAATGACTAAACAACAACAACATGTTAACTAGCTAGATAAGGCAGCTTTTGTTATTTTTAGCCTCTGAGTGGTTTTAAACTGTGTAATTATTCGAAGTTTTTCTCTCTAGTAGAGGATTGTTTTAATAAAGTTTGTGCATGGATTTATGGAATCTGGTCTTGCTTGAGTTTCCGAACCTTCCCATCTTGGCTACGCTTTTCGAAGTAGGGTCCTCCATCACAGCCTCCTAAGAGCTCAAAAGGATTTTATTTATTTATTTGTTTTATTTTTTTTAAAAAAAAGTAGAGAAACAACATTGTGGTGAACAGAGAGATTTAAACTTCAGCACCCTAATGTGTCTGCAAGCCCGCCATCAGATCAATCATTTAATGAGCAGCGAGGGTTGATAATGCATTCCTCAGCTACTCTGCATGTGCAGTAAGTGCACATGTGATGTGAACATGCAGCCCCTGCACATTGCTGCTCCAACACATTTAATTAGGCTGCCATTGCTGCCACCAAAATTCACCTCATGGCCTGATAATGAGAAGGCAACATCTCACCTATAGTTTGGATTGAAGATGAAAGGCCCTGTGTGAGGGACATGATAGAGAGGTTCTCCCAAGTTAGGAGGCCAGGAAAGCTCCTAGGTGAGAGCTGGGAGGGTTCACTCTGTCTGTGGAATAAGGACTAAGAATTAATTCTGTTACAGGCCTTTGCAATCTCCTTTTCTTTTTCTCTTCTTTCTTTTTTCTTTTTTTCTATTTTTCTCTTCTAGAATCGTGTGGTTTTTAATTGTAATTCATGTTGAAAATTTGAGTAAAAAATGATTTAGGAAAAAAACAAAACAAAAAGAAAGCCAATCCTCTGCAAAGTCGGATGGATGGTCTCCTTAGCTCATGATGATCTACACTGACTGGCAGAGGCTCACTAGGCTTTCATACAGAGGACCTTACCTTCCAAGTCCTGGACTGCAGAATCGGGGACCGGCAGCCGTGTGACACCGGAAGTTGCGTCGACGTCACTTCCGGTGTCGCTTTGCCCTTCTATGGGCACCAAAAATGGCTGCCGCCGGCCGGCTTCGAAAGTCGCTCGTACGCATGTCAGGAAGTGCGTTGACGCAACTTCCAGTGTTGCTCCGCCCATCTATGGGCACCAAAAATGGCCGTCGCCAACACCGGGAGTCGCGTCTATGCACTTGCGTAGATGCGACTTTTGAAGCCGGCGGTGGCCATTTTTGGTGCCCATAGAAGGGCAAATCGGAAAGAAAAAAATTGGCCGCCGGCAGGAGAAAATAACGGAAAAAAACGGGAGACGAAGTGATGCGGGGGACCACCGGGAAACGGTAAGTAAAAACGGGGGTTTCCCGGGGAAAACAGGGTACTTGGCAGCTATGGACCTTACCAGCCCTAATTGGGACAGAACCTGGGACCTTCTGTATGCAAGGTAGTTTTAAATCACATATGCAGCAGAATTGTATGCATGTTTACAGCTTTGCTGTGTTCAGCAGGCCGTATTCCCAGGATGGTATGCCTATGTACTGTATATTTACTATTGTGAGAAAGTGTATAATGATGAAGGATCCAGCGTAGAAGGCAGTGTCATGAGTGAAATGGTCCTTCTCATTATTAAGTTTCCATGGCCCAAAATGCTATCGCTTCTTCCACTCTTTATTTTTTTATTTCAAAAAAGTACATTTTGTAGGCTTTTCTCCAGCGAGAAAATGTATTATGAAGGAGGCCTATCTTGCGATTTCTCTAGGCTATGAGATACTCGGCTACCTCTTGTCACACTGCTGTGAATAAAAGAGGCATGTGATCTTATGTGACACAAGCTTCACATTTAATATATATTTTACTCTTTGTTTTAATGCAATATTCATTAGCATAAAATGCATCACTTATTGGAACGAATGCTCAAATCAGGGCTGCTTTTTTTAATTTATTAATGAGTTTCCTTAGGGTTTGCTTGTCCCAACTTATAACCTGTCTAAATTCCATAGGCAGCAATACTTGCAAATGTGAATTATTAGAATTATTTCATCGCACAAGAGGATTCTTTTGCCATACTCTTCTGGATAGAATTAGAAATTCCCCCAGCCAACAGCATCTGGAACTCACAGCAGAGGGCTTACGTAAAGGTTGATAATTTAGCATAATTCTGCCTGGGGACGATGGAAATTGTAGACTGTTATTGACGTTCTGTTTACCTGATTGCATCCTCTGGGAGCTTGTGACCAGGACTTGTAAAAGGGGGTGTTTGCAAGGGCATTTTGCAAACTGGAGTGCTGTCTCACAGTGTATGTAGGACCAGGAGACATGGGGGGGGGGGTGATGGAGCTGTTGCAGTTACCTGAAACACCTGTGCCATGTTTATCTGCTTGAGAATGTGCAGCATGCAGCAAAGGGAAGCTGGTTTCCTTGCTGGAAGAGAAGGTACGGGAACTTGAGACCCACCTATCAACACTCTGAGCTACTGGGCAAGATGAGGAATTTCTTGATAGAGCAGACTGGACTGTCCTGGAACAGCGACACAGGTGGGGTGTCCCTAGGGAAGGAAGAAGTTCACCCATTGCAGGAGACAAACCTCCGGGGGAATGTGACACACAGAACCATAACTGTCATGCTGTGTCACTGCAGCTGCAAAATTGATTCCACGCCCTTCCCTCGGCCACCAGTTCTGGGCCAGAGGAGCAAGTTCAGCAGTTGCAGACCACAGAACACACCAAGGAAGGTACAGTGTACAGAATGGTCCCTGCAACTCCCCAGAGGAGGAAGATATGTGATGTAGTGGTAGGCAACTCCCTATGGATGGAGACAGAGGCAGCAGTGTATGGATGTAACAGGATGTCCCCGGAGGTGTGCAGTTTTCCAGGTGTGAAGACTGATCATATGACAGATAAGTTGGCAAGTCTTACAGGGTAAAGTCTCATGTGTGATGTCAGGATGTCTGAGGAACCAGAGGGCGAAGCCAGACATGGCAACAGTGTGACTTCAATGGCTGGCGGCTCCTCCTCCTGCCACCACTGCCACTGCCCAGGGGCTGCTACACCACTCTTTCCCCTCCATGGAAGGAGGAGGAGGAGCCGTCTCCTGAAGCCACGCCATGGTCAGCTCCATGTTTGGTCTCCTCCGCCCACTTTGAACATTAGTAGGCCCCAGTCCCCTCCTCCCAAAATATTGGGGACCCCAAAAGGGGTTGGCCCCTAGAAGATGGTGTCCCTGGTTACTACTAGATAGCATTACCTGAAGAGTACTTACAGGAGCCCCAGACTAATCAAGAAGGTCACGGTGAGAAAGGATCTAGGAGTCTTGGTAGAACACAAACTTGACATGAGTCAGCAGTGTGATGCAGCAGCTAAAAAAGCCAATGCAATTCTGGGCTGCATCAATAGGAGTATAGCATCTAGATCAAGGGAAGTAATAGTACCACTGTATTCTGCTCTGGTCAGACCTCACCTGGAGTACTGTGTCCAGTTCTGGGCACCACAGTTCAAGAATGATACTGATAAGCTGGAACGTGTCCAGAAGAGGGCAACCAAAATGGTCAAAGGCCTGGAAACGATGCCTTATGAGGAACGGCTTAGGGAGCTGGGTATGTTTAGCCTGGAGAAGAGAAGGTTAAGGGGTGATATGATAACCATGTTCAAATATATAAAAGGATGTCATATAGAGGAGGGAGAAAGGTTGTTTTCTGCTGCTCCAGAGAAGCGGACACGGAGCAACGGATTCAAACTATAAGAAAGAAAATTCCACCTAAACATTAGGAAGAACTTCCTGACAGTAAGAGCTGTTCGGCAGTGGAATTTGCTACCAAGGAGTGTGGTGGAGTCTCCTTCTTTGGAGGTCTTTAAGCAGAGGCTTGACAGCCATCTGTCAGGAATGCTTTGATGGTGTTTCCTGCTTGGCAGGGGGTTGGACTGGATGGCCCTTGTGGTCTCTTCCAACTCTATGATTCTATGATTCTAGTGTAGGAGTTATGGAAACCACAGAACCAAACACTATAGCTTTCTGTGCTATAGTTCTGCTTGCAAGCTTCCCAGAAGAGGCAACTAGTCAGCCAATATAAGAACAGGATGCTGGACTAGATCAGCCTTTGGGCTGATACTGCAGGGTTTTCCTTATGTTCCTATGTGCTTGGGTTAAATTGTTTTCCCAGATTCAGAGGCAAGGCTGTCCGGTCACAGCAAGTACGACAATAAATCATTAATAGGAAGGTTTTTATAAGTGAGCCCAGGTTTTATGTCCCTTCCAAATGGCGGCAATGAACTGGAAAATTGTTGTACCTCACAGAAGAATGTATGCCACTAACTACAATAAATCACTTTGCAGCAGATTATCACAATTTAAATTAAAATCATTTATAATTCAGTTCAAGCAACTCTGCATTGTATAGATTGATGTCACGAGGGAAACATGCCCAGCAAGAATCCAGTCATTTTGATTTAGCTATTTGGATAAAAGGAAGTATTAAAAGTCTCCACCCAGGTACGTTTTGTCATCATATTGAAAAGTTCATTCAGTATTCTACTTCCAAATTGCGCATCCGCTTAGATTTAATAGTAACTACTGTGATTTTGATGGCATGCGGGTGGTGCTATGGTCTAAACCACAGAGCCTAGGGCAAGCCAATCAGAAGGTCGGTGGTTTGAATCCCGCGACGGGGTGAGCTCCCGTTGCTCGGTCCCTGCTCCTGCCAACCTAGCAGTTCGAAAGCACGTCAAGTGCAAGTAGATAAATAGGTACTGCTCCGGTGGGAAGCTATGACCCCAGTTAGTTGGGGTAAAATTTGTAGGACTTTTGTAGGACCGCCCACTCTGCTGCCTCCCTCCATATGCCCAGCCACATCTGCAGCACCTCCAGTTTTGGGTGAGATCTCACCATATGCAGTGGCGAATGGCGCTGCTTGGTTGCCTGGGGCGGCACATACGCAGTCCATTCTGACGCATGCATCATGACGTCATGACGCATGCACCAAGACAGACTGCGCATGTCTGCACATGTGCAGTTTGTCCATGGCAGCGTGAGGGTGACGGCGGCGAGGGCAGTGCGCTCAGCCAGATGAGGCAAGGGGGCAGGCCAGGGGCCAGCGGCGCTGCCCCCACATGCTGCCCCTGCCAGACTGGAGCTAGGGGCGGCCCGCCCCTACGCCCCTCCCTTGCTATGTGCCTGGCAATATGGAAGATCTTGACTTGGGGTAAGATCTCTCATCAACTGGAAGTGTTCTTGTCCAAAATCAGAGGAGGCAGAGGGGCAAGCAATGCACCCACAGGGGAGATGCCTCAGGGTCTTCTGCCACCTGAGGCAATGACCTCCTAACGGCCCTGCCACTCAGGGTTACAGCATTTGGGGCTTTTTGGTTTAACAGCGAGAAACGGGGGACATGATAGAATTGTATAAAATTTTGTATTGTGTGCAGAAGGTGGCCAGATAATTTTTTTTATCCCCTTCCTATAACACTGCAGCTCTGAGACAGCCAATGAAACTAAATGTTGGAAGCAAAATATTTCTTCATGCTGCATATATTTGAACTATGGAGTTCCCTCCATGAGTGATGGCTTCAAAAGAGGTTTAGGCAGAATCATGGACATAAAGGCCATCCGTGGCTCCTGATCCTGATGGTTCGGTTCTATCTCCATGGTCAGAGGCCGCATGCTTCTAAATACCAGTTACTGGAAACCGCAGGGAGGGAAAATGCTCTTGCACCCAGGTCCTACTTATGAACCTCCATATGAATCTACCCGGACCCTGCCTGAAATCATCTTCTGAGGCCCTCCTTTGTGTGCCCCCTCCTTGAGAGGTCTGGAGGGTGGCAACACGAGAACACAGGGGCGTAGGAAGATAGGGGCGGTGGGGGCGGGCCACCATCACGGCTGCCCGTCTGGCCCCCAAAACATGCGCCCCGCCACTGCACGTGGCACGTCCCATCCCAAAACGCATGCGAGGTAGCGTCACGCTTGTGGGTGGCATGACGCCCCTCGCTGGCTCGCCCCTCGCCTCCGTCCAGGGAGAGCGCGTGCACTGCAGCAGGAAGGGAGAGCGTGCGTCGGCCGAGGGAGCAGGCCAGTCCCGGCAGCCGCCCAGCAAAAACCTCGCTAGGTGCTGCAGGGCTTGCTCAGCCAACGTGCACTCTCCCTGGACGGAGGTGAGGGGCGTGCCAGCGAGGGGCATCACGCCCGTGCGCTGTGACATCACAACGCTGCGGAGCGGCGCCCCGCCCCCGGGGGTGCCTCCGCTCTGACGCCCCGGGTGCCAAAGTGGCTAGCAATGCCCCTGCAAAAATGGGCCTTCTCTGGAGTGGCTCCCCACCTGTGGAATGCTCTCCCCAGGAAAGTTTGCCTGGCACCTTCATCGTACACCTTTAGGCGCCAGGCAAAAACATTCCTCCTTGACCAGGCCTTTGGTTGATCCGATTTATACCCTATGCCAGTGATGGCGAACCTGTGACACGCAGAGCCCTCATTGCTGGCATGTACCCCATCAGCCCATTCACACTGTTGTTGTTGGTTCCCCCCCCCCAATTTGTTCTCCCGCCCCTCCTCACGCTACAGCTTATCTCCGCTGTTAAAACCCGTTGTCTCCGCTGTTAAAACCCGGATCCTGTTGTTGTTGCTGGTAGCCAGAGATTGTTTTTTTAACCCTTTCCATGCTGTTTTTTCTGGCGCTTTGGCAGATGATGATTGGGTGTAACAGCGTTACTTTTTTAACCCGTTCTGTGCTGGGGTTTTTTGGCGCTTTGGCAGACTATGTCGGTACTGTGTGTTAGTTCCAGTGAAAGTATTATTCATCATTTATTTCTGTTCTCTTTCCCCCCCAAAAAGCAAAGCAACTTTTGCACCCCCCAAAAAACCCTCCCAAACCTTGGTCAGCAGCTCCCCCCAAAAAGCTCAGCAACTCTGGGCACTTTGTGATAAATAAGGGGTTTTTGGTTTGGTTTGGTTAAATAATTAGTTTTTGGTTTATTAAATACAGTTATATATTACAATTATTCATTTTTGTTATTTAAACTATAAATATCGCAAAATTATGGGGGTTTTTTTCGAAGTGACACACCACCCAAGTTATGCTCGGGTTTTTGGTGAATTTTGACACACCAATCTCAAAAGGTTGCCCGTCACTGCCCTATGCCCTTTTAAAATGTTTTTTTTGGGGGGGGGCTATTGGGTTGTTTGTTTTTATATTTATTAGGTATTTTGTCATTTTTATATCTTGAATTTATTCTGTGAACTGCCCTGAGACCCCCCGGGTATAAGGCGGTATATAAATTCAACAAACAATAATAATAGGCATCAAGTTGGTCACTGTGAGAACAGGATGCTGGACTAAATGGGTCAATGGCCTGATCCAGTATGTATGGCCACATCTGACTAAATTATGCAGCAAATGTTATGTGTTTATGCCAAGAACTTGTGAATAACAGCTTGCAGGCACAGATGAGCCATGTACTGGACACTGAGGTCCAGCTCCAAGGGTTTTCTGGTGGTTCCTTCATTGCGAGAAGTGGGACTACAGGAAGAGGGCCCTTTTAGTAGTGGCACCAGCCCTGTGGAACACTCTCCCATCACATGCCAAGAAAATAGACATCTATCTGACATTTAGAAGACATCTGAAGGCAGCCTTGTACAGAAAAGTTTTTAATGTTTGAGATTTTTTGTGTTTTAATACCTTGTTGGAAGCCACTCAGAGTGGCTGGGGCAACCCAGTCAGATGGGTGGCATATAACTAATAAAATGATGGTGGTGATGATACAGTTTCCAAACCTTTAGTCAAGAAATGGCATATAGCTCTAATTGTTTATAAGATAGCCTTTCTAAAGCATGTCTGTCTGCATTTCTGTATAGTGCGCTCTTGCAATACGGTGGGCTAGAGATTCAAATCAATCAGCGCAGAGGGTTTTAAAGAAGTTCTTGCAAATATATTCAAGAAAGAAAATGAGCACATATTCCTCTGAGGAATTATCCCTGGAAGTGCTGAAGAGATGCTCCAAAAATCCTTTCTGGTATGTGATGAGCGACTAATGTTACAAGGAGAGTCTCGTAGTGCTCTGAACAGATTATTTTTTAAAATAAAAAAAAGGTGGTGGAAAATGAGTCTCCTGAAATAAGGTTAATTAGGGGAAATTTCCACTTCCCACTCAACACTCCAGCACAAGGAAGCATTTTGATGAGGGATATCAGTGTGTGTGTGTGTGTGTGTGTGTGTGTGTGTGTGTGTGTGTGTGTTTTCTTCAGAGAAACTCATCATCAGATTTAATTAGCTGGTGTTTGTTTATTTATTTAAAATAAACCTTCGTATTCTTAGATGTGATATGATGGATAAGTACGCCCATCATAATGAGGCCTTTCCCCCCCCATAGAAAACCCAAGGGACAATAACATAATTACGACTGCCCTTCTGTCCACAGCTTTTGCAGTGAGAGAACTATGGTAACCATCGGAATCTGGAATGTTTTCAGTATTGGTGTTGCAAAGAAACGATGTAGCTCAAGGGAGCTAATTATTTAAGTGCCACTGCTATCAGAGAGCAGATTATCAGTCTTTCATTGGTGGCCCCCATTCTTTGTAATGCATCTCCTCAGTGCAGTCAGGCATGCACACACCTTTCCTGTTTCCAAGAGGCCGTTGAAAGTTATTCCTGTCCGGCAACCCTTTCGTGGCTGAGGAAAGAGTTTGTTTCAGCATGCCGTTGATGCCTTTCATTGTAATGGTAATATTCCGACTGAAGGCCTGGAA
This sequence comes from Zootoca vivipara, assembly GCF_963506605.1. Taxonomy (NCBI): domain Eukaryota; kingdom Metazoa; phylum Chordata; class Lepidosauria; order Squamata; family Lacertidae; genus Zootoca; species Zootoca vivipara. The sequence goes on along the minus strand of NC_083283.1, from coordinate 17,966,023 downwards.
TACGTTTTGCTTTTTATATATTTTATTATCTGTACCATAGCATTTTGTTCTCTTACATCATTTTTGTGAGCTGCTTCGAGGATCCAAAGGCCAATCGATACTACCTGGCAGAAACACAGTACAGGTGAATGAAGTTGAAGTTGAGAAGCCACCATAATTTCTGCTGGAACTTATAGTCCCCTTGTGCTGAGGTGAAGCAAATGAAATGGGGCAATGCATTATTATCATGAAGAATAAACCGCTGATAATAATTTAATTTATATATAATCCAGAATTGGTTAGTGGCTTCAAAGCGACTTACGCTTTGGTTAAGAACTTTGGTTAAGAACTTAATTCATTCCAGAGGTCCGTTCTTAACCCGAAACTGTTCTTAACCTGAAGCACCGCTTTAGCTAATGGGGCTTCCTGCTGCCTCCGTGTCGCCGGAGCACAATTTCTGTTCTCATCCTGAAGCAAAGTTCTTAACCAGAGGTACTATTTCTGCGTTAGCGGAGTCTGTAACCTGAAGTGTTTGTAACCCGAGGTACCACTGTATAAAACCAATTACAAACATATAAATTTGGCTGGTATCTGTCTGTCTTGGGAGACAATAGAAGACTGCACCTTCAGGGGTGAACAACCACTAAACAGATGTGACCAGCTGATAATTGTCTCAAAACTGCATAATTATTATATAAAAACTAAACCAAAACTAAGACGTCAATTTTTCAAAAATCAAATCAAGTCCCTTGCTCCCACAGAATACGGTAGGAAGTTCAAAGGTATGCAAGAGTTCATTCCAACGATAATGCTTGTAGTATTGCTAGTCCATGAAGTAAGAAAGTAATTATCAAAGGTGTACAGCACATATTGTGGAGTCCGGCGAAAGTTCTGTAATCCCGCCAATCCAACAAATGCAGTTGAAATTCTCACAAAGAGGCACACAATCCAGGGACAAGGTTATCCAGATTATAGTCCTCGTTTCGCCAAATTAGCTTCATCAGCAAACAGGTATACTATGTGTTGTAAAGAGATATAAGACAGTTTTTTTGTAACCCATCTATACATTATTACATTCTTTTAACTAATAAATGTGCATTCGGACAAGCCCATTAAAATAACAATGAAAACAGGAGGTTTAAATCAGGAGACCAGGAGAATCCTTGTCTAAACAGGTGTATCTTTGAGCCAGCAGAATGGCTATATTGATGGGGCCTGCCATAATATTTCAGCCAGGAGAGCATTCTACAGCGAGAAGCCCATAATCACCCTTAGGTTAATTAAAACGGTTGTGGGGGTTTCTCAGTTGCAATAAGAAATTCCCAAGTTAGAGTGAGAAAACCCAGCAGCAAATCCAGCCCAATAGCCTAGAACCAAAACCTTTGTCTTACCTCAGATGCAGAGGGTTAAAACCTGATCCATCCAATAAAATATCCCTGGAAATTAAATTAGTTCCCCAAAATGAGGAATGCATTTCCTGTATTTCCCAGAGCACCCATGTCAGCTCTGAAAATGCCATTAGTGAGTATTCTAACTTAGTTTGACCTTCAGTAAAATGTGCATTCTGAAACACTTGTGATGTAAAAGGACTTTGAGTCAGAGGTAATGCTACAGCGCCCAAGTCTAAAGTGTTCTTATGTGTCCCACTGGCAAGTGGGCCATCTGTGGAGCAGTCTTTTAAATGAATGTGTCTTTGGTATTATCTTTGTGCACTTTCCTGTTCCATCTCGTTATCAGCTTTTCAATGATAGGTTCCTAGGGCTTCAGCAGAAAAAATGTTGTCCCTTGACTTTCAACTCCTGTCTTCTTGTTATCGCCATGCAATACAAAATGATTTCTCTGGAGGACAAAGATGTGCCAGGCAACTAAGAAGCCTCTTAAGAAGAGAAGAGAGTTTTCATGCAACAGTGTTTGTTTCATATATGCAGAGAGGTGAGGAGAGACCTCACTGCACTTCTCAGCTGAATAGCATTATATTTCATAGTAAGCTGCCTTATACAGAGTCAGGTTGTTGGTCATTGCAGCTCATACTTTTAGGTTTTGCTTTGGTAAGCAGGCAGCTCTTGGTGGAATATAATGGAAGACCATTGTTATCTCGAGGAGATTTAGGTGGTATACAAAATGCTTCTCTTGTGGCTAGAGAACCTCTCTCCTGACAGAGATCATCATATAAGGTGACCAGGGCAGTTTCAGTGTCAAAGGCCGACTGATTGAAATGGATCTAGAAAATCCGTCTCCTCCAGGAGTGCCTGAACCTGGTCAGTCACCACCTGCTCAAGAACCTTTCCCACAAAAGGGAGGTTGGCAAGTGGCTGGTAATTACTTAGGTTCTCAAAATCTAGGGATGGTTTCTTAAGAAGCGTCCCTCTCATAAAGAGGCACTGACCACCTCCCAGACCCAGACAGCTGTTTTGTATCTTATCAACCAAGAGGGGCAAGGGTCCAGAGCGATCCTGGAACTTTTGTGTGCAAATGGTATGCAATATGATAAGTGTGTAGCTATTAAATCTTAAAGGGAAGTAAAACCAAGAAGAGTAGCTGTCCAGCGATTGCCAATTTCTCAGAGAAGAACATTTAATATTTCCCTCATTGCTGTTTGTTGTTTTGTTCATGGAGAAAACCCAGATGGTGCAAAAGACTTGGAACCTTACTGAAAAGCATTAAAAGATCTTCCTAGCATTGAAAAATGTTAATTGGAGCTTGGTGGCCAAAGACAAGGGTTCCATAAGATTGAATTAGGTATTGCTGCACTACCACAGCTTAAAACACACACCATTTTCTCTGCTTGTTTGCAGACACACTTCTTCCATTCATGGCCACTGAACTAAAGAAATACATTCTTTCTAAGGAAGGAATGGCAGAAATAGGTGACTGGTTTAGTTCACTAACTTTGGCGTGGTGAAAATAGCAGATAACAGTCCCAAGACGGAGAATGACACTTGTTGCCTAGGGAACCAAGTAATGTAGGACTCTCTGGCCTTGTATGAAGAGCTAGACAAGCTGGCATCTGAAAAGGAAAATCAATTCGTATTGAGCTTTGAAATTCCCACAGACCAAAAATACTTCAGAGGTAACACTGTATTTTGAAGCCAACCCATGAACTTAAAAAAGGACCCATGTTGAGTGTGTTCAATTTTTCATTGAGTACTTCATATTCTTCTAATATTACCTTGGATGAAATTGGACTCTCATGTAAAATACATGAAAGGTTCTTGTGTGGTTCAACCATGTTGTATTTTTAGGACATCAGTTCTGACCTTTCCTTTCCTTCAGTATCCTTTCCCTTATGGGAAAAAGTAGACGGTGGGAGAATATCCCCATACACCAGAGGACAGTCTTCAAGGATGCACTTGCTACCTTTATATCTGTGGGGAATTTGTTCAGATGGAAGAGACAAGAAAGAGACTTTATTGAATTACTGTACCTTTTGGAATAAAATTTAAAACTTAGGGGAAAGAAAAAACTTTAGGAGACTGTTTTTTATATATATATAATGATGCAGAGGGATAATTTTAATCCACAATTTATTTATTTTTTTTTAAAAAAAATGTCATTTAAAAAATGTCAATATGTAGCCAAGAGTTATAAAGTCTTATAAAAAGGGACCTCACCGTCTTCAAAATTAAATGCCCTTGAGTTATTGAGAGGAAATGAAACAGAAGGCCTTAAACCATAAGGTCTATGTAGATCACCAGTTGTTGTTGTTGTTGTTGTTGTTGTTGTTGTTTTAAAAAATGCAAATAAAATAAAATGGATAAATGAACAAAGGTGATATGGAAGGTCGACATCAGGCACTCAGCAGCCTGGGCAACTGCTATGGTTCCCGAACAGGGCCCACTCCTGATGTCTGCCCCACACCTTTCTTTTAAAACGAAAGTCCCAGTTTGGTGGCCTGAGCAGTGTTAGATGGCCCAAGTCCAGCCAACAGTTTAATGTCTCACAATGCTACCCATTGTTCTGGGTCATTTTGGGGAATTAAAATGGCAGCTTAACTTTCCTTCCTGGCACTGCTTCGAATACTAGCCACTACCAGCCAATTAAAAAAAGGTGCTGCCCTCCCACTGTGATGTCATTACACACAAATGTTTTTCGTGATCACCTATTTTTATCCATTTTTAATCATTGCACACACACACACACACACACACACACACACACACATTTGCACCACTGTGATTCTTTGATACTAAAATGTTTGTGATTCTCTTAAAAAAAAAACCTCCAAATTTATTCTTTAAAAAAAGGAAATAAAAAATGGGTCGCACACACTTTGGCCTCTCAGAAGTTGATCACAGGTCAGTACCCTGGTGTAAATTATGTAATATGTAGTTTTGCCCTAAGATGATGTGCTTTCGGGATTCTAGACAAATAAAATGCAATATATATATATATATATCAGGTGTTGTGATTCTCTAGTGGTTTGGCTTCATTCCTAGAGGCACACTTTATTGTCTCCTGAGAAAGATGCATGCCAACCAGGGGAACTAGGGATGCCAGACCTCCAGGTCTGAGCTGAAGTCTCCAGGTTTGACTGACCCCTCCAGTTGGATGAGAGTGCCTTTAATAATAATGATAAAAATATAAGAAGACTGTGCATGCAGCTTGCAAGCTTCAGAACATCAAGAGCTTGCTGCCATTCTCTGCTCTCCTCTCCCAATTAATCACTGTTGTGTATTGAGTCAAAGGATTTTACTATTGTATGTATTTGCATTGGGGTAAAGTAACTGCCTTTTGGTTCCAGAAGGTACAGCTACTATTGGTTCATTTAAGCTGCTGTATTTGCATCCTCTGTCTTATTGTGTTGTTGTTGTTTAGTCGTTTCTGACTCTTCGTGACCCCATGGACCAGAGCACGCCAGGCACTCCTGTCTTGCACTGCCTCCCGCAGTTTGGTCAAACTCATGTTGGTAGCTTCGAGAACACTGTCCAACTACCTCGTCCTCTGTTGTCCCCTTCTCCTTGTGCCCTCCATCTTTCCCAACATCAGGGTCTTTTCCAGGGAGTCTTCTCTTCTCATGAGGTGGCCAAAGTATTGGAGCCTCAGCTTCACGATCTGTCCTTCCAGTGAGCACTCAGGGCTGATTTCCTTAAGAATGGATAGGTTTGATCTTCTTGCAGTCCATGGGACTCTCAAGAGTCTCCTCCAGCACCATAATTCAAAAGCACCAATTCTTCGGTGATCAGCCTTCTTTATGGTCCAGCTCTCACTTCCATACATCACTACTGGGAAAACCAGTAGTGTAGGTTTCCTCCAAAAGGCAGCACTGTGATTGCCTGATATTGTTCCCTCCAAAATCTATCGCTTTCTAGCTAGTCCCCCGTCCCTATAAATGTAGCTTTCCTCTCCTCAGAGCTTAGTCTTGTTTGCTTTAATAAAGAAGTGTTACTAGAGAACTGTCTCCAGCATATTATGTCAAGAGAGCTGAAATCACGAACCCCATGTCACAACAATCACAATCTCCAGAGCTTTCTCTGTGACATCATCATGAGCTATCCCTAGGTCTCAAGTTTGGGTCCTGAAATCTCAGGATCTGGGATGCTCCTCACCCAGAAAACTTAAGGGCAATGGTTGGAGAGTGAAAAATTAGTCCTCTAGAATATCTGAGCATGGGCTTCAATGAAAAAAATGGTTGCAGGTAGCACTGGTAAATCTGGAAATGGAGTGGAGAGCTAATTTTCTATGCCTCTTGAAGCAAACATTGCAAACTCAGCAACATTTGGGACTTTTAATGAGATGGAGTACAGTAATTAAATCCTGGGGAATTTCAAGAGCCGCGCGGGATTTTCTATGGACTTTCTGGGAACAGAAGACCGAGAATAGAATTTTTCTGGTAGTTTCTCCACCTTGCTGCTTGGACTTTAGCTGCTCTGTGCAATCTGAGTACAACCATTATTAGAAAAGTGTGTTTCTTCATTCCAAATACTGGAAGCGATGAGGAGAAAACTACAAGCTTCACTACAAGATGTGACATGCCTGCTGCTTTGATAAAGGAATGCATATTAGGAAGAGATTCAGTGACTCCAAAACTAAGAGTTTCCTAGAGGGAAAATAAAGCTGTCCACCTTACGTCTTTTAATCAGCCGTAACTTGGTGAACTTTGCTAAACAATCTTCTCTGAGCCTGGCGTTCTCTTTCTAATTAAAACTAGTATCCCCATGAGTTCACTGGAAGTCTTGTTAAGATTAAATTTTCAGCAGTTGTCTGTTTCTGTTGTCGACAGTGACTCAAAAAGTGTCAGGATGCTTACCACACTGGAGCAGCTATTTGAAGACGGATTTGCCAGAAACAGATGTAAGTAACAATCAATCATATCTGGTTCAGTGGCAGAATTTAATTAGCAGACAAAACAGAATTTTCCCTGAAATGAGTACAAATATTATTTGCATGTACATCTCCCCCGCCCCCCTTTGCATGCTCTAAAAGAGGAAAGTGAAAGAAGCAGACGTCATTATGATGCATGGTTGCTAACTTCTTCTTGGCAAGACACTTTGATTTATGTCCTAAGCGTGTGTGTGTGTGTGTGTGTGTGTGTGTGTGTGTGTGTGTGTGTGTTTATACAGAGAGATGGTGTCTCCCCCACCTTTCCCTAGTCACATATACTATAAAAAATAATAACCCTTCATGCCATCATTTTCTGTAAGCCTGAGTTTCTTTAACATGGGGTTTCAAACCTATGGGAGTTTCTTTTAAGAACAAGCAAACAGAGATTAAATTGCCACCTATTTACATAACAAAAGAGCTTTTTCAACATTTTATTTCATTGTATTTGACAAACACCAGTTAATTAAAAACCTTAATGTGGTTTGCTAAAAAAATAAAAAGTAAAAAAATAAAAATAAAGTCATCACTAAAAAAGCGAATTGAATAAAACCAACAACTTAAATGTATACATTTTACATGAAGAATATTGATTAAAATGCACATCAACTTTACATGTCTGGCTAGGCTTAAACAGTTGAAGAATCAAACTTTTGGCACCGTCCAAAAGTCCATGAGACTGGGTGGGCTGCCTGGAAATAAAATCAATTATCACCAAGGAGAGCACAAGTATGGCTCAGGCTTCTCTCTCCCTCTGATTGTCAACTACCCCACCTCCTGAAGCCTCATATAGAGAGGAAAGGGGTGTTCTTCACCTGAAGCCCTCTTGTTTTTTTAATCCTTCTGGATGGCAGAATCCTCCTTTACCTAATATTTCCACCTGTCTGGCAAGGATCCCAATCCATCTCCCGAATTTGGCAAGGCAGCAAAAGATAGTGTCCTTGCCACCCCAGCAACAGGGCAATTCCTTGTCACATTGTATCCAGACCAACCATTTCTAGCCAAAATTGCTATCACTCTTTTTTTCTATATATTTTTTTAAAAAAACAAAAAACCCAAACTTTATTAATTTTCCAAGAAAATTACATAAATAACAACATATAAATATAAAAACAAATAATAACATATAAACAAATAATTAAACAGAATATAAATCCTATAGTCCATGTCTTTTACGCCCTCCCTGCCCTCCCCCCTTCCCCTTTACTTCTCAGCCATCTCTATACTACGCTATATATATTTTTTCCTTTCATTTATCTGCAGATTACTATTTTTAGTTTGTCTTTCTTTTATACCTCATTTGTTGGAGCTTTAAAAAAGCTGGAAAGAGATCGGTTTTCTCTACCTGGCATTTGATATACTCTGTAAACCATTTCCAGTTTCCCCCTCTTTCATTTCCCTTAATTCCTTTAACTTCTTCATATTTTGTTGACATATTATAATACATTAATAATTTGAGTTGCCAATCTTCTTTGTTTGGTGTTCTTTGAGACTTCCAATCTTTTGCAACGAGAAGTCTGGCTGTTGCTGTGGCATAACTCATTAGGCACCTGTATTTGGCTCCGATGTCATCTCCCATCATGCTATCACTCTTGCCAGGACAACCATGGGGCAGTTGGGCTTCAGAAGCAGCTTGGTATAAGCTATTTGGGGGCTTTCTTTGACAGTTGGCCACTTGCCCTACAGTGGGATGGTAATGGCAGAATCTTCACAATAGGCCAAAAGCATGGTTTTGTCTAGCATCTTCATATGGAATTAACAAACATTTGTATGAATAAGCTTCTTTCCTTTAGCCATTCCTAGCCATGAGTGTCCTTCTGTAGTCTTTTACTGTGCATTTGTTTTCAAGCAGGAAATTCAGAAACCATCAGTGGCCAAACAAGCCATCCATGCATGCTTATCCAAGTTTGGACAATGCTTTATTTTATGACAATTCTGGCTTTTGAACTTGAGGCATATCTGAAGGATGTCTCCATGTGAGATGAATGCATCTTGACAGACCTTTAGGGAAATTCAAAAGTATTAAGACGAAGCTGATGACATGTTAAAATATTGAAGTACAGGAACATAAACTTCTGTCCAAAGAGTGAACAATGTGTAGTCATTAAAAATGGATGACTCACTTGGCGTCCTTGAACAAGTCATTCGCTTTCAACCTCAGTTCCTCATCTGTAAAATGGAAATGCTAATTATCTATGGAAATGAGACATGTGATGTATTCCATTAGTTCTCTGGAACTTGCTGAAAGCTCATATATAAAATGTGGAAATTAACAGTTAGGGAAACACTAAGGAAATGTAATAAACTGCTGTGTGAATGTAGCCTTTTTGTTGTTTAGTCGTTTAGTCGTGTGTAGCCTAAGGAAAAAAAAAGACTCTCAGAATGATGTAGGCAAAATATACACACACTGGCTGGCTAGGAGAGCAGACTCGGCAAGCGCCAGGATGGCGTCATATGTGAGATCAGGTATAGGGCAGGTCAAGACACAGGAGAACCAAAACGGGGGTTACATCCACAAAGACCCATGTAAACACAAACAATAACTGACCCATGGGAAGTCCATAGGAAGGACCTGTCTCCTTTCTGCTCTGTTAGATGCGGCAGCCATTTTGTGTTACGCCACAGACCCATGGCAACCATTTTGTGACTGGCACCCAAAATTCCAAATGTGCCCATTGATTAAAGTCAATCTTGTGAGAAGCTCTCTGTTCTTTTTGTGATATATATATATATATATATATATATATATATATATATATATATATATATGGATTACTAACAATGCTGCAGTTCTCTGTATATATTGGACATAAAAACATCATTGACCAGATCAAGACATTTCAAATGTCTTTGACCAAACGAATGTCTGAAATCCAAAGCCTAACTATAACTTTGACAAACTACAAGCTTTTCTCCTGTGGTTCCCTTTCTGTCTGGAACAATTAGTTTATTATTGCCTAGCAGCGTGGTTCTTGAAAAGGTATAATTTGATTAAATTCAGAAACTCCTTGAATCAGATTCAGGAAAGCAATTTCTACTTTTATAAACCAATTAGTATTAAATAGTTTGCGGTCTCCATCTGACAGGAATCCCAGGTACTGGAAAGCTTTGTACGACAAGGCAATTGCATACATTTTATGTGAAAAGTATTTAATCAAATGTTTGACTCTTACCCAAATGTACGTATATGCATATAGGTATGAGAGTGTGTGGAACTTGCTGGGCTCGGACTGCTTTCCATTAAGCTTTTTCTGGTTAATTAAGTTTACATATATCCCATTTGCCCATGATAGTTATTTAATCTTGTTTTAGATAGAGATAAGAAAATTCTTGCAAAGGCATTTAGAACACATCGAAAACCAACAATTCAATTCCTTTGAATATTTGTGTCTTATTAAATTATTTCCATACTGTTCTCCCCATGGTTCAATGCAGTCTACAACACACACATACAATTTCAAAATAATACCATAGTGTCATCAAAGAACCAATACAATGTCACAACCCCAACAGAGATCATGATACAGAGTCAGGGGGTGCTGAGCCTCTTGCTTAGGAGCCACATCAAGCGCAAACCTTTTGTTATACTGTGTTTTAGGACTCCAGACATAGACCAGATGAAAAACTTCAGGCAGCAAAGTTTCAAAGTTCTAAGAACAATTTTATTGTTTCTGTCAGACAAAAACAATAAGGTGCAGCGAGAATAAAGCTTCTCTACTTGCACAAAAGCCATGTGCATATACAGAGTGTTAAATAGAATTTCATACAGTAAAGGTCCTCCCCTTACCCACCCCCTTTAACCAATCAGCTGCCTTCTTAGTTTTAAGCTGCATTGCTGCTTTGCTCCCCCTGGGGGTGCTGAATAACTATTATTGTATCTAACTAGCTGGCAGTTACCAGCTGTACATTGCTTTGCATATACCTCTGAATTTAGATATCTTTGTGGTCAGCCAGTTTCGTTTTGTTAGGGAATTTCCAACCGATAACACAACAACAGGACATAACAACAGGTGGTCGGCTTGTGTGCATCGAGAGCATTTCATGCCTGAGCGGCATAGCTATTTCAAGAACATTGCATGCTGCTTAAGATGAGAGTTGCACTAGTTACAGACAATTGAAATGAAGTTTTACAGTTTTATAGCCTTTGGTCAAGAGTCCAGTTACTGGCCAGGGCTCGCCAGAGTTGGCCAGAGTTAGCCAGATGCCTCACTTTGAGCCTGCTGGGGAGACCACTGAGTTTGGGGCTAGCATACCATCCAACATTCCTCAGATGAAAACCAGGACATTTCTCACTCCCCCCAACTGACCCCCCTTGACCCCCCATTTTTGTACCCGTCCCCTGCCTGCTCGCAGAGCATTTCCTGTCGGAATAAGGGAGAGTGCCGCCACCATGACAACAACGGGACACAGCACACACGTCCTCTACTGCCCTGAGAAAACCCCTTAATCCCTGTTTTGTTTGATTTATTCAAACAAAAAAACACATACCAATGTCAGGAAATGGCCTACTTACAAGTAGGACCCTGGCAGAGACACATGCCCGACTGGCATGATCCCTGTTTCCTGGGTGATCGTTCGGGAGCTTCTTAGCCTTCCTCAGCCCCTGGACATCATAGTGATTGATATGGGAGTATATCAACAAATCTTAACATCTGCAGAGGTTTGCACAGTTGCGTAACAGACCACAGCAACTCAGCATTTTGGCTAAGCTAGTTTATTTACATATAAACATACACGGAGCTCTTCAACATGGCTCCCTCTCTCTCTAGCATCAGACAGCAAAGAGAAGGAACAAAGAACAACAGTTCCACTTCAGGAACACAGTAAGACAAACATCCTGTCTACGTCACTTCCCATTCTGTGGAGTGAAAACACATACACTCATATGACAAACAACAAACCTATAACAGCACATGGGGAATGAATCTCCAACAACCAACACAAAGCATTATTTTTCTAAAATCAAGACTCCTTGTGCAGCCTCCCCTAGCCCCGCTTGCTCTCCAGCAGCTGCTATAATCTAGGCAAAGGAGGAGGCCGACAGTAGCAGCCATGGAGAGGCAACAGGATTCTCCCTTCTGCAGCTGCCACTCGGGACAAGTGCCGACTCATCCCCCTCCCTGAGCTTGGTGGCGGCGGCAACACTGGGGGAGGAAATAGGGACGTTCTGGGACCAAATCAGATACTGGGGTGGCTTTTGTAATCCCAGGACTGTCCCTGCAAAATCAGGACCTTGGAGGGTATGAGACAGGAGCCCATAGAACACCCACCCATAGCACCAGGGCCTATAGACCCAGAGCTAGGACCCCCACAAGTGTCTTTTCCTAAGTCTGAGGAACCTGATGCAGGGAGCACATAAGGCAGGATGCCATGGGACGTAAGGAAGGGAGAGTGTTCTTGCGCTCATAACCAGGTGGCAGGCTTTCCACAGAAACCTGGTTGGCCACTGTGGCAACAGGATGCCAGACCACATGGGCCATTGGCCTCATCCAGCAAGCTCTTCTTATGCTCTTATGTCTTATGTTTTATGTCTTATGTTTTATTTAGCACTTAATGGAAAAAACAGACTTACCAGAAATTTACAAAGTGTAAAATAATAGATGACACTCACGACCCTTTCCAACAGTGGTGGATCTTGGGGTCTCAAATTTCATTAGCACGCTGTGTGGCGCCAAAATTCAACCCCCTTCAGCTGAATTTGTGGCATCCCTGACGGCGTCCCCAAGGCTCTACACCTAGTGCAACCAAACCAGTCACGCTCCCGTAAATCCACCTCGGCTTCTAGCTCTGCAATTCTATGAAACAGGTGCATCATTGCAAATCCTCATGTTACTTCAAACCTGGTGGCATGCCTATGCAGAAATCAAGGTGTGTGCATCGTGGCTAATACATTTATGAGCAAGCAGGCTGCAGGACAACACAACAAAGACTTACCTGATTCTTATGCCGCAGTCGGTACAGGAGCAGAAGTGGTCCCTGTGCTGCTGCTTCCTGAGCCAAGGTACCTTTGGGTCTTTTTCTTCCATTTTCTGCTAGACTGCAGTGATGGTAATGGAGGGTGCAGACACAGCCATAAGGCTGATTCCAGTGTTTTCCCCCACCCCCTTTTCTTCCCTCAAAGGAATACCTGTAAAGGAAAGCACATTGCAAAAATGTCTGAAACCCCGACCTATGCCCCTGCCTTTTCCTTTTTGCCTGCTGCCAGCAGAAATTATCTTCCAGCTGCAAAGTTTTACTGTTCATGTAAGTTGGTAATTTTGATTCACATGTCATTGATTGGCTTTAATTAAATAAAGGGATTTTCCCTCTCTAAAGCATTGTTGTTGTTGTTTTTTAAGATTGTAGTTGAAGCAGAAGGCTGCAAAGGGTGTGGGCAGGGAAGAAAGTCCTTCACATTTCATAGAATTTGATCCCCACTCCAAAGTATCTGTCAGTACAGCTCTACATATGTTTGCTCAGAAGTAAGACCCAGTTAGTTTAATAGGAGTTTCTCTCAAGGAGCATTCCTATGCACAAGAAGCGATTTAATCCCATAGCTGCCAAGTTTTCGCTTTTCTCGCGAGGAAGCCTATTCAGCATAAGGGAAAATCCCTGTAAAAAAGGGATAACTTGGCAGCTATGTTTAATCCTCAAAATGATTTGCAAACGAGTCACAGCAAGCTGCCATCAATTCTGCCACTTCTTTTGGGCCAGACTGTAAAACGTTCCTCACTACCTGGAAAAGTTCTGCCAGACAGCACAATGTGGATGCAATAGACGCCTTCATGGCCACTAGGTAGACTCAATGAGGAGCCCTCACCAGTGTTTTATTGAATTCTATTGGAGTTTTCTTCCACTCACATTTCGGCCATCTCAGCTTGTTCTCTTGCTCTATGTTCTGGTGTATGCAAGAGAGCCAAACAGGCTCCACAAAGTGGGAGAGTCAATGGCCCAAGACATTTGGATGTTCCAGAGGTCAGCCAGGGCTTTGACTGGAGTGGTAGTCATATCAGCTGGAAAATCCCCCAGAGCCACCCAAAAACCCATTGGAACCAAATAGCGTTTTATGCCCAATTGCCAGGTCATGTGACTAGGCTGAACAGGCTTAGGATCCAGCCAAAGTATGCCCACACTGGCCCAGTGTCTGCCACACCCTCCAGAATACCATTGATTCAGCCAACTTTGGCTCACATGGCTGAGCCCTGGCTGAGCCAGGATGGGCAAATTTCACAAGCATATCTTTGGCTGAGCCACATTTGGTGCCAGAGATGAGCAGAATCCTAAATTGCTCATCTCGGTGGATCTTGCCATAGGAATTTCCCCTAATTTTGCAACCTTGATCAAACAAACCACTACTGCACAAGATAAATGGCTATCGGATTGGCTGCCAAACTCTTAATCAGTGTCTAAGAAAACCATGTGAATATTATTAATCACACATGAAGCGAGAACTTTTGAGATTGGGGGGGGTATGTTTTTCTTCTCCTCTCCCTTTCTTTCATGAAAATTACAGCACAGTAACTCATTGCAGGTAAATAACCTGCATGCTGAGCATGCTTTTGTACAACGCTAATGTCATCAGATCACAGCAGACTCCTACTTGTATAATTATTGTGATCATAATTATCATCATCACCGTAAGTCTTAGAGGATGAAATTTCAAGCCATGCCCTCCACTTTTGAGTACCCCTGCTTTGCTTGAAACAGATATGAATACGTATACAGTGGAACCTCGGTTTATGAACACCTCGGTTTATGAATTTTCGGTTTATGAACGCCGCGGACCCATCTGGAACGGATTAATTCACTTTCCATTACTTTCAATGGGAAAGTTCGTTTCAGTTTATGAACGCTTCAGTTTATGAACAGACTTCCGGAACCAATTACACCCATGCTTCAGTTTATGAACGCTTCAGTTTAAGTACTCTGTGGACCCGTCTGGAACGGATTAATCCACTTTCCATTACTTTCAATGGGAAAGTTCGCTTCAGTTTATGAACGCTTCAGTTTAAGTACTCCGCGGACTGTCTGGAACGGATTAATTCATTTTCCATTATTTTCAATGGGAAAGCTCGCTTCAGTTTATGAACGCTTCAGTTTATGAACAGACTTCCGGAACCAATTGTGTTCATAAACCGAGGTACCACTGTATATAAAACAAGGTGCTGCAAATTGCTGGAACTCTGTCCTCTGCTCACATACCACTGAGATCCAGTGCCAGATTACCAAGTAGACAGAATAATATCGATTTGATCTTGAAAGAAAATTGCAATCAAGCTTTCTTAGTTCAATGTTATGCCCACAAGAAACCTCATGAAGCTTGTCTCGAGTTCCTGCCAACTCCAGATAATTTGTGAGCGGGGCCCCGAGATAATCAACTGCTTAGGGGCCTCCACAGGGTTTAATTTGGCACTGCTGACATCCCCTGCATCAACATGTCACTAGCCTAAGGAATTCATGGCCACAGGATGTAGTGATAACCACTTACTTGATGCTTTTAAAAGAAGAAAAGGACACATTCGTGGAGTGCAGATTAGCCATGATGCAACAGCTGTTAGCCATGCTAACTAAATGGAAGCTCTGTATATAGAGACAATATAATACCAGATGGTGGGGGAAAGCAAAAGGGACAGGCCATAGCTTTCATGTCCTGCTAGTGAGTGCCCAGACACATCTGGTGAGTCATTATTGGGAGCGGAATGCCAGCGTAGAAGGACTGTGCTCTAATCCAACAAGTTACATTCTGAAATTGTGTCATTCTTTCCTCACCTAAATTAACAAGGCTAACAAATGCCCAGCATTTGTTCTAGTATTGGAAGCTTGAATTAAAGTCAGTGGTGGTTTTACACATAAAATTGGAAACAATTTGAATCAAATTATAAAAAAAGAGATATGTGCATGGGGGGGCTGCAAATTTCTGTTTCAAATCTGCTGCTGTCACATTTCATAGTGACCAAGAAACAATGAGTGATGTCAGCTGTAAATGGGAAAATCTGTCATTCCTATTGTGAGGGACAGGGGATATCGCGAAGTCCCTCCCCTCCTGAGTTCAAGCCCATCCCCGAGCACAGGGGAAAGCAGAGAGAGTTCCGATGCCAGTGGGGAAGCAGGAAGTCGTGTCCGAGGCTCAGGCAAGGTAGAGGAGCCAGGGTCCCAGGTGGGACAGGAAGGGGCGAATAAGGGGGGGAGACCCATCCCCCCAACTCCGGAATTACGCAGAAAGAGGAGGGGAAAGAGGATGGATCTGCCAAAGCTTTTGTGTTGGAGAAAGACGCGCCAAAAGCCATTCGGAGGTTCTGAAACCGACTGACCACATCACTCCGTGTAAATAGCAATGACTTCAGCACTGTAAATACGCAGCACCAATGAAAGAATAAAATGCAGAGCTGCGTAGCGTCGTTACTCTGAAGTAGCCCACTCCGGCCACTGTGACAGCAACCTCCGAATCCTTTTTGGGCTACTTTGGAGTTGCCGGGATGAGCGTGTCAGAGGCGGAGAGATGGCGGCAGATCGCGGAGCAAGCCCAGCAAGAACTGCAGCAGCTGTCGCTGCAGGCACAGGGGGAATTGAAGGCAGCTAAAGAAGAGACTAAGAAGGTCCAGGACGACCGGCTACAACTTGCGGAACAGGTGAGAGCGCTACAGGAAAGAGAGCAGGAATTAAGGGCGGTGGCGGTAGACCTCCAAAACAAGCTGGATGCAGAGAAAAACAAGGCGGGAGGGGCACCCCAAGTCCAAGTGCTGCCAGGAAGGAGAGCCGGGACCCTAGTAAGCAAGTTCAATGGAGACCCGAGGGAATATCAGGGCTTTGAGACTGAGATTGTGTATGCTCTTGAGCTGCACCACGATGAGTTCCCTGATGATGAGCACAGGGTAGCGTTTATTGTGGAGCACCTTACCGGGGCAGCCAGGGAGTGGCTAAGACCGTTAATCGCAACAAAGAATCCTTGCATGAAGAATGTCAAACTATTTCTAGAAGGTTTGAAAACGATGTATTCGTCCGATAGTCATATGGACCAGACTAAGGAGGAACTTCATAATTTACGCCAAGGAAATATGACAGTTCGCGCGTATTGGGCGAAATTCACCATGCTGGTGCACAGATTGGGGTGGGAACTAGAGTCACCCCCAATGCAAGCGGCGTTCTACTTGGGGTTGCATGAGGAGGTGAAGGATGAGCTCTCGAGAGGTCCAAAGCCCAGTAATATGGATCAGCTGAGCAAAGCGGCTCTGGCGGTGGGGGTGAGACAGGAATCCCGGTGGAGCGACAAGCAAGCAACGCGCGCAAAGCAGGCTTGGTTCCCACGGTCGCAGGAGAAGCCACTCCCCCAACAACCCTTTCAAGCCACGCCTGGGGCCAGCCAGGACCAGGAACCCATGCAGATTGATAGCGCGCGCGCGCGGGCTTTTCAAACCCCAGCGGCGCCAAGACGCAAGGAGGGAAGGGGTGGGAATTGCTTTCTCTGCAACTCCCCCCAGCATCTCGTCAGAGACTGCCCTCATCGCAGAGAGTGGCAAGGAAAGGCGGGAACGGTTGTGCCCTCCCCCACTGAAGCAGCACCACAGCAGGGAAACGGGAAAGCCTGGCTGCAGGAGACAAGGGGCAGCAGCCAGGCACAGTCAGCAGACAACAGCCCCAGCCCACCCACCCGCACAGAGAGGAGCAGAGCCAGCCCACCCCTCCCAGAGCAGGAGTGGTTCTAGAAGTGACGCTCACGCTCCCAAATGGCTATCCCCTGACGGTCCTCGCCCTAATTGACAGTGGGGCGTCAGCGAACTTCTTCTCGAGGAACTTTGCAGAACAGCACCAGATCCAGCTTCTGCAGCTGGATTTTCCTCTGCACGTGGCAACCATTGACGGCAGAGAGTTGCTGGGAGGGGCCATCACCCATCAAACCCCCCCCCCATGAGAATGACGGTGGGAAGGCACTCAGAGACACTGGCATTCAACGTCACCACCATCTCAGACCCCCCCATCGTCTTGGGCATGAGCTGGCTGGCGCGCCACGACCCCTCCATCAGTTGGCACCAGAGATGCATCACTTTTGGATCGGACTTTTGCCTGGAACACTGCATGCAGCACCAACCAGGCCTCCAATAGCCACGGTGGCCACCATGCACATCAAAGGGGGTGAGGCAATACCCAAGCCGTACTGGGACCTGCAGGAGGTCTTCAGCGAAGCGGAGTCCGACCACCTACCCCCACACAGGCCTTTTGACTGCCAGATCAACCTGGTGCCAGGGGCAACTATACCCCCAGCCAAGCTGTACGCCATGTCAGACCAGGAACTGGAGGATCTGCGCGCTTTCATCGACAAGAACCTCAAGCGGGGGTTCATCAGAGAAAGCAAGGCAGCAGGGGGCAGCCCGGTCTTCTGGGTGGACAAGAAAGACACGCAACAGCGCCGTCTTGTGGTGGATTTTAGACGGCTGAATTCAGTGACAGAGCCAGTGGCTTTCCCCATGCCCAGAGTGGATGATCTCCTGACAGCGGCATGCAGGGGCAAGATTTTCACCAAGCTAGACCTGAGGGGGGCGTACAACTTGATCAGGATCCGGGAAGGCGATGAATGGAAAACCACGATGTTCACGCCTCTGGGCTCTTTTGAATATCTGGTGATGCCCTTCGGGTTGCAAGGGGGCTCAGCATGCTTCCAGGCCTTCATGCACCACGTCCTGGGGTCCCTCCTCTTCAGGAAATGCTTGGTCTTCCTGGATGACATCCTTATCTATTCCGATGACCCAGTGCAGCATGTGAAAGATGTCAGGGAGGTGTTGCAGCGCCTGAAGGAGAACCACCTGTATGTGAAGCTGGAGAAGTGCAAGTTTCACACCAAGGAGGTGGACTTCCTGGGCTACAAGCTGTCAGACACGGGGCTGGCGATGGACAAGGACAAGGTGCAGGCCATCCTGGACTGGCACAGCCCCAGGACGCGCAAAGATGCCCAACGCCTACTAGGCTTCGCCAACTTCTACAGGAAGTTCATCAAGAACTTCTCTCGCGTTACGGCTCCCATCACTGACTGCCTGAGAGGCAAGCAGAAGTTCAGGTGGACACCAGAGGCGCAAGCAGCGTTCGAAAGCCTCAAGAGGGTGTTCGCCTCAGACCAGAACCTGTTCCACGTGGTTCAGGACGCGCCCCTACGCGTGGAGACAGATGCTTCTGATAAAGCTGTGGGCGCCATTCTGTTGCAACTGGACGCCAACAGAGAGTGGAGACCCTGCGCCTTCTTCTCCAGGAAGTTGACCCAGCCAGAGCGAAACTACACGGTGTTTGATCGGGAACTTCTTGCGATCCACGCTGCGTTCAAGCACTGGAGACACTTCCTGGTGGGCGCCAGGCACCCCATCCAGGTGTGCACAGACCACAAGAACCTGGAGTTCTGGAGAACTGCCAGGGTGCTCAACCAGCGGCAGATACGGTGGGCAGAGTTCTTCTCGAACTTCAACTTCTCCATACACTACATCCCGGGAGAGCAGAATGTCAGGGCGGATGCCCTATCCCGCAAGCCAGAGTACATGGAGGAGGAGGCGCCACCGGCACCCAGGCACATTTTCCCCCCGTCAGCATGGTCCTGCGGAGCAGCAGTGGTGAGCGAGGCAGAACTCACAGCACTGACGGCAGCGGATGAATTTGCCAACCGCATCTTCAGAGAACTGAGAGGGGGGGGAGCACGCAAAAGACTTTGCAGAACGCAGGGGGCTGCTTTTCTACAAGGGTGCACTGTAACTGCCCACCACCCAGCTTCGACGTACGGTCCTCAAGCAGATGCACGACAACCCAACGGCGGGTCATTTTGGGAGGGACAAGACCACACACTTAGTCATGAGACACTTCTGGTGGCCGGGGGTGCGGGAAGATGTTCGAGACTATGTACGGGGCTGTGACACCTGCCAGCGGGCAAAGGTGGTCAGAGCAGCGCCACCGGGATTGCTGGAGCCCTTAGCCACGCCACACAGGCCGTGGGAAGTGGTGTCCATGGACTTCATCACAGATCTGCCTTCTTCCAGGGGCAAGACCGCAGTGTTGGTGGTGGTGGACCTCATGTCCAAAATGTGCCACTTTATACCGTGTGCCAGGGCGGTCTCTGCAGAAGAGACAGCCAAACTGTTTGTGGATCACGTATTCAGACTGCATGGATTACCTTTAAGGGTTATTTCGGATCGTGGCCGCCAATTTGTTTCCAGGTTCTGGAGGCGGCTCATGAACCTCCTGCAGGTGGAGGTCAGCTTGTCGACGGCTCGGCACCCGCAGACCAATGGACAGGCAGAGAGGGTCAACGCCATTCTGCAGCAGTACCTGAGATGCTACGTCAGCCAGAGGCAAACGGACTGGGTGGATCGCCTGCCACTGGCAGAATTTGCCTACAATAATGCAGTGCACGTCTCCACAGGGGTGTCGCCCTTTAAGGCCAACTACGGGCGCGACCTCAGATCTTTCCCGGAGAGGGAGGGGGAGGAGGAGGAGGAGGGCCCGCAGGCAGAGGATTGGGCAGAGGAGCTGGAGACGGTGCACCAGCAGCTCAGAGAACACTTGGAGAGGGCCAAGGAAGCGTACAAAAAGGGGGCAGATCGCCACAGGCGACCGGGGGAGGTCATCAGGGTGGGGGACAAGGTTTGGTTGTCCTCGGAGGGCCTTCCCACCAGAGGGAGGTGCAAGAAGCTGGCACCCAGAAGGTTGGGCCCTTTCACGGTCACGCAGCAGGTAAACCCGGTGGCATACAGGCTGGCACTGCCAGAGGACATGAGGGTGCATCCAGTGTTTCATAGATCGCTGCTGTCGCCGTACAGGGAAAGCAGCAGGCTCCGAGACAGCGAACAAACCCCCGAGGGAGGGGGGCAGAGGGAAGGCAGGGAGCAACTCAATGAGGCCACGGCCATCCTTGATTCACGGAGAGGGGTGGGGGGCCTGGAGTACCTCATGGCATGGGAGGATGCTCCACCGTCCCAGAATGAATGGGTCCCAGCCACTCAGATACAGGAGGAATTCCTGGTAGAAGAATTTCACGCCCTCTTTCCCCACAGACCCAAGCCCTGGCACATGGAAAGGGAGGGGGAGGGGGAGGAAGCACGGGAGAGCAGTTCACCATGGCGCTGGGAAGCGGAGTTTGAGGAACCAGAGGATGAGGTATGGGTGTCACCGAGATCCACCCAGTCAGAGGAAGGAGCAGATTGGCAGAACATTTTTACCCCTACCAGCTCTGATGCCACGGACTTTTTGGGATTCCCGTCCTCCCAGGCGGAAGGGGGGGCTCGCAGGACTGGGGGGAGGTGTTCACACCAACGGACTCGGAAAGCACTGAGTTCTTAGGCTTCCAGTCGTCACCGACACCTGGGGGGGACCTGGGGAGGGGTGAAGGAGAGCTTGGGAGGGGGGTGGATGTGAGGGACAGGGGATATCGCGAAGTCCCTCCCCTCCTGAGTTCAAGCCCATCCCCGAGCACAGGGGAAAGCAGAGAGAGTTCCGATGCCAGTGGGGAAGCAGGAAGTCGTGTCCGAGGCTCAGGCAAGGTAGAGGAGCCAGGGTCCCAGGTGGGACAGGAAGGGGCGAATAAGGGGGGGAGACCCATCCCCCCAACTCCGGAATTACGCAGAAAGAGGAGGGGAAAGAGGATGGGTCTGCCAAAGCTTTTGTGTTGGAGAAAGACGCGCCAAAAGCCATTCGGAGGTTCTGAAACCGACTGACCACATCATTCCGTGTAAATAGCAATGACTTCAGCACTGTAAATACGCAGCACCAATAAAAGAATAAAATGCAGAGCTGTGTAGCGTCGTTACTCTGAAGTAGCCCACTCCGGCCACTGTGACACCTATAAATCCTTTAATTCAAGCTTGATGGCTAAAAATCTCTTGATTTCTATTCCGCTCTCCCCTTTAGAGGCAAGCCAACAAAGGGGGGGGGAGAGTATGTCTGCTCCTTACAAGATTGCATATTTCATGAGCAACTGAAATAATACTGCTTTGAGACTTCGATTACATTTAGATTCAATAAATTAATTGAGTTCACAGTATACAAAAGAGAAGAACACATTTTCATTAGCATTTAGACATATATGTGTACGTGAATGTCTTGCCTATTGCATTCTCGCCCCCCCCCCCAAATTTAATTCTCTTTCTGAATTAATTGCGTGCATTCCAGCCATCTTGTGGGAATCAAGAGAGATAAGTTTTCATTAGCTCAACAGCACATTGCTTGTAATTGACTTTTCTTTTACTTTGATGATGTCCTGAACAAATTTACTATACATGACATCTATCATGCTTACAAAACATAAAGAGGCTGTAATGCAGCAGACAAAATAAAATATTTATAGCCTGTACTAGGGGAAGGGGGGCAAAACACTCTCGAATGATTGTTTTCTATTAAGACATTGTGGTGGGACACTGAGCAAACAAGATGGAGTGCCGGTGATCCTTCTATGGCAGCAATTCTGCTCATTTAACTGAAGGAACACTGCCTATAAGCACCCCTTGGGCTCCACCATCCCTCTGGGTTCTATAAGAACATAAGAAGCTTTTGGGACATGCTGCATGGGGTGGGAGAAGATGAAGAAAAGCCCCATTCTGCAAGTTGAAGTTGCTTTCACTGATAGGGCTCCTTGAGTGAATCCAACCCCCTTTTTTATTTAGAGTGGTATCTTGGTTCTCAAACACCTTGGTACTCAAACACCTTGGAACCCAAGCACTGCAAACCTGCAAGTAAGTGTTCCAGTTTGCGAACTTTTTTGGAAGCCAAACGTGCTCCGTTTTGAGTGTTGCACTTCCGTTTTGAGTGCCACACTCCTGTTTTGAGTGCCACACTTCCATTTTGAGTGTTACACTGAGGTCTGTCTGTTTTTGCTATTTACTTTGCATTTTTGTTTTTGCTGCTCTTTTTGTTTTGTTTCTGTGACTGTGCGGAATCCAGTTCAGAAGCCATTTAGGACTTTAATGGTCAACTGGGAAATGATATATAATGAAATGAAAAGGATGTTCAAAATAACTTTTGTATAAAAAATTAAAAAAACACACAGAAGCTTTTCTTTTGGGAATTATAGGGACAGAAGTCCCAGCAAAGGAAGCAGAAGTCCCAGCAAAGGAAGAATGGATACAAAAACTTATGGAATATGCAGAAATGTCAAAACTTACCGGAAGAATAAGAAATCAAGATAACAAACTTTTTATAAAAGAATGGAAATGGTTTATTGAATATTTTCAGATAAATTGTAAACAGATAAGATCATTGGCAGAATTATTGTAATAACCTGCAGTTTTATAAGAGTGTATATTTAAAGTAGATGAATAAATGAGCAAATTAAGTTAATTTGGATATGTAGAGGATACTTTATTAAAAATAAATTTAAGGAACCACAGAAAGAGGGGGAAGGAAGTCAAGTTTTGAAATGTTAAAATGATTGTAAAATTAGTGAAGTGTATAAAACTATTGAAACGTATGAACTTGAAAAGCATAAATACAAAAAAAAAATGGGGGGGTGAAATTGACACTAAAAATAAAAAATAAAGGTTAACACCAACACTTTGAATTGTGTTCATAAATGTACTGGGGGCCAATATAGATATCTTAGGACTGATGTTATAGGGCCCAGTGGGTGCTCCTAGTCACCAGTCTAGCAGCCACATTCAGGATTAATTATAGTTTCCAAGTCACCTTCGAAGGTAACCCCACATAAAACACATTGCTGTAGTCTAAGCAGAAGAAGGCTGATCGCCGAAGAATTGATGCTTTTGAATTATGGTGCTGGAGGAGACTCTTGACAGTCCCATGGACTGCTAGAAGATCAAACCTATCCATTCTTAAGGAAATCAGCCCCGAGCGCTCACTGGAAGGACAGATCCTGAAGCTGAGGCTCCAATACTTTGGTCACCTCATGAGAAGAGAAGAATCCTTGGAAAAGACCCTGATGTTGGGGAAGATGGAGGGCACTAGGAGAAGGGGACGACAGAGGACGAGATGGTTGGACAGTGTTCTCGAAGCTACGAACATGAGTTTGACCAAACTGCGGGAGGCAGTGGAAGACAGGAGTGCCTGGTGTGCTATGGTCCATGGGGTCACGAAGAGTCGGGACATGACTAAACAATAACAACAAGAAGCAGAAGATACAGTAACAAGAGCATGTGGCACTCAGTCAAGACAGTGGGCAGGCAGGTAGGGTCTCAATTATATTTCAAGACAATATCTTTAGGGATTTATATGGCATGCTTCCTAGACACAGTATGACTACTAATAGTGCTAGTGAAAGTATGACTATTCTATATTCTTACTTAGGTTTCACTCACCAACATTGTGTGGGTATAGATGAAAGCACATTTAAGTGACTAATTTTGTATTCCCTATTGTTTCTCTTAATAGCATCACCGTTAGTTAATTAGACTGAATTCATTTTCTATCCATTTTTAGAGCCAGTAGAAATAAGGCCATAACTAATGAGCAATGGCTCCATTCAGAACTTTTTAATCCACACAATTTTGATAGCAGCATTCCCAATATTATTTTTTGGAGAATCTGCTGGGATTCTAAGTGGCATAATCAAATTAATATGATCACAGATTACATTCTTGTAATCCTCTGCTTATTAAGGAGGAATCCCTGCAGAAGAATAGATGAATATGAAATAATGGAGGTGGCATAATAAAGGTGACATCCTCAGTGCTTTAAGCATTTTGATCTTCAAGGTACAAGCAATCTGAAGAAGGGCTTAACAAATCTATGAGGTTTCCCTCCATCTTGTGAAAATTCAGCAAAGCACAAATGGAAGACAGCACAGCATTGCAAATGAAGATTCTTCAATTCTTTAATTCATAATTTTATTCTATGTTGATTTTCCACAAAAAGAATCATGCTCAAAGTGGCTTACAACAAGGAGGAATACGTCTCGAAACCACTCACTGCTAGAACAACTTCACAAGCAACTTGATAGCAAATATAGCATTTCAATACTATAAATATTACAACAGCTCCTGACAATAGCATAAATAACTAGGAAACTTGGCAGTTTTGTCTTGGTCTAGAAACAGCCCTCCCATGATGTTGGACAAATAATACATATAGAAAAGTCCTTCAAGTTTCACTATGAAGCCTTTCTAATGAAACATTTCCAATTCAGGTGAATGATCTTATTATCCCTGCTAGGACAGAGGTGGGGAGCAGATCCAGTTGGCAGGCCTGATCCTGAGCTCCCCAACCTTCCTTGTGTGGGTATAGATCCATACATCACTACTGGGAAAACCATAGCTTTAACTATACGGACCTTTGTTGGCAAGGTGATGTCTCTGCTTTTTAAGATGTTGTCTAGGTTTGTCATTGCTTTTCTCCCAAGAAGCAGGCGTCTTTTAATTCTGTGACTGCTGTCACCATCTGCAGAGATCATGGAACCCAGGAAAGTAAAATCTCTCACTGCCTCCATTTCTTCCCCTTCTACTTGCCAGGAGGTGATGGGACCAGTGGCTATGATCGTGGTTTTTTTGATGTTGAGCTTCAGACCATATTTTGCACTCTCCTCTTTCACCCTCATATATAGTACAATGCTGAAGAAAATTAGTGCTTGCTACAAGCTCAAGCTGGTTGTTTATCCAGGAAGAGGGGCTGAGCAGAAGATTTTTTTTCTGAGATGCCACCAACATATACAAGTGAGAGTGTACCTGGGCTTTGTGGTGCCCTGATGCAGCTCGGGGGTTACTGACCATCATGCTTTGACCCAGGGAAGCATCCCAACTTGTCTCATTATTTAGCCCCCTCCCAGATGTGATGCACACCCATAGTAAGTACACACCCTTATAAAATAGAAGGCACTGCACAATATGCATCCTTCACTTGACTGTTTGTCGGAATATGGCTCTTGATTTTACTCTAGCAACAGTTTGTCATGCAAAATTCAAAAACAGACAGTTGCCATGTTTCTCTTCCCTTTTCTCCTTCCTTATTTTCAGTTTTGGTTTAGTGTTTGCTAATTTGAGGTCAGTAGTCGCCACTACATTTTGCAGGCCAAACGGCAACATTATTACCGAACAATTTAAAGCACATCTGCTCTTGCAGGTTCCGGCTGGAAGTGGATTTTAAAATAGTTTTGCAGATGGCTCCGTAAAACCTTGTGGTCTTTATTAGTAACGAGAGTTGTGGAGTCCGAAAATCACTAAAGAGCATGAAAAGAGAACCTGGAGCAGCCGTGTAGCTGCAGAGATTGCTTTAAGCTTGAAGAAAAGCAATGCATTTGCCAGGGAAGTGAAGCACAATGAAAAGATCTAAGGAAAAGCGTGATTGAGCTGTGGCACTCAGACAGAGTCGTGCATTGTCAGACTTCTCAGCTTCTTCACATCTTTTCATGTTCTCTGCTGTTACCTGCCTTACCATTCCAACAGAGCAATAAAAGGATCAAGAGTGCTTTATTAAACTGTGTAAGGACTAGCAATCAGCAAGAACAGAATTACCACCATTTTCCTTTCATGACAGATTTAACATTAAAATTGATTTGGAATGGCTGCTGTAACAATGACTGTGGATTGGAGCCAAAAATAGTTTCAGAATGTTTTTGCACATCCCTAGGTGAAACTCAATGGCCACTCTGGAATATGCACACACCCCCTTCGACCACTGAGAAACTTCTTCAATGGCATTTGCACTCAAATGCCCTCCATTCAACTCAGCATCTGTGTAAGCATAACAGCCAACTTCCTTGCAGATATCCTATAATACTGGGGCTACAGAAGAGATTCATTGGTCCAAGCTGGTGGACTGTGGGCGGGCGGGCTGATAAAGTAAAATAGAATGGTGCTGTTTTAGAGATATAGATCCAGCAGGGCTATTTTTTTGTTCTTAAATTCTTCAAGGGTAGGATGCCTAGTGTAATAGTTTAAGTGGCACAAAGGATGGACAACTCTGTCCATTTTGCTTTCTCTCAGATTGTCATTTCCCCAAAATTATGACGTGAAGGAGCATCTTCACCCTCACCGCTCAGCCTGGATACAGAGATCCAGTTCCAAGGGCTTTCTAGCGGCTCCCTTATTGTGAAAAGTGAGATTACAGGGAACCAGGCAGAGGGCCTTCTTGGTAGTTGCACCCACTCTATGGAATACCCTCCCACTAGATGTCGAAGAGATAAACAATTATACAACCTTCTGTTGACATCTGAAGGCAGCCCTATATCAGGAAGCTTTTAATGTTTGGTTTCTCATTCTGTTTTCTTATATTCTGTTAGAAGCTACCCAATCAGATGGGCAGGGCACACTATTATTATTATTATTATTATTATTATTATTATTATTATTATTATTAAATTCACTCCCTCACATTTCCAAACAGTTTGCAGTTAAAAGAAGAAAAGTCCTTATGAAAATTCATGAGCATTTTTGTGCAAATTTCTCTTATTATACACATTTTGCATGCAATTTTGCCTGCAGTTACACAATCTTCCTTAACATAATGCATTCCTGGGTGTTATTTTTGCTAATATATGCATAATAGAGGAACACGGGTGGTGCTGTGGTCTAAGCCACAGAGCCTAGGGCTTGCCGATCAGGTCGGCGGTTCAAATCCCTGCAACGGGGTGAGCTTCCATTGTTCGGTCCCAGCTTCTGCCCACCTAGCAGTTCAAAAGCACATCAAGTACAAGTAGATAAAAAGGTACTGCTACAGTGGGAAGGTAAATGGTATTTCCATGGGCTGCTCTGGTTTGCCAGAAGCAGCTTAGGCATGCTGGCCACATGACCCGGAAGCTGTCTGCGGACAAACGCTAGATCCCTGGGCCTATAGAGCGAGATGAGCGTTGCAACCCCAGAGTCGTCCGCGGCTGGACCTAATGGTCAGGGGCACCTTTACCTTTATGCATAATAGGCACACATTAGTATGTGAATTTTTGTACACATTGCTTGTACACATTACTTGCACTGCAAAATTTGAAGAGGTGCAGATTTTGAAGGATGTTTGGTTTCCGTTTTTGCTGATTAGAGAGGACCACCGTCAAATGTGAACAGAACTGAATTCACCCCACACCACTAGGTGGCACTCCTTGCACCTTGGTCTCACACACCTTAACAGTTTGTTTGGACATATAAAAACATCTTCCATCCCTTGGAATTCCTTGGACATTCCTTAGTCATGAAAGTATAGAAGCTCGTGTCTTACCCACACTGCCATTTGACTATCTGCCTGATGAGAAATCCTACTGAAATTACATCGAGTTACATCTAAGTGAGCAATACTATATGATAAGACTGTAAGTCGGTAATGTTTCCCTTCTATCCCCCCAAAATTATATTATTCATCATTTGAAAGAAAGTGTGTGGGTCACTTTTTCTTAGCCTTCCCATGTCATCTTTCTAGAAGAGATAATGTGTCAGTGTAGCATACACCACATTATTACGATTTAAAAAGTGCCAAGGCAGCAGTGAGGAGGCCTCTTGTGATAGGTATAAGACCATTTTAATTGGAAGACCCAGTGTTGGGCTGTTGTTGAATAAGGAAGAAAAGAAAAACTGCTGTCCTAAGCATCTATTTGCATTGTCCTGAACAAACTAAACAATGAGCAATTCATAGTAGCAAAAACTTTCCAAGTTTTATAAGGAATCAATATCTATAAGGAAATTATGATGGGACCTGAATCTATGGCCAAAACCCAGCACAGAAGCAAGCATGCTTAGCTTCCATGAAATCAATAGACTGGATCTAATTTAATTTCTAATCAGAACTTCTGCTACGTCATTATCATTATCATTTATTTTTTGATACCAAATTTTAAGTGTTCTAAGTACTTGATATACATTAGGTCTTATTCTGCTGTTTGGTTCCAATCATGTGATGGGACCTTTGGCTAAGTTCATCCCATTTTTTATTTTTTATTTTGCGTGTGATCACAGTGACCATTTCAGGAGCTACAATCTCACATGCTTTCATGCTACAATCTACCCCACCTCCAACACTTAAGATGCTAAAAAGTGTACTTAGGAGGCCCCTATTCCCAGAGTGTTTAACAATCAATTCCTCTGCCCAGGGAACTCTGGGAATTATAGCTCTGTGAAGGGAATAGGGGTCTCCTAACAAACTAAAAATCCCATGATCCCAAATTCTTTGAGGGAAGCCATGATTCCTGTTGATACATGAACATAAACAGTATAAGAGGATCCAGCAGACAGCATCTTAAAAAGCAGAGACATCACCTTGCCGACAAAGGTCCGTATAGTTAAAGCTATGGTTTTCCCAGTAGTGATGTATGGAAGTGAGAGCTGGACCATAAAGAAGGCTGATCGCCGAAGAATTGATGCTTTTGAATTATGGTGCTGGAGGAGACTCTTGAGAGTCCCATGGACTGCAAGAAGATCAAACCTATCCATTCTGAAGGAAATCAGCCCTGAGTGCTCCCTGGAAGGACAGATCGTGAAGCTGAGGCTCCAATACTTTGGCCACCTCATGAGAAGAGAAGAATCCTTGGAAAAGACCCTGATGTTGGGAAAGATTGAGGGCACTAGGAGAAGGGGACGACAGAGGACAAGATGGTTGGACAGTGTTCTCGAAGCTACGAACATGAGTTTGACCAAACTGCGGGAGGCGGTGCAAGACAGGAGTGCCTGGCGGGCTATGGTCCAGGGGGTCACGAAGAATCAGACATGACTAAATGACTAAACAACAACAAACTACTACTACTACTACTACTACTACTGCACTTAGCACCCTTGATTACAGTTCCCAGGATTCTTTGAGAGAAGCCATGGCTGTTAAAGTGGCATGATAGTGATTTAAATATATGGTACAGGTATGACTATATCTCAAATCAACCTCACCCTCTTCTATATAACAAACCCTTTACCGGTCATCTAATAAACTGTATTTACAAAAAAGTATTTTTAATAATAATAATAATAATAATAATAATAATAATAATAATAATAAACTTTTCAACTATTCTCTTTGCAGCAATCAAAAGTACAGTTTGAAAGTAAGCTAAAAATTGTGTGTGCAGGGGGCAGTGAATTGTGGGGTTAATTGGTAGCAGAGGTTCTGCCTTCAGATTTTGCAAATGTTGCAGGGTTTTTAAATCCTATATAATAAGGTCCCTGTGTCTCTGCATCCAGATTCTGTGTGTCCCGTTTTCCGCGCTACTGAGCATGTGCTCCAGGGACACAGGGATTGGACGCAGAGACTGCACGCACACACACACACTCTCTCTCCCCACCCCACCCCACCACTCTGCCCTGCACTGGCTCAATAAGCAGTTAAAACAGAGGCCACCAGGTGGAAGGCAGGAGCAGGCAGCAAGGCCCCTAAGCAGGGCAAGCCCTCTCTCAACGTGCCCAAGGGCCTGAGGAGGAAGCCGGGACGACCAAAAAATCGAGGCCCCGGCTTCTCCTCACTAACAGGTCCAAAATTGAGGCCCAAACAGCGCAAGCAACCGGGAGACCCCCGCTGGGCCGGAACGGCCAGGAAAGGCGCGGGGAGGCCACCAAATGCTCAGCGCCAACCGTGGGACCCTCAGAAAGTGCCGGAGTGGGCACAAGCCCCCCGGACGGCAAAACTCCCTCCCGGACGCAGCAGGCGACTGAAAAACAGCCACGGAGGCAAACAAAAGTAGCCGGAGCCACCCCCACCTCCGAAAAACTGGGCGTACACCCCGGAGCAGCCGCCTGGGCCATCCAGGAGCCAGAATTCGGCCACTGGGCCCTGGCAGCAGCAGCGCTATTGACGGGGGGAAATTAGGAACCAAACGGCAGGCGCAAAAAGTGCGCGAAAACAGGGGGGGAGGGATCTGCACTCCAAACACAAGCTTCGGAGGGGGTAAATGAAGAAATACCCCCCCGCACCCCCCAGCCGAGCCCGGGCTGTAAAGGTAAAAAAGGGGGGGGACTTTGGTTTCGGGTTTGGGAACGGGGGGAGAAAATTAGGAATAAATTAAGGATCAAAGGTAGGTAGGGAGGAACAATCAATTAGACAAGGAATAAAAGCCCCCCACGCGCCGCTGCCACCGAAAAAGGCCGAATGTTCTAGCGCCCGTTTATTTTATATGTTGACTCTGTATTTCGGTTGGAAAGTTTTTATATTTCTTCTTTTTTGTATTTTGTATTCATACAGTACATATTGGAAAATAAAAGAGTTTGCTTAAAACAAAAAACAAAATCCACCACGTTGCAATCATGGGTTTTGGCATCCAAGAATAAAGTGCACATTACAGGAGGCAAATTATGCAAAGAACTCCTCCTCTAAGTGTGTCCCACACTCTGTTCTTCTCTCACTATAATGAATTTATAATTTGAAATAAATTGCTAATGTAATGCTGAGCTAATGCAAGAGCCCCCAAACCTGGTGGGGCTATCAATGGTCCCTTGATCTTTAATGGCACAGCTGCCCTTGCACTTCTGGTGAAACTCTTCTAGAAATCATTGCTGCCTAGAAACATAAGAACTGCTGCACTAGGTCAGACCAAGGGTCCCATCGCCGACAGCAAGGACAGGTCCCAGGGTTCGGAGAAGCGCTGAGCAAGCGCTTCTCCGAACCCCGGGATGTTCTA
Source organism: Zootoca vivipara (assembly GCF_963506605.1). Taxonomy (NCBI): domain Eukaryota; kingdom Metazoa; phylum Chordata; class Lepidosauria; order Squamata; family Lacertidae; genus Zootoca; species Zootoca vivipara. The sequence goes on along the minus strand of NC_083283.1, from coordinate 17,935,257 downwards.
GCGCCCGTTATTGAATGGGCTGATATACACTAGTAGATAATAATAGAACAATAGTAGGACTTCCGGTCTGTCGCGGCGGAGAGAAGGACGCAGGGACCTCGCGCGCCGATGTCCCTGGCTTCGCGGAGGGGGGGGAGGTCCGCAGAGCGAGCGGATTCCCCGTAATAACACCGGGTAGAGAGTCCCGGTGACTCACGCGCCCAGCGGTTGCTCCATTTTTTGCGGATCCCCCGCTGCCCGAGAGCTCAATAGAGCGATCGAGAGCCGGCGGGGTGGAACCGCGGGAGCCATTTTGGGCTTTATCTTACCTCCGAGAAGTGAAGCTCCGAGTCCCGACCCGGCAAGCGGCAGATTCTTCCGAATAAATTTGAACTTCCAAAAAAGTAAGTGAAATTACGATTACGGACTTTAAATTCGTTAATTGGAAAAATAGGAGAGACTCCAAAGAAACGGAAGTCGGTCTCTTCCTAATGGAAAATTGGGAGGCGCTTTAAATAACCTTAAGCTGAACGACAAAAGACATTTGGGATTGTGGACCTGAGAGAAAGAAAGACCTTTTTGAACCCTCTCAACTCCCGAGTCCGGCTCCCCTTGAGGAACAGCATCATTAAGGGGGAGAGCGCTTTGACAGCTGTCAAAAAGCTGTCAAGCTGTCAAAAGACCGGGTGGACTGATTGTACTGTTATAATTGGAAAAATTGGATGAAAATGTGGTAGAATTACTTAAAAACCGGATTTAAGAATGGAGTTGTGATCGAGTTAAAAGACAAAGGAAAAGATCAGCCAAAATGGAGTCGACCGTCTGAGAAAGGAATTTTCCAGCACCTCTTTGTTCTCCACCTCCTGTTTGTCTGCGGTCAGGAGAAATATGAAAACAAAGTACTCTCGAGCCTTCCAGGAGGCTGTGCTAAACTACTTACAAACATGGGAAGATATCTACAAGGAACGGCAGCATCCCAATTTACCATCAGATGAGGATGAAGTCCAAGCCCAGGATTTAGAGGAAAATTTGACTTTGGAGATTGTGGAGACTGAATTTGGATACCAGGAGGAACAATTAGATGAAAATTTTAAAGAGGACTTGGACTTTAAAAAATATGTTTGGGATGAAGCAAAGCATGGACCTCAAAAGGAAGAAAATCAAGCAGAGCAAGAAAATGAGAAGCAAAGGAATTTGAGGATTGATGGACTTGAAGATCCTGGAGGGGGTGAAATGTGGGATGATGTCAGGGAGGAATGGAAAAGACAGGGGCAGGGGGGGACAAGGGCCTGGAGATGGACATGGGAAAGAATGGGTGTGGGGTGAATATTTTAGTTAAAAGACTTTATTTTTAGTTCTTGAGAGACGGTTTTTGAAATTTTGGCTTGTTAACGGAAATGCTGATCCAATTGGGGGGAAAGACTTAGGGAGAGGAGATGGAGTCTAAAAATGAATGGAAAAAGTTGTGCTTTCTGGAGGGAATTATAAGAGCAGCTTAGGAAAGAACTTAAGTGAATGTAAATTTTTGTAAGTTAAGTTAGGTTTAGGCAGAAAGCTGTCTACTCTCCTTTCCTTACTCTGAGATACTCAGTGGCAGGGGGTGCTCAGGGGGGTGAGGAGGGGATATAATGGAACCTTGGAAATGCTGTGCCCCACAGGTTCCTCTTGTGGCAGGAGGGGACCTGTGGGAGGGCAGCATGGAAAAGGAGGAGGTTTGAGTTAATATTATAAGAAAAGGATTTTAAACTGAAATAGAAAACCCGCCATAAACTTTAGATTTTATTTAAAGAAAACCAGGAGGAAGACTATCGAGGAAGTCACAAGTATAAGGTTAAGGCAATAAGAATTGGGGAGTTAAAACTCTCCCCTATTATGTTTGTCTGTTTTTGTTAAATATATACTTATGAATGAGCTGGGGGAAACCAATGCTCAGAACTCCTCCACCCTTGTCCTTTCAGTGGCAGGGGGGGAGGAGGGGGGAGGAGGGAGGGGGGAGGTTAAACCCAACTTACAATGGACCCCTTTGTTTCTCAAAGCACACGGGTTTCACTGGTGGCAGAGGTGAACCAGTGGGTGGAGGGAAAACGAAGGGACAGTGTTATATTGTATGTTTGTGTAGTCCGTTTAGTTTTGTTTGTAAAATCAATAAAAATTATTTTAAAAAAATAATAATAATAGAACAATAGTAGAAAATAGACAAGAGAACAAGGATAGTTAAGTTGCTACAATGCTCCGAAATTTAAGATGTCACAGATTTTGTTGCACAATTAAATTGCTTCGTGGAGTGATTGTTAATTAGGACTATTGGGTGGTATTGCTGAGGGTAATTAGGAAAGCCAGTCATTCTTCCCAGGAGTTTATTCTCCTGTTACCAGTAACAGATATTAAATCAGCCACTAACCAGTGGTGCTCTATTTTGGCATAAGTGATGCGCTAGAAGTCATATATACTGAGAACAGCACAGATGAGGCAAATTGTAGGTGGAGGAAGCTTTACTCTGCACAAGAAACAGAGGTGCATTTTGATATATCCTGATGTTTTCCAGGTGATTTGTTTTTGTTGCTCTACTTGTACATGCATATTGCTTATTTAATTACATTATTTAAAATGTAGAATTGATTATTGCTGGTAGAAGTATTCTTTGGGTTTGAAAGTGTAATTCACATTGTATGAATGTGTTAAAATTCTCATTTTGGTTTCCTTTTGTTAGGCTTTGTAAACTAAATAGAGATTGATGTTGAAATAATATGAAGCAGGATATAAATTAGCCTGATTGCTGTTTGGTAACCTGATTGCGGGTTTCCCCAGGGAAAGCAGTGGAACAAAAGAAACAAAACACTCGGACATGGACCTAGAATTCCCAGACCTGTGTCTGGAAAGCATGATACAAAAGGAAGTATGGATGAGCCCTAAGCTAAAATAGGATCAGAGAAAGCTGCCTTATACAAAGTCGTACCATTGGTCCATCTAGCTCAGTATTGTCTACATTGACTGGCAGCAGCATTCCAGGGTTTCAGGAAGAAATATATTTTTAGCCCTACCTGGAGATGTCAGAGATTGAACCCATGACCTTCTGCAATGGAAGGCGGATGCTCTTATTGATAAATAGCTACTCATAGAGACAACTGTAAATAGAAATCCAATTGATGTATTTGCACTCACAAAAAGGCTTTGGCTCTGAGAGATGACTCCACTAAGGGGAAAGAAGCAGGGACATTTTTTTGTCAATTTCCCCTCACCACAAAGCCTCCAGCGTTCCTCAAAAATCAGCCCAAATTTTCAGGGACCCATCCCAACTGACTGGAAGGTGCCATCAGGGCAGGAGGGAGGAGAGGGAGAAAAATCCCCCTCTCTGCTATTAGAGGAAGCATCTGCGGGATCTAAAGCCCTTCCATGAATCCAAGGGCACCAATCAGATTCCACCCATGACAAATAACAAAGGCTGCGAGAACATGCACACTTTCTTGGCAGTGGGTCCCCTTCAACACAGTGAAGTTTATTTCAAGTAGTACGTATGCATAGAAGTGTACACTTCACAGAAGAAACATAACACACTGGAAAGGGGGGAAACACTTGAGCAAAGGAGTCTCTTAAAAGCCCGCTTTCTTTTAACAGCCTCTTTTAACTTCAATGTTCTTGCCATTGATCGGAATGGCAAAGACAATCAGTACCCCTCTTTGAAAATAAAATGGCAAAATGGAATGAGAATTACAAAGCCATTCACGATTACCTCCTGTTCTGAAGCAGGACCCTTCACAGCTGAACACTGCTAGAGTCTCGGTTTGTATAATCCACTTCAGTGAGAAGCAAAGCTCCAAAGAAGCACATAACAGAACATCAAAAAGAGTTTGCATATGGGATTTATGCCACTGATTTTAGGGATGAATAAACACAGGAGCCTACCTTATAGTCAGATTGTTGGTCCATCTAGCTCAGTACGGTCTAACACTAACCAGCAGGCATTGAACCTGGGACCTTTGGCATGCAAAGCAGATGTTGTACCACTGAGCTACCGATGGAACAGTGGTGGAAGAAAAATATTAGTGTGACATAGTGTGGATTCTGCTTTGTCTTGCTCATGTTAATGCCTACCATATCTGTCTGCCAATATTCCTGTTTGGCAAGGAATAAATAAACCATGACAATGCACTATTTCCAACAAGGTCATCCGTTATCTTCCTGCTGAGAAGAGGATTGTCTTTGACATTTGCCTTGGCGGGATGATGTGAAGAACAGAGACATTTTTCTTTATGGTTTTTTGCTTGAGCCATATGGAAGCTGATCTGTACCTGTCACAGGTTGTCAGATGTGTTGAGTGTTCAATGATGTTATCCTCCGGAGAGAACACAGCATGAGTGCCAATGTTTGCTTGGTGGACTTTCTCATTAACGTTCTGCAGGATTCCTGGCAATTGTTTCCCTAGTGAGCGGAAAACCACATTCCAGTAGGTGCAGTTCCTTGGCATTTAAGTGATCAATTACCTGGACTTCTCATTCAGGTCACATCCACCCAGGTTGTTTTACATGACCAAGCTCTTTCAAAAGGTTGTTGAAAGTCACACTGTGCGCTGAACAATTTTAAGAGTGTTCCTTTGGTCAGTTGCCCTTCACATATGAATAATAAGTATCCTATGTTCTCCTGTTGTTTCCTGGCCTGGACTATTACAACTGACCCAGAGTCTTCAAATGTACATTGTCATTTGTCTGAAGAAAGAGCTGGGTATGTTTAGCCTGGTCAAGGGAGGACATATCTTCAAATATCTGAAGGGCTGTCAATGAGAAGATGGGACAGACTTGTTTTCTGTTGTTCCAGAGAGAAGGACAAGAAACAATGGGTTGAAAATGCAGGGAAGCAGATTTCAGCCATAGATACTCCCAAATATTTAGACCTGATCAATAACAGGAACATAGAAACATAAGAGGCTGTCTTATACTGTGTCAAAATTGGTCCACCTAGCTCTGTATTATCTACATTGACAGACAGTAGCTCTTTGGAGTTCTCAATGAGGGACAGATTTTCCTAGCCTTACCTGGAAATGGTTGAGATTGAACCTTGTATGCAAAGCATGTACTCTACCATAGGCCCTTCCCTGTGGGACAGACTGCCTTAGGAGGTGATGGGTTATCATTCACTGGATATTTTTAAACCACAAACTGGACAACCATTAGCCTGGGATGGTAAAAACTGATGCTTTCAGCAGGGGCGTCAATCAGATTACCCCCAAAGTCCTTCCAGAAAATGTTCCATTTTGGGGAGCTTCCCCTCCTCTTTATCAAGTCATCTCATCATGACCCTCAGTTGATGAAGAAGTTGACTTATGAGTCTGACTGAATGAAATATGCATTGGGTCTACTGTAGATTCAGGAGTTTTATAGGCTTATACACACTTTTCCTTCATGTTTTCCAGGCATGGTACATGCTTTAAAGTTCCACATCCATGTGACCTTCCTCTTCTTCTTTTGCCTGGAGCTGTCCCCATGAAAATTCATTCTTTAAAGCTGAATCAGAACAAACGGCAAGCTGCGAAAAACCCAAATTGCCAATTGTTGCTCTTCAGCTTTAAAGAAAGTGTTTTTTGTGGGGAAAGCTCCAGGGCAAAAAAAAAGGACATGTGGTCCTGCACCTGGAAAGAGTGGATCAAAAGCTAAGTATGGATAAGCCCACATACCATGCTTATTAAAAAGAGCATTTGTGTTTTAGTGAGCAATGGCATCTGCTGCAGCATAAAAAATCCAGGAATCTCAATGATTCCTTTGCAAGCTATGTCAATCATGTCCCCTTGGTGTAAGTTCAAAAATGTAGTTTATTGTTAAATATTTTTTAAAAGCTCAACAGTTCTGCGTCACAAACATCAGCAGTCACAGAAGCAACATGCAGGGCTATAAAGCAATAATTCTATATTCACTACTCCCTGGAGTACTTTTAAACAAAGAATTCATACCATGGTACCCAGATTTTATCACAGGTCAGATATCATCTCCAGGCTCATAAATCCTGAACTCTCAAATTGGCAAATTTGCTACAGGTCAGTTTTCTAGAGCAACAGTGCCAAAATACATTAAGAGATTTGGCAAACTTCTGGGAAAAATATATATGTCCATGACAAATTTAGTATGATGCATTTCCACATGATTTACAGGAAAGGAAGGGTTATTTCCCACTCTTCTATTAAACCCCATAAGCATATCTGACAATAAATCCAGCTGATTTGATATAGCTTGTTATTTCTCTTTGAGTTTTCAAAGAGTTCTGCCATTCTCCCCGAGGAGTTATTGTGGGGAAACAGAGTCATTATAAACCCTAGAGGTCCACAAACATGGGCCATTCCCATGAAGACTTGCATTTTGCTCCCCCTTTGCCCCAAAATGCCTTTAAGAGATGATGAGATCACAGACAAGGATAAAAAATGCTGACATGGCTAAGATTTTACAATTGCAAAGATGCAGATCACATTCAACCATGTAAGTGGGTATACAACACAAATATGTACCTGTGTACATCATTGAGTAGAGGAGTTTAGCAGTGTAAGCCATTCATTTATGAGAAGGTTCTGAAAGACATCTAGTATAAGCACATTCACAAAGGAAAACGGGATACGGCTACCATCCTCCCGGTGTAACGCAGCCACACTGTGTCCCAAGAGCAGGCCAAATGTGCAAACAGTTGCAAACAGCTCAAGAAAGAAAGCTGGTTCATATGTTATGCAAAGCAAGTTATTTTGCCAATTTGACACACCTTTCCAAGACATAGAACAATTGACTACGGAGGTGAGTTCAGGCCCGGCATCATCAAGTAGCATTTTTGCACTGCTTCCAGGGGCCCACCCCTGCTAACCCTACTATGTTGGACTCTTCTAATAGTGCTTCAGCGCATGCCAGATAATCACCACTGTAATTATCCACAATACAATGGTGGTTATCTGGCATGCACTGAAGTGTGTGTTTGAAGGGTTGGATTTGAGTGGTAGAGCTCCATTTTGCAGGCAGAAGATCCCAGGTCAGCCCACAGCATCTCCAGGCAGGGTCATCTAACGTGGAGATAGATGGACCAATGGTCTGACTCAGCTTCCCATGCTTCTGTGGGGAGGATGGATTAATATGGTCCTCCCACTGTAGAGGGAGAGAGAACAGCTAAGATTTGCATGCTGAACTTTCTCCAAATCTGGAGCCAGCCCAGTTTTGGCTAAAAAAACCCTAGCCATGACCTTTTGAGGTGTCCTGAGGCAAGTCACTGTTTCTCAGTCTCTGATTTCCCATTCCTATCTCTTAATATAGGGATAGTTATTCCAGCCTACCTTAGCCAGAGTTTTATAAGGATTGTAGAGCTATTCATTTTGGAATACTTCAAGCAATTAAGAAAAGTACAAAGTCAATAGCAACCATTCTTCTTCTTCTTGGGTAAAATGTTCTGGAATGATATGATGCTCTTCTTTCTCCCAGTAGGTGTCACAAGGTAGCTATGTGGTACATGGCGTTAAATATGGTTTCTTAGGATGCGAAGAGGATAGTCTCAAGTGTAAAGAATAAAGAACATTTTAAGTGTCTGTTTTCTTCCGTGGTTACTAATTAGGATGTGCTCTTGGGGGAAAGATGTTCCTTGGAATACAGATGGTTGAGTACAAAGACTCCTCGGGGAATTGATTGTCTCATGCTGTCTGTGATCTTATACAGTCGATAATAAAAAAAAATTATCAGCTAGCTATATTTAGGTGCCATGATCTTGGTGTTCTTTGCGATCTGAGTAACAAAGCTGCACACTTTGCAAATTCAAAGCAGCGTTGGCTGATGCCTATTGGGGCTACTAGGGTGGAAGGACAAAATGGTCAAAGGCCTGGAAACTATGCCTTATGAGGAACGGCTTAGGGAGCTGGGTATGTTTAGCCTGGAGAAGAGAAGGTTAAGGGGTGATATGATAGCCATGTTCAAATATATGAAAGGATGCCATATGGAGGAGGGAGAAAGATTGTTTTCTGCTGCTCCAGAGAAGCGGACACAGAGCAATGGATTCAAACTTCAAGAAAGAAGATTCCACCTAAACATTAGGAAGAACTTCCTGACAGTAAGAGCTGTTCAGCAGTGGAATTTGCTACCAAGGAGTGTGGTGGAGTCTCCTTCTTTGGAGGTCTTTAAGCAGAGGCTTGACAGCCATATGTCAAGAATGCTTTGATGGTGTTTCCTGCTTGGCAGGGGGTTGGACTGGATGGCCCTTGTGGTCTCTTCCAACTCTATGATTCTATGATTCTATGATTCTAAGTAAGTGGAGCCACAGCCAGTGACAAGTAGAACCAACTCATTCTCATTTCATCACCACTGTCTTCCCTTAAATGGGATCCTGTCACACATGTGATTATCATCATGTGAGAGGGGGGAGATCAGTTGCACCAGTCACAGCTGGTAGAAGGCAATTCTATTCTTTAAAATAAATAAATTTTAATTTTAATTTCATTTTATTTTATTTTACAAATCGAAACAAATAACTTTAAGACCAAATACAAAACATACATTTATTGTTGACTCTCTGCCCCCAATCCATGGTTCATTTTATTAACTCTCTTCTACTACATATTCTCTTCATTCCCCTGTCTTCATTTCCCCCCAATTTTACATCAAGATATTTCTTACTACAATTCTAGCCACTGAGGTTATCTGGGCCTCAGGTGACAAAGCTGGATCTCAGTTTAGATCCCCTAAACTGCATGCCTGCTCCTTCAGGGAAAGTGCAGTCCTGTCCAGAACAGGCAGGTGACCAATTTCTACTCACCCACCATGCACATAATTTACCTCATCCATCTTGCTCCAGCATCCAGGCACCAGTTCCGGACCCAGACATCCTCTCCTGATTCAGATGTTATAGAGAAATAATGTTGAGTGTTATCAACATACAGAAGCCACCTTGAAGCAGTAGCTTCATGTAGATATTAAATAGCATTTGTGATAGTATTGTGCCCTGAGACAGACCCATAGCATAGGGGTGAGGAACCTCTGGTCCACAGGCCAATCTTGGTTCACCAAGGGATCCAAATTGGTCTGTGTGGCCATTTCCCACAAACCACACCTGCCTGTTAATCAGCTGACACCAGTCTCGATGTCAGCTGATGGACAGGAGGGCAGGGTCCGGACTTGCCTTGGCTGCACAAGCAGGCACTTGCCGCCAATGCAGGTTTGTCCGCTGAAGAGTGAGGACTAAATCCTGCTCAGTCTTACTGCTGGGGCCCCAGAGATTCCTGCTGCCTGGAGTCCAAACAACTCATTGATGAATCACAGCTCTGACTTCACTCACTGGCTAAAAAATACTCACAGACAGGAGCAGCCAGTTTGGCTCATTCCACAGTGACGTAGCTGCACATTTTGCTTCCTCACTTCCTTTCTAGGAGGGCTATAGACTGAAGAAAGAAAGAAAGAAAGAAAGAAAGAAAGAAAGAAAGAAAGAAAGAAAGAAAGAAAGAAAGAAAGAAAGCTGAGGTCCCTACCCCATAGCTGCCACGTACCCTGTTTTCCCCGGGAAACCCCCGTTTTTACTTACCTTTTCCCGGTGGTCCCCCGTATCACATCGTCTCCCGTTTTTCTCCATTATTTTCTCCTGCCGGCGGCCATTTTTTTCTGATTTGCCCTTCTATGGGCACCAAAAAAGGTCGTCGCCGGCTTCAAAAGTCGCATGACCGGAAGTGCGTCGACGCAACTTCCGCTGTTGCCCCACCCATCTATGGGCACCAAAATGGCCGCTGCCGACACTGGAAGTCGTGTCTACGTCGACACAACCTCCGATGTCACACGGCTTCCGGTCCTGGATTCTGCAGTCCGGGACTTGGAAGGTAAGCCCTACCCAGTGGTGCCAATGAAGGCCATTATTGGTACACAACACAGTACAGCAGTCCTGCCCGCCCCCCCACTTCTGTGATGAACTCTCAAAGTTCATTGCTGAGGCCAAGCCAATTGAGAATTGTTGAGCCTCTAGTTTCTATGCAGTTCATTATTTTCATTTAGTTATATTGTTGCTTACCAAGGACAAAAAAATTCCTCATTATACTCGATAAATTTCATGATTCAATGTTATGCTGCCGGCAGCATGGGAAGGCGGGATATTTTCCTTGCTCAGGGTGACAAAATACTTTGAGCTCTTGGTTAATGAGGTCCTCATATGCTCTTCCTGCAGATTCCCACCACATCCTTTACCCAGCTCCACTCAATCCTAATTGTTTTCTTCCTAATGATCACACTGACAATTTTAAGACAGTTACTAAGAAGTCTCTTCCCCATTATTTTGAGTCCAAGCATTATCCAAATTAAAAGATACAAATCAGCTTTTTCAGAGGAGACCCAATGAACTATGAAAGGGCATCTTGATTTCAAACTCCATAGCTAACCAATGGTATTTTAATTTTTTAACAGATGGCACCATCTGTTAAATACCCCCTCCTCTCATTTCCCAGACAGGCACCTAAACCTCAAATGACCAGTTAGCAATTTCTCTGCTTTCTTACTAGATGCCTGAGCCATGCTTTGGAATTGCTTTGGAATAAGCTTTCCATCTTGAGGGGCTCATTGCAAGTCAACACAATCCTCCCTGGTCATCCTTTCCTTGTCTTAGATGGTGCAGTTTCTGACAGGCACCTAAATCTGATGTTATTGATGGCATTCAGTGCTAAAGTCAAAGGCTAAAAACCAGTCATTGGAAAATGGCATGTCTATCATTGCCCAGGGATGGAAAGTCCATTCATTCATTCAGAACAAAAATATTAGGAAACAGAGAGCTTATTTAAACAAACTTACCAGGTGGCGCTGTGGGTTAAACCACAGAGTCTAGGGCTTGCTGATCAGAAGGTCGGCGGTTCGAATCCCTGCAACGGGGTGAGCTCCTGTTGCTCGGTCCCAGCTCCTGCCCACCTAGCAGTTCGAAAGCACATCAAAGTGCAAGTAGATAAATAGGGACCGCTCCGGCGGGAAGGTAAACGGTGTTTCCGTGTGCTGCTCTGGTTCGCCAGAAGCAGCTTTGTCATGCTGGCCACACAACCCGGAAGCTGTCTGCGGACAAACGCTGGCTCCCTTGGCCTATAGAGCGAGATGAGCACCACAAACCCAGAGTCGGACACGACTGGACCTGATGGTCAGCGGCCCCTTTACTTCTACCTATCATGAGCACTGTATTGCCAGAGCCGAGCTTCAGCCTGGTCTGGTCCACCATTGCCCCTGCTGTTTTAGGTCCTGCACTGATGTGGGAAGTTCCTGAGCTACAGCAGAGTTCCCAACAACAGACACTTGGGTCTTTCCACTATTGTGGATTCTTTGGTAGCAGGATGGGCAAATTTGTCAATTGCAGTGTCTCTCTGCTTCTTGTTTTTTTTCTTCAAATCTTATCTTCAGTTTGTCACATTTCCACAACAGTATAACAACAACAACAACAACAACAACAACAACAACAACAACAACCCCTCTGACTGGGTTTCCCCAGCTTCCGCCAGAATATAAGAACACAGTAAAAAATCAAACATTAAAAACTTCCCTATATGGGGCTGCCTTAGGATGTCTTCTGAATGCCATGTAGCTGTTTATCTCATTGACATCTGATGTGAGGGTGGTACATAGTGCGGGCACCACTATCATCGTTCAAGTCCTCAAGAGTATAAGCATTTTAGTGTGAATTTCTCCCAATTTTTCAGCCTGCCTGCTGCCGCCCCTGCCTGACCCTATTTCATACTGCTTTGGAAGATCTCCCCGCTGCAAAGGAACAGCCTTTGCAGAATTCAGTCCAAAGGATGCAAAACCTGGGTGCCCATTGAGTGTGAGGGAGCCCTTTCAACTGCTCAGAGCCCCCATTAGATTCAGTCAGTGTTTTTTCCCCTGGGGGTACTCAAGGGTGTGCAGTACCAGCACTCCCCCCCCCAAAGCCAAAACGTGTGGCACTTAACCAGAATCATAGAGTTGGAAGAGACCACAAGGGCCATCCAGTCCAACCCCCTGCCAAGCAGGAAACACCATCAAAGCATTCCTGACAGGTGGCTGTCAAGCCTCCGCTTAAAGACCTCCAAAGACTCCACCAACTATAACAGCTATAACAACTTCATGGTGAGTACCAGCAAGTTTATTTATTAATTAATTTATTTATTTATTCTAAAAACCACACAACTGGATACAGCGTATACAGGAGGCCATTGTTGCAGTGTGAGAATACGTTTTTAAAATCTATTTGATTTGCTTTTACTGCTGCTGTTTTATTTATTTTTAATAAAAAGTAAAAATAAATAAATAAACTCTAGACATCAACATATGCTGCTTCTGGTCCAGCAACTTGTTGATTTGAGTTTCTTGTGTCAGCATAATACTGCCTGGAAGGCCCGCCCCCCCCTATTTTCTTTTCTGTTCCAGTGAGGGTCCTCTTGACTTTGATCGCTTCCATGTAACCTATGTATTAAGTGTTCATCTTGATTTGTTTGTGAGGAGGTTAGAATGGCATTGGTTATTTTATTCATCATTTATTTTTATCTGTTTGCAGGGAGGTTATATTTATTTATTAAATGTATTGTTATGTATCAATTAAATAATTTATTATTCCACCATCCCTCCCTCCCAAAGGAATCTGGGGTAGCTTCACACAAGTGTTACCTCACACTTTCCAGTGCATCTCCCAATCGCTTTCCTTGTTGCAAAAAGTCTGGCTCTTGGAGGGGAAGTGGATTACGGTAGTTGCAGAAAAGGACCAAATCAACTTTAAATGATCATTCAATGGTATGTGACTGGATCCCTTCCAAAGATAGCAACAGTCTGGAAAGTGCCCTTTGACTCCAGTCCACACTGAGAGAACCATGGGAGTTGACAGTGACAAAATGGTTGCCAGACTGAATGTTCAATTGTACAAATACTCAAACAGTTCTAAACAGTACTAAAACAGTTCCAAAGCATAAGAATCTGTATAACCATGAACCTACCTCATGCTGGTAATGGCATAATGACCACCCACTGCATGACAGGAGAAGAAAGTTTAGCGACCGTTAACAAACTATTTGGTGGGTAACGAAGTGAGGAAAATGCTTGATGACTCTGCTGAGAAGGGGGGAAACACCTCAATTTCATGATGCAGAATGCTGAGGAGAAACTGCTGGGGTGTGCGTGGCTGATTTCTATCACAAAACTTCATCTTTGCCCAAAGAAAATCATGGCAAGCCAACCTAGAAGGAGAGGGACCCGGTTAATTTCTTTTCTTTTTACAATTAAAACAAAAAATCAAATTATTAGAATCATCATTCTGTACCAAATTCAATCTGAATAGTCTGAATCACTGAACTGATCCGGTGATTTATTCTCTTTTATTTGCTTTCCTTTCCTTTTGGTGTCAATATCATAATACTGAAATCACCAGGATTAATTAAGTGTGGAAGGCTGAAACAAATCCATAAATTTCATTATCAACTCTGAGCCAAAAAAGGCATATAATTGCCTCTTTATTACTTCATAAAACAAGCACAGTATCCATCCCAATGTTCAATCCCCCCCCCAAACTCCATAACATTACCTCTGAGAAACATCTGTCCAACAATTGAGTTTTCCAAGGAGAGAGAGAGAGAGAGAGAGAGAGAGAGAGAGAGAGAGAGAGAGAGAGAGAGAGAGAGAGAGAGAGTTTCTCAATCCAACCATTGTCACACTTCACAAAACACACCCAACTATATTCATTTCAGCCCCTCTGTAGAGGCCTATTTCAGAGGTTTCTAATACACAAAGGTTGTCAGAACTGCGCAGCATATTCTCCCCCAGGAGTGGGGACAACTACAGAACAAATAAGGAACGGATTTAATATCATAACAGGCTAGGAGAAATCAAGCAAGGTTAGGGATAAAATAACTTTTTTTTCATTTTTTGCAAATATTTTTTATTCATTTTCCAATAGAAATCCTCCAATTATTAACAAATCAAATCATATACACAATCACCAATTATATGTTCCAAATTAAATTAAATTAATTTACAGGGACTCCCCATGTTCTGGTTTCTAGAGGTAATGCCTTTTATTTATGTTCTGCTTTCTTGCTTGTCGGGTCCAATTTCAAAATCCTAATTGTCCATCTTCATCTTATCAAAGGATAAAATAACTTTTAATTTTACTTTCCTGCGAGAGGGGTATTTATTACATTTCCCTTCCCAGTTGGGGACATGTCAGGGGAGGGCATCCTGTAATGACCCCGGATTTCCTCCCTTTGGATGCTACTGATACCATAGCTCCACAGTCACTTGAGCCAGGGCAGTAGAGAGGAAGCCCCGCCATCAGGGAGGAAGAATCCAGCATCAGCTCTCCGTCTCCAACGCTGGAACTCTGTCTCCCACATCAGAGGGTTAGATGTGATCTATTGCATGGCCTCAGATTATGTCAGTATATGATTAATTAATCAGTTCACTTTTTAAATAAAACATTCCCATCACAGCATTACACACAGGTTGCAATTTGTCATGTAACCTCCATAATATAATTGTAACAATGCCATCTTTAGATTGGCATTCTCTATTTGGGATGGGCGAATTTGTCAATTTCAGTTTCTCGCAGTTTGTCTTTTTTTTTCCCTTTCCAATTTTAAGTTCTCTACATTCCCAAATCAGTTTGCAGAATTTTTCTAACTCCCCAAAGACATGCATTGGTATTTAAATGCCTATTTCTCCTAATTTGCTCAGGCTTATATATAATTTTGACTCATAGACATTTCTGCAAAGCCATTTCCCCTAATGTATTTCACATGTTATTTTCATCAGTATATACATTCCTAGGCACATTTTATTCCAGTATACACATTTTTGTAACACCACTTGGCTGGGAAACTGCATTGCAAAAGTTGAACAAGTGTGAATCTTGAAAGAGGGCTGTTAGAGTTTTTGTATTATTTAGCAATGTGTGGGTAAGGAGGTTTGCCTTTTAAATATGAATTGAATTGAGTTTCCTCCCCATCCCTGCTATCTAATGCAGGGGGACCTGCCTATGGAATTAATACCTAAAGTTAAAGGCATTAATCTTTTTTCCTAAAGAAATATGGCAACCCCTCAGGAAGAAAAGGGGAAATTCACTGCCATGGAATCACTGCTGTAAGAGCTACATGCTTCTAGTCAAGTACCTGTACTCTTAGGTACTTTGGGTGGATTATAAGAAGTGCTATAGAAATTATTCACAATAGTAATGCAGAAGAGAAAGTGGGAAAAAAATGGTTTGGAGCTCTGAGACTGTGCTGAAAGTGTCAAGTGAGTGAAATGAGACATCTTGAAAAGGAATTAAATCCTAGGAACTTTGGAAACTGGGCTGCATATGTGCTGAAACCTGCCTTCCAATTTCTCAAAAATAAATACATTATTCCCCCATTTAAAAAGGTTTCTCCTCTTCTGCCTCATCCCTAGGGTGCTTTGGAATTTATTTGTTATTTCTTTATAACTCCAAGGCATGCAGGGATGAAATTATTGTTGTGAAGTGAGTCAAGGTGGTGTATGCTTCTCCTTTCCATTAAACTTCTTTCCTGCATTCTACAGGCTCCTCAGCTGCCCAGGCTTCCTGATCTGAATAAAGTCCCATGGAAGAATTTGTTCGTAAGTCTTCCCATGGGCATTAATTGAAGTACAAGAAGCAGAAGAAGCTGGCCAAGGAGGCCTCTGAGAATGGCACACTTCCTGTTTTTTGTTTTTACAAAACAAATTCTGCAAAAAAACAAAACAAAACATCTTTGAGCATGGATTTATTTAAAAGAAAAACCAAACTTAAACAAATGACAAGAAACAGTTAGAACAGGGGTCCCCAAACTTACCTCGCCGAGGGCCGGTGCCTCCAGCGCCGATCGCACTGTGAGCTGGAGCATGCACCCATACACATGCACACACGTGATTTCTGGTGCACTCCCAGATCGCTGGAACACCGGAAATAGCTTGTGTGCATGCGCACGGGCCTCCTCCGGCCCGGAAGCGCGCCGGAAATGATGCTTGCTCATGCGCACAAGCTATTTCCGATGCTCTGGGAACCCGGAAGTGGGCAGCCGTGCGGCGCAGTGCCATTAAGAGCGGGCAGCGGGCGGTGGGGGTTGCCGGGGGCCGCATAAAAGAGCCTCGTGGGCTGCACCCGGCCCCCGGGCCTTAGTTTGGGAAGCCTGAGTTAGAAGGTGTACGATGGGCAGACTTTCTTGCTTTCCACATTTACAGGAAAAACCAGTAGAGGATGTCATGTTTTCCCCCAGGAAGGATGGGCACCCAAGAATGCGGCAGAGACTGTTAAGTATAATTGTCTAATTGAGACTGAAAAGCAGGTTCTCTCCATAGGAGAGAGCATGGGTTGCGGCAGGGCTAACAAGACGACCCAGGGCCTTGGGGGTGGGTCTGATATTGGGCTTTGATTGGTGGTTTAATTGTTGCTGGGGATTTTTCCTTGTTGCAATTTGTTGATTGACAGCCCATGCTTGGTTTAAACTGTAGGAGCAGTTTGTGCCACCTCTTTGCTGCTCGCTTCGAATCTCCCGCCCACCCTACGCTTTATTTAGGCCCCTTTGCTTGACCTTGCAGTGCCTGTCTAGGTGATCGCCTGTATTCAGGGGCCTGGTAGGAATTTTTCCACTTGACTGATTGGCTGGTGTCAGGTGGTTTTTGCTTACCATACTGCAACTAGTCACAACTTGTAAGGTTGCAGTTAGTCATTGGTTCAAATAATTGGTCGAGGGGTACGGATTTTGGCTGGGCCTGACCCTCATGTGATTGCTGCTGCCATATAGAAGTATTCCGTTAAAGGAATCCCGGGCTCCACATGTTTGTCTGTTTATCCCCGCTAGGGGTCAGGACCACGCATGAGCCTCGGGGAGCATCTGGGGAGAGGACAAAGAAGGGCTTGTGCCCCCTGCCCCGTCCTCTCTCAGGGGGTGCTTACTTACTGACTCCCCTACTAGGCTAGAGGGAGTCAGATCTGTCCCAGGCGGGAGACAGATGGCTGTGAACCAATGACTAAGCAACCACTCACATTTAATTGATTGTATTTTAATAAAAAAGTTGTGGCCAAAATTTTAATGCCAAAAACCTTAACAAAAAATATGGTGTCTGTGTGAGTTATTGGGGGGTCTTCTTGGTGCCTCGGCACGCAATTGAAAATGCCTGTACGTGTTTAAGGGTTTAACATTGGAAAAATTCGACTGGGGTATATTCTAAAGCTAGGAATTGCTCTCTAAGCTTCTAAATGGGTTGTAATTAACTGTTTGTATTCTCTGCTCTTTCACATGGTTAGGTCATGTGAGTCAGGTAAGTGTGAGTAAGGTATTAAATCCCCATTTTGAATGGAGTTGCCTTTTGTTGGTCTTTTGTTCCCAGCCATAGTGGAAGAAAGATGTGCAAATGAGTCTCTCCAGGAGAGAAACTTGCTCCAGGCTAAAGGAGAGAGATCTTTGATTTTAGGTCTGTGTGGAGTAATCTAATATTACTAAGAAGATTAACCAATGCTTTGACAAGCATATGTCTTGTGGAATTATTACCAATGCTTTGACAAGCATATGTCTTGTGGAATTATTTGGATGTATCCTTGATTGTCTTATGTTATGTTTTTGAATTATATTTATGGGTCTGGACAATTTTCATTCCCAGAGGAGTCAGTTTTTTTGCACCCTACTGCTTCAAGCTTTGCGATATTAATATCTTCAATAGAGACCACCACGGAATGAAAATCCACTCATGAAACCCATCGGCCACCTCAAAAATAAGTTGAGATCAACAGAAAATCTACACTCAATGCGTGGGAATTTCACTAGAGTTTTCTCTCTGTTTTGATCACTTCAGAATTCAATTTCAATTCATTCATTATTTTTAATTAATGGAGAACACTTTTAAAAATGGGAGAAATGTTTGGCACATCACTAATGGGCACACTTTGGGATCTTATCCAAGCCCTACTTGTTTTTCATCTCCTACTGATAGATTAGGGTGCTGTAGATGTCCAGGCACCATCTTGTCAGAGACACCCTTTGCCAACGTGCAAATTGAGGAAACAGCTGCATATATTTGTGTCATTGGCAATCATGAAACCGTTCTCAGAAACTAACTGATATAAGCAAAGTGATCCAATTCTACTCCAGGTGGCAGTTGTTATGCTTAACCAACATGTACCTTGAAAAATAATAATAAGGGCAACAGCTGTTATGTAGATTGAATTTCTCTCCTTCTGATTCTGGAGTTTTCCCATTGAAGTCAACAAATGAAACTCCATCATAAAAAATTATATTACAAAACAACAACAACAACAACAACAATGAAACTCCATTGACACTGGAGCTTTGATAGTTGCAAGTACTGCATTTATTTATTTTTACTTATTGGACAGAATCATATCCCTCTTATTTTATAGATAAAATTTGAAGAGGCTCGCATGCAATAACTGACTATTAAATTTAAAAACAACAACCAAGAACACATTTAAAAGACAAATAAGAAGTAAAATAAAATTTCAGCAGTGGATGAACAGAAGCAGATTCATGCAATAAAATAATAGTAACATCAGGTGTCAAATATAACACCGAATAGGCATCCAGCAAGATAGTGCTTAGCAAATGAAATAAAAGTGACTGCTCAGTAAACCTCAAGCAAACAATAAAGAAGTCCTACCTGAAGTCTAAATTCAACAAGAAAATGACAGGTAATGAAGCATTGGGAGTGTAGGAAGAGAAAATTAAGCACCTACAGGAAAAAAAGTTTTCCCCATATAATCGCCATGAAAGTGACAGGATTTTATCATGTCTAGACACTCTTAGGGGAAACTGCCATCCAATTTTCAATGTAAGTGTAAAAAGCCAAACTTTTTAGCAACTCCAGGTAGCTACTATATTTTTAAAATAGTAATAATGAACTTCCACTTCATCATAGAAGCTAATAGGGGTATGGATTCCACTGAAGATTCTTGTCTGATCTACACATCAATCCAGTTTGGAATAGGGATAGGTGATTCTGTCAGTTTTGGTTGCTATCATTTTCTCATTTTTCAGTTACCCACATTTCCATAGCTGTTTGCATTTTTTAAAATGTCCTCATAAAAAAACCATTGGCATTTATTGCGGATTTCTCCCAATATACATATTTTTGTATGCAATTTGCCTAATAATCACATTTTTGCAAAGCAGTGTTCCCTAATATAATGCATAATTGCATGTAGTTGTAACTAATATATGCATTCTTACACACACTTTACTTTCATATATGCATTTGCAACCCCTTATTTGCTGGGGAACTGCATTACAAAATTCAAAGGAAAAGATGGGCAATTTCCAAACAACAGACATGTTTTGGTTGTGAATTAGGTAAATGCACATTTAAATGAATCAAATCCCACTTGCACACAAACATCCCTACTTCAGAATTCCAACTCACCTAATTCTTCAGCATCCATAGCATATTACGATGTTTGCTCTGGACTGTTCCAGCCTTTGAGGCTCCACAGGATGGTGGTGGTGGTAGTGACTACTATCCTCAAATTTGTCACTAGCATTACTTTTGGATTTTAAAACCATTTTTGCATATTATATTTGTATATTATGATCACACTTATGCTGATTTTCTCACACCTACCAATGAAATGGGAGGAACATAAGAAGCTGCCTTATGAAAAGTTAGCCAAAAACAAACCCCTGTGTTGCAATGAGAACCAACCACAGAAATATAGACACAACACATAGGCTAATAACTGTTAAATCATATGTAATAGAATAATTATATCATTCAAAAGGTAGAAATAAATCTATTGGAGTTTATATAGAGAATGTAACAGACTAGTGGTGCAGAACGTCAAGCCATGTGTACAGGATAGGCGTCAAAGGTCAGTCTCACAATGGTTATTCAAAGGTTTCAACAAAAGAAGTCTCAAAAGTCTAAAAAGTAAGGTTTTCTCAAATGTTTTTCAAAAGTTCCAACAGAAGACATCCCGAAAGTCTCAAGGACAGTGTTTCTGGAATGATACTACTGTTTCATGATAGTCTTCATTAGCCAATATTTTTCGCAAAAATATGTAAGTAAGATTCATGCTACAGGTCAGTGCTCACTAGTAGTGTAGCTGCTGATAAGGCCCCTTGCAACTCTACAATTCTATATATTGGTACCTTGGTTTACGAACTTAATCCATTCCAGAAGTCCATTCTTAAACGAAATCATTCTTAAACCAAGGCGTGCTTTCCCATAGCAGTGGGGGATTCAATTTACAAAGGGAACACACTCAACAGGAAGCGGAACATGTTCTCTTTCCAAGGCAAATTTCACAAACCAAAACACCTATTTTTGGGTTTGCAGCATCCTTAATCCAAGTTGTTCATAAACTAAGCTGTTCTTAAACCAAGGTAGCACTGTAATTCTATTTTTCTACATATAGGCAACTCTTTCCAATAAATAGGCATGTGCATTTCTTATTTTCGGTAAATGCTTTGGTAGACAATTTCCTTAAAAGTAGTGACTTCCATGTGCTATATTTTCTGTGTTTGGCAGAAAAGTTTCCTGGAGCTTCACTAAGCATGCAACACATGATCTGTCATAGAATACTAAGCAATGCCTCCTAGAGGTTCACTGGCGCTGCCCCAATATATCTCTTGTCATCATATTTGGTTCAGATATATGAGCAATGGAAAAGTTTTCCTTTGTCAGTGCCATGAGCATGGGTTCTGAACCGCAGCAACCTCTTCTTTTCATCTCACAAGGCTTGCTCGAGTGCTTTAAAACTCTCCGCATGAAGAATTGAATGGATTCAGCTGTGCTGAGGAAACAATGTTACCTTAATCACACTTAAAAAAACAGCAACCCACTAGCGACTTAATTTTACTACAAAGAGCAATCACATAGGGTTGGATCTTGATATGCCATTTCTCACAGAAATCATTCCCCTCAAAATCATGGAAATCAGTGCTGTTGTTTTAAAACAAGGGTTAAATGAACTCCAATGGAATCCTGGCTAATAATCTGACAGTTACATTTCTAAACCAGTTGAAGTTTCCAAATTCCATGTAGAGTGCATTGGAATCATAGAATCATAGAGTTGGAAGAGACCACAAGGGCCATCCAGTCCAACCCCCTGCCAAGCAGGAAACACCATCAAAGCATTCTTGACATATGCCTGTCAAGCCTCTGCTTAAAGACTTCCAAAGAAGGAGACTCCACCACACTCCTTGGGAGCAAATTCCACTGCTCTTACTGTCAGGAAGTTCTGCCTAATGTTTAGGTGGAATCTTCTTTCTTGAAGTTTGAATCCATTGCTCCGTGTCCGCTTCTCTGGAGCAGCAGAAAACAATCTTTCTCCCTCCTCCATATGACATCCTTTCGTATATTTGAACATGGCTATCATATCACCCCTTAATAGTCTCATCTGGAAGGTACCAGTGAGTGGAATACAGTGGCCCAGAACCATAGCTGACGAAGTAGCTGCAGGTGGAAAAAGAAAAGAAGAGACCACCTTAGCTACTCAGCTTTAGATCCAGGAGCACCAACAAGCTACAGAGCAGCCCGCAATTCTCTTCTGCAAAAAGTGCAAACCTATCCAGAAAATGCAATCTCCCCACCTCCCAGACTCAAGATCTTGGAACACATAATACCTCTGTATTTTAAGGATTCAGCTTCAACTTACTGGCCATCTCCAACTCATCTCCACCTCAAGCAGCCTCTACTATAGTGTGATCTGCATTGGGCTACAGTGGATCACTTTAAATGATTGTCGTGTACTTTTATTCCTGTATTTGGGCTCCATTTTGGGTGGGTTATAAATATGAAATAATAAATAAATACATGGTAGAAAAAAAAATCCCAGTGAGTCGTCAGACCCCGAAAGGCCAGTAGTTCGTGCTCTTTTGTACTGGTACAGAAACATCCCGTTTGCCCAGTGAAGAGAACGAGATCCATTTCTCCCTCCTTTTGTAGAAAAAGAGGACACTTTCTTCTCTAGAACTATGTGCCAAAAGACAACACCCCGGAACACTTTCTAGGCGTGTCTGACTCATTTGAAAAACATGTAAGGTGAAATCCTTTACATTTAACTGTTCTCTATTACAGCCTTTTGTCTGACTGCCCAAGACTTCGGGCAAATGCACTGTTTGTTTTATGGATTCTGTCATCTCCGCTTTATCTCATAGTGCTATTGTCTGTCATAGATTGCTTGCAAGCAGACTGCCTAGGGAATGTACACCCGTGTCACATAGGTTTAAATAACTTAAGTGGTCCTGCTGCTCTAATATATGTTGCCAAGAGGCAGTAATAAGTGACCAACATATCTATCTCTTCCCTTGCTCGCCTGTCAGAGATTCTTTGTTTTCTGATACGAGATAAAATATAAAATGCCTATTTGCTATTTATACCCTGCCTAGGTATCTAGCCGCAAGGATGGAAACAAGTGCTCCCAAGATGCTGGCTGAAATGATCCACATTGTGGCAGATGGGGAGAGTTCTTTGTACTCTATATTATTAGAATAAAAATAAGAAGATGAACAGAAGATAAGTCTGCTGGATCAGGCCAATGGCCCATGTAGTCCAGCAAGGACGACCCAAGTTCAAGAGCACTTTGCCCTTCTGCAGTTTCAAGCAATTCACTCAGAAACATACTGCCTCTGAATGTAGAAGAAGCATGGCAATTATCCCTTGTACTCATTGATAACCTTTACCTCTTTTAAAGCATCCATATCTCATATTCCTCAACTCTCTCCACTTTTTATCATTCAGTTTACCCTAAATGAATTTTATTGTTGTTTATTATTTACAGGCAATGCAATATTCAGTATATGGGCAGGATGAACAGGGAGGAAGGAAAGCAGTAGATATTTTGTATTCCTTTGTCCTTCTGCTTATTGATACTTTTCAGAGGAAGAAATGTTCCTGACTACAGTACCTCCTTGAGTTCCTAAATCCTTCTCATCAATGACCCTTCACCACTAAAGTTATTTTTTCCAGGCGTATCATACCAAAGTATCTCTCTCTCTCTCTCTCTCTCTCTCTCTCTCTATCATCTATGTAGAGTTTGGAACTTAATCTGCTTTAGATACACTCAGTGTGGCTCTGATTTGATGGATTATTAATGCCCAAATCTGTCTTGGGGTGGGGGTGGGGACTGAGGCCACAGAGCAACTTGGAAGTTGAGTTGCAACTCTACTCTGCCTTGGTACACATTAAAAAATTCCTTCTAGTAGCACCTTAAAGACCAACTAAGTTTGTCATTGGTATGAGCTTTTGTATGCATGCACACTTCTTCAGATACCAGGCACACATTGTTAATGATGCAATCCAACTTTTCTGTCTTCGGCCAGAGCTGGGTGACGGGACACCACCCTCTGGGGTAATTTCTGCCATTTTTTGCAAAATAAACTTTGTCTCTTATCCTCTTCGTAATACAGAGAGATGATTTATGATCCTATTCTGAAAGGACCCCTCCTGGCTACCTGTCCCTTAGAGAGCTCCCCAGGCTATATCCTCTTTCTCCAGAACCGAATGCATCCCTTAGGCTGAATAAGGTTATTTCTACCCTTATGCTAGTGTGTTGGATACTGCAACACCCAAATGCACAAGAACGGAAGACCGAAGTGGAGATCGATCTTCCGTCTCCCAGCAGTCTCTGCCCTCTTCTAATGTAGTTCAATCCCAGCTACTACAAGTATCAAATCAGTTATTGGCGCTAAAGAAAGCAACTTCATCTTTGCACCATTACTGCATTGAGAAAAGAGAAATTGATAAAAGAGAGATTGAGTATTGAAAGGGGGTGATCCTATGATAAGATCTGCTGTGATGAGCATCTTGGGGTGCAGTGGATATCTGGCTCAGCCAGGTGCTTCCTGCCTGAGCTGGGATCAGTTGGTGCTAAATCCCAAGCTCTGGTTCAGTTATTCCAACATAACTTGCTCATCCTAGCTCTGCCACTGTTTCACTGGCTGAGCAAAGGCTGATGTAAATCCCAAAAAAGGTGTTTGGGGTGTGTGTGTGTGGTCTGGGCAGGGCCAGAGAGTGGGGACCTAGGCTGGATCCTAAGCCAATTCGTCTCACTCATGACTGGCAACCTGAAACAGAGCCCCATTTAAAAGGCTTGTTTCCCTCTGCCTGACTTAGGCACAGCAGCAGTAGCAGCAGCCCCACTGCTGCTAAGAATTTGTATCTACTGTAAATGTATGCCAGCTGAATTTACACCGGCTTGCTTTGCTCCAGCTCCTTTTGCATAGGATTGCTCCCATAATTTATTTTAAAAATGGATTGCTTTTTCTCCTAAGTATGTTATTTATCTGTAGCTCATCTATTAGTTTCACAGAGGCAGAAAGGTGGGAACCATGATGCTTGTCTGAGAGGTGATTTTTCTCTCCATTTCATGTTTCAGTATTCCTTTAATATCTGCATATGTATCTCAGCGCACACACACAGTGTGGCCACTTTATATTCATTTCATTTAGCAGGGAGATTCCCAGAATCACATGCCGGAGAAATCTGAAGTCGCTGTTATTTATGGAAACATGAAATGCTCTAGATTAATAAAAAGGACATTTCAGCTTCTCCTAGCTGCCCTTGTGTCTCATTTTTAAAAAAAGATTACCTCTGAGTTTGGGGATATTTTGGGAACATAGTGGCAAATAAAAACGAGATGACAATATATGAGCATAGCCACAGCAGCTGGAAGGAAGAACAAACCACTATGGTTTTTTTTTAAAGACAACAATTTTATTACCAGGTTTTACACGACACAGCAGCACTCAGTGTGGGGAAGCATCACTTCCAGCAGATCAATGCATTATGCAGCAGAATGAACAGAACTGGATAATGTAGGGCAACCTGAGCATCTGGCCCCATATGCAGACATGTTTATTACACTGTTTATTGCACTAGCCAATTACTCTGCTGGGGTAAAGCACCAGTCAATATTCCGAGAAGGTTAAAATTGCAACTGTACTTGCAGGACAGTTCCCTGCATGCCTACACAGAAGAAAGCCACATTGAGTTTAAGGGGCATACTGCTAAATTGGAATGGTGGAGTAATTTGCTTCAGGTCATATTTTAATGTGAAGCTATCTAATTCACAGTGCCTGAAATAATGTGTGGAGCAAGATATTGCCATCTTTCAAAATGGGCACTTTTCCAAGTTTTGTCATGCAGTTCTCCCATCAAAAAAGAAACAGGAAACCACATGAATATTAGGGAAAATGTGCAAAAAAGAAAAGAAAAATACATTGGTTAAAATGACATGCAAAAGTGCATTATAGTGAGGGAAATTGTGCCCCCAAAATGTATAGCAAAAGGCTGGTGAATTTTCATGGGGATTTTTTTAAAAAATAAATAAATTGCAAAACAATATGGAAAACTCGTTTTATTTATTCAATTCATATACTGCACTTCATCAAAAGATCCCAAACTGAATTTAAAATAGGAAAAATAAGAATGTGATCAACAGAATCTCTTTCATTGACTTCATTAAGCTTTAAATTTTACTGTAATTTCTCAGGAGATCTCTAAAGGAAAAAAAATTGATTGGTACAAGAAAAATCCAGCCTTGTGTTTATAAATTAATCTCCCAATCACTGTTCTGAGCTGATGTATTTCCATGGCAAGCTGACAGTGATGGAAGAACAAGTGCTATAGAGTGGAATCAGGAGAGAATACTGTTCAAAAGAAAATAAAGAAATGTTGAATTATACCCAAAAGATAAATGTGTCTTTCAAGACCTTTTCTGTTATTTGTTTTACTTTTCACATACTCTAAAGAGAGAGAGAGAGATCATTTGTAATTTTCCTAAAGAGAAGTTGGACTGCAGACATGTGCCTTTTTTGGTAGAACATCTGGCCTTGGGTGTCGAACAGGGATGGATGGATAATCTGTGAGCCTCCATCTCTGTGGAGCTCTCTCTCTCCCAGATGAAATCAGCCAGGCTTTTGAATTCTCTGGCATCCCTGGTCATAAGACATTTTCCTCTTTTGATCTTCCTTCTCAAACACTGATTGTTTTTCTCCAGATTTTTTAAAACACAGGTAAAGGTAAAGGGACCCCTGACCATTAGGTCCAGTCATGACCGACTCTGGGGTTGCACGCTCATCTTGCATTATTGGCCGAGGGAGCCGGCGTATAGCTTCCAGGTCATGTGGCCAGCATGACAAAGCCACTTCTGGCGAACCAGAGCAGCACATGGAAACACTTTTTACCTTCCCGCTGTAGCGGTACCTATTTATCTACTTGCACTTTGACATGCTTTCGAACTGCTAGGTTGGCAGGAGATGGGACTGAGCAACGGGAACTCACCCCGTCGCGGGGATTCGAACCGCCAACCTTCTGATCGGCAAGCCCTAGGCTCTGCGGTTTAACCCACATCTCCAGCTGGCTCCACAGAGAGAGAGAGAGAGAGAGAGAGAGAGAGAGAGAGAGAGAGAGAGAGAGAGAGAGAGAGAGAGAGAGACTTAAAGGCAGAATGTGTACATAAAACACAGAACAAGATTTTTAAAAAGGTGCTTCACAATCCTCCAGACATCTTACAACTTATTTTGACGGCCTTCGTCTTGTTTTATTGACAACCATGTGTTGCCGTCCCCCTCCACATACTATAAAAGGGTTTATAGAGAAGTCTATGAAACACATTTCTAACAGGACTTGTCTTCTATGTACTGTTATTTCAAAATTGTTCATCACTTATGCTCAAATGGAAACCACTGGGGAGCCCTGTTTCTCTCTGTGAAGATTGCAGAGAAAATCACTTTTCACTCTTACATCCAAATAGAAGTGCAGTGTTCATGTGTGAAATTATAGGCTAGGTAGAGAAGGAAAAATTAAGGGACTGTGGTGTCTCAAGCTCTATAACCACAGAAAAAAATAGACTCGCTGTCAGCCTAAGTTTAGATGTTGGAATAAATTTTCTTTGGTTTCTTTAGATCACAGTCTGCTTAAAGTGATCAGATCAAATTCCCTAATTCTTTGAATACCAATAAAAGAGGAAATGCCTAGGTCTCTCTCTCTCACACAAAATCCTACTGCTACTTATGGGCTTCTGATCATCTTATAGGTCCTAGTAAATGCACTACTATTTCTTTGTGGCAGGAAAATATGAGACACAGAGAACTTGTACTCTTTAGCCCTCTAAATCGTGTCCTCCCTCAAAGAGGGCACGTGTTACGGTGAGACCTGGAGACCGACCTCCCGTGTTGTGGGTGGGTAAGATTGGTCAGCCACAACACCCGATTGGTAGGTCCCTCGATGTTGGGTTCAATCTGGCCAATGGGGCACAGTCCAAATGGATCGAGGGACTTATATATACCCATGCACGTGACCCAGAGCTTCCTCTTTCAGTGTGTGCATTTGGAACACCCGCCCACCTCTCCCTACTTTTAGGGCTTTGTTGCGCTTGACCTTGCTATGGCCTTGCTATGCCGTCGTGTGTTGTCTGTCGTTTGGACAGAGGCACGGCAGGAATTTCCCCCACTTGGCTGATTGGCTGTTGCCATTTGGTTTTTGCCTGCCGTGTAGCAAATCGTCACAACTTGTAAGGTTGCGGATAGGCACTGGTTCAGGTGATAGGGATGGGAGAACACTCTCGCCATACCTATGTGAAGGGTATTCCGTTAAAGGAATCCACGGACTCAAATGGTTTGGTCAACCCCTGAGAGGCGGTTGTGCCCATGCCTGAGTCCAGGGAAGCTAGTCGAACCAGAGCCTATGCAACCACTCACTTTCTGTAATCAATAAATTTGTGGCCTAAATTCTGCCAAAAACCAAACTAAAATTTGAGTCAAGTGTGAATTTATTTAGGAGGGAGGTCTCTGGGTCTGAACACGCAAATGTCACATAACCTGGGCCTACCTTTCTATCTACTTCAGTAACAACTTGGTTCTGCAGGTGACTTTACTGAACAGCCATCTAAGTACAGCTGAGTGCCTTTCTTTCTTTCTTTCTTTAAAATGTTTTTGTTTCCTCGTGGTTGCCAGGGGAGGCATGTTCAACGAATGTAAGGTTGTTGTTTTTACCTTCATTCTTTATTTTGGTTCTTGCTTTCTTTAAAGTCAATTATTTTAAGGTAAACTTGCAAAAGAATGTCATACTTGTCTCTAAAAAAATAAAATTTCTCAAATACGTTAGCAATGTAAGACATTATGGTCTATGCTCAAAATAAATCTGAATCTTTGAGGGAGAATCTGAGAGAGGCTTGTAGACTTGGGTTTCTTGAACTCTTTATTAGGCAGAAGGCTTCAGTATAGGAGCAAGAGTTTAAGTTTTTGGGTTGTTGTTTTTTTTTTGCAGTTTGACTAGATTGCATTTAGTTTTCACTGTACTGTTAGCTTTGTTTAGACCAGATCGTGGCAGATGTGAAAACCTAAAACAAAGCATGGACTCAACATGGTGCTGTAGTCAGACTTTCTTGCTTACATTGTTGTTGTTGTTTAGTCGTTTAGTCGTGTCCGACTCTTCGTGACCCCATGGACCATAGCACGCCAGGCACTCCTGCCTTGCACTGCCTCCCGCAGTTTGGTCAAACTCATGTTCGTAGCTTCGAGAACACTGTCGAGAACACTTGCTTACATAAACTGTCTAATAAAACAATTCACAGAGGAGGAGGAGGAGGAGGAGGAGGAGGAGGAGGAGGAGGAGGAGGAGGAGAAGAAGAAGAAGAAGAAGAAGAAGAAGAAGAAGAAGAAGAAGAAGAAGAAGAAGAAGAAGAAGAAGACTACTCCAAAGTGGGTGAGGGGGATGCAAGCAGGCTCTGAGTAATGATAAGCCATTGTGCTATGAAATGTTAAGTAGGGGGCCATCTGTGGTATTGGCAGCCAACATACCAAATCAAATACAAACATTTGAAACAACATCAAAATAATAAAACAACATTATTTGCTAACAGTGCACATCTTGTGATGCTATTTTAAAAGAACAAATTATAGCCCAGTCCACAAAAAGATGAACAGCATTACTGAAAGTGTTCATCCACAAAAGGATGAATCCTACCCCCCTCTACTAATAGAAGAACACAACAACAGGCCAGGGTACTAACATATCATGTGAGGCCGATTAAAAATCAAATTCTCAGCAAATGCACTAGAATGTGTCACAGGCACACAGGAGCTGAAAGGATTTGCACTCCTCTGTTGCCCATTGTTGCTTTGCATCTGACTTTGTCAGAATGACGAAGAGACAATTAGAAGTCAAAACTGTGCTGTGTGAAATAGTTGACACTGGGAGCAAAGCTATGTTAATAGTGAGGAGGGACCTGATTAAGGGGATCCATTTTGAGTCACGAGTTCTTCATTCCCACTGTCAGGACCCTAAATCCCATCCTAGGAACAGAAATGAGTTCTTAGTACCACAATGCAGCACATATAATATGACAAAGCTTGTTCTGTTGAAATGGTTATGATGGTTAGCTAACCCTAAATGTGAACCCCTGAAGAAGGACTATAGTATCCAGCTATTAGTGAGGCAAGGAACAGTTAACAGTAGACGTCCATTCTGCTTCTCAATGGGTGCATTAAATGCTGTTATAATGGAAATTTTAAAACGCAGGCAGTGTAGAATGATGAGCAAGAAAGATAATAGATTTAACAAGCCACAAAGGAGTATAGATGTGTGTTTTCCTGCTCTTGACGTAAAACTTTGCCAGGCAATGTTTGACAGAGCTTCTGGTAAATATCTATCTGCAGCATGGAGATTATGGATGTTCTAGATTTTGCCGAACTATATAATTTGATCAGGAGAGAAATTGCATTCTCAGAGGTGATTGTAGACTTCTTTGCCCCTATCTCAAGGGTGACAAAATCTGTATTTCCAAGCAATCTAGCATGAAATGCAATTAGTAAAAGTTCTGATTGCAAAGAGAATGATACAGTGGTACCTCTGGTTAGGAACTTAATTCCTTCCGGAGGTCCGTTCTTAACCTGAAACTGTTCTTAACCTGAGGTACCACTTTAGCTAATGGAGCCTCCCGCTGCCACCGCGCTGCCACCGTGTGATTTCTGTTCTCATCCTGAAGCAAAGTTCTTAACCTGAGGTACTATTTCTGGGTTAGCGGAGTCTGTAACCTGAAGCATCTGTAACCTGAAGTGTCTGTAACCCGAGGTACCACTGTATTTGTTTCTGCTAAGGTGGCATACTTTGCAGCAGACAAATGGTCTCTGGTGATTCTGCACAAGTCGCTCTGGTTGCCCTTGGCTATGGCGCACCTTTGCCAAAACTGTTTTATGGCTTGTTGGGAGAATTCATAATCATTCACTTATAACATTGCTCTTCTTGCAGTTAGACATCTGAATAGAACTTTCTCCTTGCAGTGTGAAGTTGTTATTTGGGCACTGAAGTGAGCAATACAGAATCATGAATTTCCAAAGTTAACCATGGTTTCATTGTTGACAAAGGGAGAAACGGGGGCTTATACCCTGCCACACCCTTGAAAGCTATGCAAGATTAGATGAGAGCTAAGCAACTGCTGCAGTTTAAGAGATTATTGCAGTTTAAGAATTATTGCCAAACTAATATCCATGATACCGTACTTTAGCTCGTGTTTACTTGAAATGTTGCATCTCCTCCCTCAATCAACCATGCACTGCCAGCACTTGCGTGACAATAAGGCCCAATGTGCAAACTCTTGCATGAGTGTGTGCAGTATAGTCACATCTATGCATATCTGGCCATAACCAGCTATGCCCTCTCAGTGGCGTAGCTTCATGCTTCGCCACTGGGGGCGGAGAGCAGGCGGGGGCAGGGCTGACATGCATTCTGGGGGTGGGGCGCGCCACCCGCGGGGCGGAGTGTGCGTTTTGGGGTGGGGCGTGCCACCTGCAGGGGCGAAGTGCGCATTTTGGGGGTAGGGCACATTCCCCGCAGGGGCAGGGCACACATTTTTGGGGTGGAGTGCATCGTCCGTGGGGGCGGGGCATGTCTCCCGTGGAGGCGGGGGCGCCGCCCATAGGGGCGTGGCACGCGTTCTGGGGCAGGGTGCCCAGCGCGGGCAGACGGGGGCAGCCACCATGGTGCCCTCGGGATCGCACACTGCTCGGGGCGGGGCGCCCCCAACACCCCTCCCTTGCTACGCCCCTGTGCTTTCTAATGGGAACTTCTCACAAACCTGCTCATATGCACAACTCCACAAGTCCTTCACACAACCCATAAACAGTGCACTGTTATTTCACACAAACACAAACCCACAATTTCGCAAGCTCATTGCAGAAATCATTTTACACAAGCACATGTATACTACACATCACCATTTGTGTAAACCAGTGTGCCAGTGTGGTGTAGTAGTTAAGAGCGGTAGACTGGTAATCTGAGGAACTGGGTTCGCGTCTCCGCTCCTCCACCTGCAGCTGCTGGGTGACCTTGGGCTAGTCACACTTCTCTGAAGTCTCTCAGCCCTATTCACCTCACAGAGTGTTTGTTGTGGGGGAGGAAGGGAAAGGAGAATGTTAGCCGCTTTGAGACTCCTTCGGGTAGTGATAAAGCGGGATATCAAATCCAAACTCTTCTTCTTCTTCTAGGAGGGGGAGCCTGTTGTCCATGGGCCAAGTGCAGACCCTCCAGGTATCCCTATTTTCCAGGGACAGTCCCATTTTACAGAAGCCATCCTGGTTTCTTATTTGATCCTGGATGCCCCACGTTTCCTTCGGACGTCCCTATTTTCATCGGAGAAATGTTGGAGGGTATGCAAGTTTTGTATCCAGTTCTTGAGACTCTCCCCAGGTAATGCCCTCATTGGGTGCCGTCACCTAGATGTAATGCATCCTTGAACAGTGATGATGCCTCTCACTTACCTTGCTGAAGGTGTGGGTGAGCGTATGTTTGTAGGAACATCTGTCTTTTGCATGTTGGAGTGCAGCCTACTGTGTAAAGGTCACATTGGTTATTCCACACACTTTGCATCTTGCCCCTCTCACAACTGGTATAAGATCTCTGGAAAGTTTCTCCCAAGGTTTTTTCTCTGAGAAAGCTTCCCCACCCTGGTGCAAGCCTGCAGGGGGAAAAATGCAGAAGCACAAACACATCCCACATTATGCCTGG
Source organism: Zootoca vivipara (assembly GCF_963506605.1). Classification (NCBI taxonomy): domain Eukaryota; kingdom Metazoa; phylum Chordata; class Lepidosauria; order Squamata; family Lacertidae; genus Zootoca; species Zootoca vivipara. The sequence continues at coordinate 17,903,347 of NC_083283.1, read as the reverse complement.
ATAATGTAGTCTCGATGTGCATGATTTTTCAGCACTGCGCTGAAGTTTAAGGGTTAAGGGAAGTGACAGATTGATAAGGTGTTTAACTCAGATCTTCTGCAGGCAGTTTAAATATGGCCCATTAAATAATAAATTAATGTTCATGGCATTTCCAGTTAATCACAACGAACACAGATCCTGTGAGATTTTTTTAAAACAGGGCACCTTTTCTTACAGCGTTGAATAATTGCGGGATTCATAATTTATATTGGCGCTATGTGAAGATTGTTCCTGAAGCAATTGTAGAAAGCTAAAGCCTTCCACCTATATTATTGATGCATGGTAGCATGCTTACGCTTGGCGATGCATTAGGATGTCCCTGTATAATCAATTTACAGCTTATATTTCAAGACGGATGGGACTAGCTCAGATGACGTCCTTCCAGTGGAGAGGTACCTATCTGGGAAAGGGGTGGGGCAGCAATTGTAAGGATGCTCTAGGCTGGCATAAACCAGGCATCCCCAAACTGCGGCCCTCCAGATGTTTTGGCCTACAACTCCCATGATCCCTAGCTAACAGGACCAGTGGCCAGGGAAGATGGGAATTGTAGTCCAAAACATCTGGAGGGCCGAAGTTTGGGGATGCCTGGCATACACTGACCTGCAGCTTCCCCTGAGAGGACACCACTGTGCTAGGCTAATGTCTTCAAGGTGTCTACAGTGATCATCTCCCCTTCATCTGTTCCACCCCCTTGACAGGGACATGTTTGCTTGAGAAGAATGACTAGGGGACAATTTCCCCAATGTTTGGGTTTTTTCTCACCCCTAAGGTATTGTGGAATTCTCCAAGAATTACCTAAGTAAACCCTGAATTAATTATGAGGTGAGCCTAAGGGAGCTCACTCATTGCTGGTGGCAACGTTATAAGTACTTGTAAAGCTATCATTAAGCATTATGGTAATGGGCATGAGTTGTGGAGGTTGATCCCTTAAAAAATGCAATTATATAACAATCCCAGCCTACATTTCAAAAGATGTGTGAACATATAACTGCCTGATTTATTTGTACGTTAGAAAGTGTTTGTGCCCTGCCTTTCCATTTAAATGCTCAAGGCAGCTTACAACAAAAGCTGGAATGCTGAATTAGATAATTTGTCTATCTTGCCAACCTTGTTTATCTGTTGATTTGAAGGCCTTCCCAATCCTACAGTGTGGTGTAGTGGTTAAGAGCGGTAGACTTGTAATCTGGGGAACCGGGTTCGTGTCTCCGCTCCTCCACATGCAGCTACTGGGTGACCTTGGGCTAGTCACACTTCTTTGAAGTCTCTCAGCCCCCCTCACCTCACAGAGTGTTTGTTGTGGGGGAGGAAGGGAAAAGGAGATTGTTAGCCGCTTTGAGACTCCTTCGGGTAGTGATAAAGCGGGATATCAAATCCAAACTCTTCTTCTTCTTCTTCTTCTTGAATGAAGCCCATCAACAAGGACTATGTGAAAAATTCCCTCCACATCTTTTTAAACATTCCCCATCAATAAATGAGGAATGAAATGTATTTAAAATTTATTAAAAGGTGGGGAAATGGGGAAATTCTCCATGAGTGGGGAGCTGGTTTAAATTATTTTATTTATTTATTGCATTTGTGTCCTGCCTTTCTCTCCAAGGAGCTCAATATAGCATATTTTGTTCTCCTCATTTAGTCCCACAACAACCCTATGAAGTAGATTAGGCCAAGAGGCAGCAACTGATCCAAGGTCACTCCCATCTGCTACAGATATCATGCTCAGGGATGGTGGGAATGGTAATCCAAAAGAACAGGAGAGCACCACATCGGCTACTGCTGATTTAGCACAACATCTGCAAAGGGAGCTGATGCATGTCTCCCAATCACACAGGGATCCAAATGGCCTGATCTGTATACATGTACATCCTGAACATGTATGCATCAATGTGGCAGGGCCAGCAGTACATGTGCTGCCAGGGACACGGTCTCCCATGCCTGCCAACTATTGTTGTTGTTGTTGTTGTTGTTGTTGTTGTTGTTGTTGTTGTTGTTGTTTTATTATTATCCCACCCATCAGACTAGGTTGCCCCAACCACTCTGGCTTCCAGAATATATAAAAACATAATAAAACATTAAACATTAAGAAAATTTACCTACACAGGGCTGCCTTCAGATGTCTACTAAAGGTTACTTAACTCCTTGGCTGGGGGGGGGTCACATAACTCCACACCTTCCAACAGTTCTCTGATGAAAATAAAGGTAAAGGGACCCCTGACCATTAGGTCCAGTCATGACCGACTCTGGGTTTGCGGCGCTCATCTCGCATTATTGGCCAAGGGAGCCGGCGTACAGTTTCCAGGTCATGTGGTCAGCATGACTAAGCCACTTTTGGCGAACCAGAGCAGCACACGGAAACCCCGTTTATCTTCCTGCCGGAGCAGTACCAATTTATCTACTTGATCTTTGACGTGCTTTCGAACTGCTACGGTAGGTTGGCAGGAGCTGGGTCCAAGCAACGGGAGCTCACCCCATCAGAGGGATTCGAACCGCCAACCTTCTGATCAGCAAGCCCTAGGCTCTGTGGTTTAACCCACAGCACCACCCGATGAAAATAGGGATATCCTAAGCGGGGCATTCCAGGATCAAGTCTGGGGTGGCTTCTGTAAATCCAAGACTATCTCTGGAAAATAGGGACACTTGGAGTATCTGCTTTTCACATGTTTAGTGTATGCATGGAGATGATCTGAAGAAAGTTTGCAAGTCAGAGGAAAACAATACTGGTGGCTACCAATGGCTAATGAAGGCGCAGGCAGTATTTTATGTTTTGTATCATGTCTCTTTTCAAGATGTTTGAGTTGGAACTGACCGTGACTGATGGCTTAGCGGTATTAATACAATCACTCTGACAGAACCCAAACTTCCCAAGCAGGATGACACACAATGGCTGTCAGCTATAAGCCTCTTGAGCCAATATCCCGGTACTTCATTTCGCTTTGGTTCACTGAAGTTGGCTCAACAAGGACAATGTGGTTCAAGGGCATGAAGGCCCGGCCATCTGAAGTAGTTTACTTCTGCAGAAGGTATGGTCTGTGGCAGGAAAGAGCCCTTATGTTGACAATTAATTGCCTGGTACACATGTTTTGAGAAGCATTCATCTCATCCAAATGGTTAACATTTGGAATCAAAACCCAGCCTGTGTTGCCTTAATAAGAGTACCTGGAGATGAATTTCTGTTCGGGAAGGGAACACCAGGCATTGTGTTAATTAGATTCATTATGGAATCATTGCTTTAGCATTGTTAATTAATTTGCCTAATTGGGAAAGAGAAGTAATTGCTGTTGCAGTAGCACCACTCATTCAAATAAAGTTAAGGCCATTCTCCGTGCTTCTTCAGGTGTTTTGTTAAGTTACAAGGAATCTGTTTACTAAATAACTTTGCTAGACCAGCTGCTGCACTATACCAGAGGCAGCCAAGGGAATGTCCTCCAGATCTTGTGCTTTGCGGTTCCCATCATCCTCGGTTACAGGCCTTGCTGGTTAAAGTGCTCTCTTCATGGCTGCATTATATATGTCTGCACATTCTCCATGAGGCTGGTCAATGTGCACAGTGGTCAGTTGTTATGCTTATTAACCATTCAATTTACACTTCCCTTAACTTATATGAATAAATAAAACTGGCTGTTGTATGCAGGGAACCACCAAGTGCAAAACTTTCCAGTGGCTACCACGTACCCAGAGGCCATAGCTGCCAAGTTTTCCCTTTTCTCGCGAGGAAGCCTATTCAGCATAAGGGAAAATCCCTTTAAAAAAGGGATAACTTGGCAGCTATGCCCAGAGGTTATATAAAGAGACCCTCAGTTACAACGTGTCCCTTTCCCTTGGTGCTGCCACAGTGGTCAGGCCTAATCAGGATCTTGTGGATGAGCCCCAGAACACACCGTTACTTGGCTTTCTGAACGCTGTCACTGGCATTGTACAATGGCATTAGAATACATAGTGACACCAGTTCTAACACACACACACACACACACACACACACACACACACAACTTGTATTCTGCATATCCTCTCTGCAGTTTCTGAGCCTATTCTTTTTTATTAAAAGAAAAAGCTGAAGGATACTTTGCAAGGGGATAGTGGCTTTGGTATTAAACTAACACTGTTTAGAAAATTGAAAAATCCAAGGAACTCTGCCCATCCATTCCAAAAAATGTTATTAAGATTGGTTGTGTGTTTTGGAAATACTGGCCAGGATCCAAGGAGCTACTAAAGGCTCACACACCAATTTAATGGGATTGTTAATGTCTTTTCTTGAGAAAACTAGCCTCAATATATACACCTGCTTTTGAAATTCTCCTTTGTTTACCTTGAACTATTTGCAGTGTAGCAAAGAAGGCTGCTCTTTGAGTAAATCAAAAGCCCCTCTTCAGCTCTTGGAAGCAGTTTCACAGTTTGTTGGATCCTAGCCATGAAGTATTTCAATCCTCCTTATATTTTTGAGCTACACAGACACTACTGTGATTATATATATATATATGGGAATGGGGTGCTTGTTCGCTTAGTGGTTTATTTCACAGAGTAAGAATTAAAGTATATCTGTGATTGGGGAGCTTTGCATTAGTTGTTGGAATAAAGACAAGTTATAGGGTGCTATCCAAGTTAGGTATCATGCAGAACATATCTTGCACACCTCTGCATTGTTCATTTATAGAAAGCATGCATTTATAGCGAGATTTGGATGGTCTTGCAAAATCCAAGGTCTGAGCAGGATGGGTTGGATTTGTGGAACGAGCTGCTTGAGATTCCATGTTGCAAAGGAATAAATAAACCAGAAGGGCTTAATGAAGAGCTGAGAAGTTTGGGTTTTTATAACAAAATGTGGGCAGGAGGAGGCATGAGCATTCAACAACCAGGCAAGAGTCAACGTATTACTATTATTTTTAGCAGAACAATGAGCTAACACTGATAAGAAGAAAGGGTGGCAGAACAGCATCTTTCATGAAGACACTTCAGTAGGGTCAAAAAAGCAGGCAGGCAGAGTGAAATAGACTTGAGGTCTTTATTGTGGGATGGACGTTCTGCATGCGGGAAACTTTAGTTCACCATCCTCACAACAACAAATTTAGCACATCAGTCCATTCCCCCCCTCTGGTAGGTGGCAATCCTATGGCAACATCCTCAGGGATAAGCAGCCTGGGATGTAGATCTCTGATTTAGCCAGGAACACCATCAACCTTTCCGTCCAGTTCCGACCTCCTTGCCCTGCTCATGTACTCCCGAATCATTACTTTTGAGCCCTGCGTCTGTTGCTTAGCCAGTACCATTATAAAGATCTCTAGCTTACTTACAAGTAAGGGCCTCCGTCAATACATGGCAATTAAAACATACTGCGACAAGGGTCACAAATTCTTCTGGAATCCCACTCAGGCTGTGAAGCTTCAAACTGCTTTGTAGAATTGGAAGGCTGAGGAAATATGTACTTCCCTCCCTCAGGTTAAGAAAATAGTTTTTTTCTTAGCAGGAATAGAGGCAACCTGTCAAATCGTTGAATGTATTAGGTGAATAATGTCTGTTATCAGAAGCTAAATAAAGAAGTGGCGTATTCTAAGGGGTACCTTGGCAGGCTTAGAGCAGGATATGATATTGTTTGTAGTTGGAATGGGGCCAGAAAGGTCAGTAACAAAGCTGACCCCTGGCGAAGCGTTCTGTGCAATCTGAAAAAAGAAGACATTTTTATATAAACAGGGGGGGGGGGAATGTAATTTTCAAGTAAAAGATCCACTAATATCTTACCATTATTACAGCTGACAAAGACTGTGCTGTATGTATAAGCCTTGTTGTTACAGATACTTAATCCATAATGCATTGTTCAGGTTGTCAGTTTCAAGCTTTAATTTTTATCATTCGAGAGACACTTTAATCTATTCAATAACCACCTAGAATAAAAAGGCTCCCCTCACCTTTATGTTGATGCTGCTTCTGGAAAGATGCTAGGAGACAATTTATAGCAAAAAAAAAAAAGTCGAAAACTGGTGGGAACGGATTCAAAACTGCAAGAGATATATATGCCATTGCCCATCACAGATACAGGAAGCAGCCTTGGAGATATCAATGTCCCTCAGCCTCAAAGCCATATAAACAAGAACATGATGTGTCAGCAGTTTTTCTTAAAAACCACATGCATGCCAGTTTGCAGGAATGTGGCTAACCATCCCAGTAAGCACTTTTAGAATTGACACAGTTCCCCTTAATTCTTTAAACCTTTCTTCCACTTTCATCACTCGTCTGTCCTCTTGGGACATGTGCTTAAAAAGAATTCTGCAGCCTGATGAGGAAAGAAAGAATATTATACTAATAGTGACTTGATTATAATGATGTGCTTCCAGGAGCAATTCAAGGTGCTGGCTGTAAAAGCCTAAGTAAGTGGCATGCATAGTTCTCCACCCTCCATTTTAACCTCACAACAACCCTGCGAGGTAAGTTAGGCTGAGAGATGGCAATTGGCCTAAGGTCACGCAGTGAGCTTTGTGGCTGAGTGGGGGATTCAAACCCTGCTCTTCCGGGCCATAGTCCAACAGTTGAATCAATATACCGCATTGGTTTTCATGCTAAGCATGCACTCCGCCACTCAGCTACTGCACTTTCCTTGCCATGGCCCTTCCCTTATTCAGAATTCTATATACTGTACTGTGTGAAATACGTAAAACCTAAGAGACCACTTACATAATTGCTAACATCCATGCCACCATTATATACAGGCAAATAGGGAAAAGGAATCATCCCCCATATTTTAAGCATACATAAGAAAAGATGTATTGCTTGGAGGGAGCATTTAGTTATAATTCACCCATTTCATTTCACTTTGTGCTTATTTTGATTTATGCTTTTTGAGTAGAAGCTAAAATACCTTGTTTACAGAAACTCTGCATCAATTGTTTCTCCCTTACAAATAATGGCAGCAAAGATATGGGCTCCATGCCTTTGCCGCTGCTGAAGAGTAGAAAGTCTATTTACAGCACAATCCTATACATGCCTGCTCAGAAGTAAGTCACACTAAGTTCATTAGGGCTTACTCCCATGTAGGAGTAAGGAGGACATATGTAGGATTGTAGCCTTAGTAAATTAGTAAAGGGCCTTTCAAAGTAGGCAGTTCCTCTGGAGGGAGCAAATCTTAGACCCTCTGCTTTTATTTAAGTTTGAAGTCTAGTTCTGCTATCAGTTAGCATAGAATTTGGTTGGTGTGTTGTGTGTGGTTGTGCATCTATATATGCGTTACAGTATAAAAATTAAGCTGAAGAAAAAGTCAACTCCCGCCACTGAAATCAAATGATATGCAAAGGAAAAATCCATTTTCTGCAACCTTTCCTTTTAAAAAATGAAAAATGAAAAAAAGTATTAGAAATATAAAATAACCTTTTCAAAGCAAGTGAGTTTTTTTTTGTTAAATTTCACGCTCATTGAATAACAATGGAACTGTTGGCATTAGCGCTTCATATTTCATGTAGTTAAGCTTTTCGTGAATCCTGAGAAAGTTTGAACTCTATCTGGGTTTTGCTTTGGAGGGAGAGGAGGACAAGCATAACATAAACTTGCTATATTACCGTATTAAAGTCTCTTGGCCTATGCCCTGGCAGTACTCTGAAGGAGTTATTCAAGGCACTGGGTGAGTACCGTATACCCAAGCAAAGTGCTGATGAAAGTCTGGATGCTTACATTGATGTATTAAAGACTCTAGCATCAACCTGTAATTTGGCGTGATAATAGACTTAGGACTCAGCTACAGTTGCAAAGATAAAACACTTGATATGCATTATAACACTATAACACCAGATGGAGCTGTGGAGTCTCAGTTTTTTTGCCAACGGAACTTCACTGTATGAAGTTTACAACACATTTAACTGAATCACTTCTTTAATGTGTCCAGCCTTAGCCTTCCTAGCCACATCACACCCCTCACCATTCCTACTTTGCACCCTCCTTAAGTGTAGAACACATACCGGTACTTGTTCCTGTGAACTGCGAACAGTGACATGAATGCCCTGTGTAAACTATATTTTCCTGTGTTGCACTATTCCTGTGACCCCACAGTCTAGGAACCAGCCACATTCTCAGTGACGGCCATGACGGACAACCCAGGGCCCAGCTGATAATGAATGGTAGTTGGCTTATGAGGTGGCTAAAGGTGTTGCTTTTGCCCCCCCCCCCCAACAGGAAAAGCAGTGAGAAGGTGTACATTTGCTGAAGTATAAAATTTCATTACACAATATTTTGGAAATTTCAGCCTTCCTGAAATCACACGTAGTGATATTTCTCCTGTGGTGGAAAATGCATACTAAATGCCAATTTGGTATGTTCTTCCTTCAGAAAATAAGAAAACTAAGCAATAAACAAGCTGGACATTTTCAATGATAATTAGCACAGCTTAAAAATGAGATATGTAAATTAGCAACGCTCCAACAAATTGGTTGTTGGCGCACAGATTTGTGTTTGTCACAGGGAGGGAAGAACAGAACCACGGGGCAAGCCACAAAATGGAAAGCAAAACACAATTTAGGCAGTAAAGTGAGTGCCTTTAACATTTGACTTGACAAAGTGACACAGTTTATTATGATAATTTGATGGTGCTTCTTGTTTACGAGGTAATAACCATATTCTAAGCTAATAATCTCCAAGGCCAAAAGTGTATATTAGAGGAATATATAATTATTACTGAGTCAGGAAAGCCTCAAATTACGATTACTTTGTAATAATGTTAATTGTGTATTATTGGAATGTCTAAAAGCTAGACATACTATAATTGACTTAAGAATAACAATGATGGTGAGAAGAGGAAACATTAAGACAGCCTTTTTTTTTTGGTTTGGGGCTTATGTCTCAGAGCTGTGAAACCAGAAGGTTTTAGAAAATGATCCACAGATGCGAATGATTGAGGCAAATTATCTGGCTTCCATACCATCACTCTGGTCCCATTGCTCTGTAGGCCAAATTGGGGCTCAGATGTTTTCATAAAACACCTATGCTGCTTAAGAGTTTTCAGCTTCAGAGAATTAGACCTGAAGAACTGCTTAGCAGCTTTGATCTGGACACTCAGCATCTCTAATGGTTTGGAAAGGGAGCAGATTTATTAGGACAATAAGAACATAGGAAGAGTCCAGAGCCATCAGACCAAACAGTTGCCAACCAGATACTTCTGGGGCCTCATCCACACTATATATTTAAAGCAGTATTACACCTGGGAACCATAGCTGCCAAGTTTTCCCTTTTCTCGCGAGGAAGCCTATTCAGCATAAGGGAAAATCCCTGGAAAAAAAGGGATAACTTGGCAGCTATGCTGGGAACTGTAGTTTGTTAAGGGTGCTCAGAGTTGTAAGGAGACCACTATTCCTCTCAGAGGACTACCACTAACAGTCAACCCCTCTTCCCATGAAACTATGGCCATTGTAGCTCTGTGATGGAAATCCCAGTCCCTTTAACAAACAAGACCTGAAGATGAAAACTTCAGGGCGGGGGTGAATTGCAAAGCAGCACAAATAACAAATTAGCACTTGACCAAATACGTCTTGTCTATTCTTTTCATCCCTTGACATTTCAACAAGTGAATTCTGCATATTCCATAATCACTCCCCCCTTCCTCATTTTCATCTGTGATCTTCTTGGACAATTGGGGCTTCCTAGTTATTAGGTGGTCCAGAAGCAATGCTTAAATAATTAACATATATCCCAAAGCAGCACAACCCTCCCCGGTCTCTAATCCTTCCAGAACCTACTCTGTTCTCCAGCCCTTAAAAGCAGTCCAATAATAATAATAATAAAAGAAATTTCTGAAAGAAAAAGTGGGAGTGAAATAATGTGAAATTTGATATAACCTATTATGCGTTAACTGAATAAACTTTCCGTTGGTTAACTTGAAAATGGCATGGCTTTAATCCTGCCTATTCATTCCTCCTGAAAATAGATTTCATGTAAGAGAGGTGAAGAATAAAAGCATTGTTCTTATGCCCTGCTCATGCAAAGGTCTGTCTTGCAATGGAGACCTGCAGAGCTTTCGATCCTCCTCTTCCATTTCTCCTTCCCACTCACTTAAGATGCTTCACTAGATGTGTTCTGTTCGAAGAGTTATATGGTGCCACAGGTGAGTATCAGTGCTTAAAAAAAATAAAATCCTATCTGTTCCTGGTCCACAAAATGCTCTGAGCATTTCGAACTGTAATTTAGCTTCCAAGCTGTTCTATAGGAAATGAAGCTCTTCCTTCTGCCTTCACTTTGGTGGGGAATCTTTAGATGGCTATAGCTTTGTGCCTCTTTTTGGCAGAAGCAGATTAAATTTGCAAGTGCAGAGTAGATTATGCTGGTCACACTCCTCCCCACCATGGAATATTCTTTTATGTACTTGAATGGCAGAAATTATTTCTAAATCTGCATCTAGACATATGAATTAGCATGCACAGGCTTTATGCAAATATTTATTATTATTATTATTATTATTATTATTAAAGAACCTTTTAATGAGGGTGAAAGAGGAGAGCACAAAATATGGTCTGAAGCTCAACATCAAAAAAACTAAGATCATGGCCACTGGTCCCATCACCTCCTGGCAAATAGAAGGGGAAGAAATGGAGACAGTGAGAGATTTTACTTTCTTGGGTTCGATGATCACTGCAGATGGTGACAGAAGTCACAAAATTAAAAGACGCCTGCATCTTGGGAGAAAAGCAGTGACAAACCTAGACAGCATCTTAAAAAGCAGAGACATCACCTTGCCAACAAAGGTCCGTATAGTTAAAGCTATGGTTTTCCCAGTAGTGATATATGGAAGTGAGAGCTGGACCATAAAGAAGGCTGATCGCCGAAGAATTGATGCTTTTGAATTATGGTGCTGGAGGAGACTCTTGAGAGTCCCATGGACTGCAAGGAGATCAAACCTATCCATTCTGAAGGAAATCAGCCCTGAGTGCTCACTGGAAGGACAGATCGTGAAGCTGAGGCTCCAATACTTTGGCCACCTCACGAGAAGAGAAGACCCCCTGGAAAAGACCCTGATGTTGGGAAAGATGGAGGGCACAAGGAGAAGGGGGGACTACAGAGGATGAGATGGTTGGACAGTGTTCTTGAAGCTACGAACATGAGTCTGACCAAACTGTGGGAGGCAGTGGAAGACAGGAGTTTTTGGCGTGCAGTGGTCCATGGCGTCATGAAGAGTCGGACACGACTAAACAACTAAACAACAACAACAACTATTATTATTATTATTATAGGGTGGTTCACAGGATAAAATCACAATATAAAAACACAAAATACATAATCATAATAAAAACCAAAATGACCCAATAACCCCCCAACACATTTTATAAGGGCATTGGATGTAAATCAGCCAAATATCTGGTTAAAGTTGGATGCATTTTTTAAATTTCAAGAAATAAATGAAACATTTTCACCTTTCTTCACCTCTGTCATGCATGTTTTCCATATTGTCCAGACTGTGCTTCTTTTTGAGGCATTCCTTCATATTCCTTGTAGACCGGAGGAGGAAAAATCCAGTAGATAAGTATCTTAAACTGAACACAAGATGTCACTGGGGAGTTTGCAAGAAAGATATAGGTCCCTTAATCAAAGCAGGCCATTGGAATAAATTAAGTAGATTTTATTTACTCGAGTATAGAATTAATAAATGGAAATCCTAAACAAGGATATGCTTTTCACTCCTGAACACCATGCAGTTCATTAGTTGAAATTACAGCATAAATGCTAAATTTTCTAAAATACGTTTAGAGCAAGGTAAAGCAAGCAAGCAAATCAGATAATGGATTAATAATGGAGAAATGAAAGCAGCTGACCGACAGAACACATTTTAGGGAATAAGTGTTCAATTAATGTTTAATATACCACAAATTTTGAAGTAGCAGGAATAATTGTATATCTGTGGCTGGTTTCCCACCACTGTGCATAGCTTGTGGATTCTAAGCCATGCATTCATTGTGGTGGGCCCCATTCCAGCAGTCATTTTTAAGGTAGTGTTTTCTGATAAATATTTTGCTGTTTAGTTTTTTGTATGCTTTGCTTTTGTGTACATACAGGGGAAACTCGGAAAATTAGAATATCATCAAAAAGTGCATTTATTTCAGTAATGCAACTTAAAAGGTGAAACCAATGTATGAGATAGATGCATGACATGCAAAGCAAGATATGTCAAGCCTTTATTTGTTGCAATTGTAATTATTTGTCATTAGGCAGGTCAATTATAAATGGAATGTAATTAATGAAATGTAATAGCGATGTTTATTTTTGTATTTTTGTAACTATTTGTTTTATTACTGTGCAATTTCCAAAAGAAAGCATTTGTAAAAATTAAAAGAAAAAATAGTAAGTTACATTACTGAAATAAATGCACTTTTCGACTATATTCTAATTTTCCAAATTTCACCTGCAACTTAGATGCTAAAGATTAGATGGTATATAAATATCTTAAATAAAACAACAACAGCATTTGCTTGGGGTAACTGATTGAAGGCCACATGGTGTTGATGCGTGGGGCTGAACCCAGAAGGGGGTGGGTCTACCCCATATGTATCCATCCATCCATCCATTCATCAATCCATCTATTTATCTATCTCTCTGCGCTCTTTCTTCCGCCCCAACACAGTGGGTTTCCAGGGAGGGACAGATTGTTTTTGTTGCAGTACGGAACTGATCACCCAATAGGCTTTTGAAATTCGGATGAGAGAGCTGCGGGAGATTAAACCAAGGGCAGCATTCCGTTCTAGGGACACAAATTGTCCATTCCCACTGTAACCAATATACCACTATACTGCACACTGTTATACAGTACTATAGATGGCCGGTGGGTTGCATTTGAATCAGTGTGTCTCAAGTTGTGAATGCTTATAAGATCTGTGAACAGTCAAGTGAAGCAATGGCAAGCTGCCTCATATTTGCATTATGCAAGTATCATATAATATAGCATTGTATTCCTTTAGTCCTATGCAGCAAGACAATTCAACTTTACTGAATTGCAAAAACAAAATTAAAGACAATGAGCCATTGTAAATGGATGCTATCATGCTCAGTATACTGGAGCTGAGGAAATAATTACTTGTCTTGCTGAGATAACAGCTCCAGGCCATCCAGAATTTTCAGAGTCTGAAGTTCTTGGCTCACCAAAGACTATAAACACCAAGATCTTGCTCCTGTTAGGGAGTAAACTATATTCAGCTTCGGAGGGGAACACCTTACAGGTTTCCAAATTAAATAATTGAAAACTTTACATCAAGTGGAAATTGACATCGGATCGGCACATAAAATTTTACTGATGCATTCCAAAGGGTGATGTAACTTTCTTGAAGGGTTACTCAGCTCTTGAGAAAAGGAAGCAGAATTCAGTTATAGACAGAAAGGGGGAAGCTTTATACACAAGCCAGTTAAACCAGCGTATTTGGACTTTTGTGTTAGACCAATGGAGACTTGTATACCTTTGTGCCTCGGCTGTCAAACACTTTGGAAGACAAATGTTTCTGTTTTCGAATGCCGAAAAGCAGGAAGAGAATGCTTCCGTTTTCAAACACACCTTGGAAGCTTCTGAGGGGCATTTCTCCATTTTCTCAATGGAATTTGCTGACCACCCATTGTGTCTTGCTTGTTGAATGTTTCATAAGTTGAACAGTTTTCCCGGAATAGATTACAGTGGTATCTCAGGTTACAGACGCTTCAGGTTACAAACTCCGCTAACCAGGAAGTGGTTGCTCCAGGTTAAGAACATTGCCCCAGGATAAGAACAGAAATCGTGCGCCAGTGGTGCAGCGGCAGCAGGAGGCCCCATTAGTGAAAGCACGCCTCTGGTTAAGAACTGTTTCAGGTTAAGAACCGATCTCTGGAATGAATTAAGTTCTTAACCCAAGGTACCACTGTACGTTCGACAAGCAAGGTACCACTGTATACTTGTATACTTTTCTGTGAACCACTTTTCTGTGAACCACCCTGATTTTCTATGAACTGTCCTGAGACCTCTGGGTATAGGGCGGTATATAAATTTTAATAATAATAATAATAATAATAATAATAATAATAATAATAATAATATACATTCACATAATTATTTTATATTGGTGTAATATCATCTTTTTGTGTTCATTACCTCTCTCCCTCTATTCTCTTATACTTATTAACACTCTACCACAGGTACTGTTAATATAGCTCTCTAACAAAAGACGCAGGTGGCGCTGTGGGTTAAACCACTGAGCCTAGGGCTTGCCGATCAGAAGGTCGTCGGTTTGAATCCCCGCGACAGGGTGAGCTCCCATTGCTCGGTCCCTGCTCCTGCCAACCTAGCAGTTCGAAAGCACGTAAAGTGCAAGTAGATAAATAGGTACCACTCTGGTGGGAAGGTAAATGGCATTTCTGTGTGCTGCTCTGGTTCACCAGAAGCGGCTTAGGCATGCTGGCCACATGACCCGGAAACTGTACGCTGGCTCCCTCAACCAGTAAAGCAATATGAGCGCCACAACCCCAGAGTTGTCCATGACTGGACCTAATGGTCAGAGGTCACTTACCTTTTACCACAGGTGTTAATATACCTCTCCTGCCAACCTAGCCGTTCAAAAGCACATCAAAGTGCAAGTAGATAAATTGGTACCGCTCCGGCGGGAAGGTAAATGGCGTTTCCGTGTGCTGCTCTGGTTCGCCAGAAGCGGCTTTGTCATGCCAGCCACATGACCTGGAAGCTGTACGCCGGCTCCCTCGGCCAATAATGCGAGATGAGCATAGCTGCCAAGTTTTCCCTTTTCTCGCGAGGAAGCCTATTCAGCATAAGGGAAAATCCCTTTAAAAAAGGGATAACTTGGCAGCTATGGAGATGAGCGCCGCAACCCCAGAGTTGGCCACGACTGGACAAAATGGTCAGGGGTCCTTTTACCTTTAACAAAAGCCCACTTCAGGCATTACAGCCCTAAAAGGACATCACAAATAGAAAAAAGGTTGTCAGGCTTCACATTTCACCTTGCCATTGTCACCATGTAGCTCCATCTTCCTTCCCCATGATCTAATGCAAACTGCAGCAGAGAGCCTTTTCTACTCAATCAAGAACATCTTGTGATTAAGGACCCAGGCAGTTGAATCTTCAGCACTGGTGAAAGGACAGTTCCCTCCATCTAAGGTAGCAGCAGGCTACCTTAGAATAGCACAGGGGAAAGTCATGGGACACACAAAGCTCTTTTCTATAAATCTTCACTGCCTCTCACTCACCTCTCAGACAGGTACCTGCTTGGTGCCTGGTCAACTAGATGTTACATTGCAGCAGTGGTATCATGTGCCATGCAAATAAAGTAATGCATGTGTGATGCTTAGGATTACTTGTTCTCTGGAGCCTCTAAGTTGTCTGTGACATGTTGGAAGAAGGTAAGCCCACAAGACAGGCAGGCCAGGTTAGCAACAAGCAAACAATCACTGCCTCCGGGGCACTGTCTTAGAAGGAGGAGAAGTAAGGAAGAGGAACTCAGGAACCACCACCATAACCCTGCCTCCATCATTTGCCACTTAAGGTGACCCTCCTCACTCTGCCTTATGTTGTGTTGCCCTGCACTCTGTAGTGCTTAGCTTCCAAGTCTTGGACCAAATAATAGATGAAACGTTGGGACCAGACTTTAAGACTTGCAGAATATGGAGCTGCTTTTGGACAATGTGAAAGCAATCTGAAAATGCCGCACCTAGATTATGAGATGGGAGAGATCTTTGGGGAAAGTTTCTTTTCATATTGCCTGTGAATGTTTATGAATCACTTTCAAAGCTGAACCAAAGACAATTTACCCATAACTACCAGTAAGCCAGATGGGAGATATAGATAGATACACACACATAGATTTGTAAATAATTTCCAACAGTTCCACTTATCACTTTCCCAAAGAAACCAATCCTAACATAAAATAGCATAAATGTGGAAGCATGATGAGCACCTTTGAAAAAGAGTGCCAAATGGATCATTTCCTGTACATGGATTAAACTAGTGCCTTCTAGGGTTGTTGACTAAATTCAACAAGTTTTTACTCTCTGGAGTGCTATGCTTTAAAAACAATTATCTTATTGATTAGCATTTGCAGTGTTGCTATACGAGTGATATTTAATAAAAAAAATTACTTCTTCTGGCTAAATATAGCGGGCAAAACATTTAATAGGTAGAATAATTTAAAATGCTTGGATTGACCCAAGTACAGTATAAAATACAGTTTACAACATTGGCAACAACATTGGCAGCCTTTAGCTCCAATAAAATACTATTGGCAGGGGTGAAATAACTGCTTGTCTAGTTCTAGACAACCAGGGAGCATAGTTGGACATCCTGCTTCCAAACAATTGTCCCATGCTATGTGGATAATCAGTTTAAAACCGAGAAGAGTTTCAAAAAACAGATTGTTATATGTCACAGAGGCCTGCTCTTTAAGCAGGGTGTTCCCACTGATACCGTCCAAACTCTGAAGCATGACTAAAACAGTATGCATTTGTAGCATTGCCTAAAATTCATTGTGAAAAGATGTGTACCTTATAAACACACCCTTGAAAACAGTGGTGTCTAGCACCCATTGGGACTAGTGGGGGCAGAATACAAGATGTCCAAGAGTAGCTGAAGCCAGAGCCAATGCTAGACAGAGCCAACTAATTTGAGCTTTGTCCCCATCCTTCTCCCTGCTGAGTTTTACAAAGGGAAACACTGAGACTAAGGAGAAGGAAGAAGCGGACAGTGCAATTCCCTAGAAAGTAGGCAGGTGGGGGCTGGCAGAGGGCAGACAGAGGTTTGTGGGGCAGTGCTAAATTCAACCTAAATTCAACCAGTGCAAGAAAATGTCTTGGGCACATTTGCCGACATCTCCCACCCAGCACTGTTTAGAACCATGTACACATATCCATTAAGCTTCTACAGCCATACTTTGATATTTGTTGTTTCCCAGTAGATTCTTATATACTTTCCGTGCCATTTCAGCTTCAGCCTGCAGAACTGGGCTGAACATAACTATGGCTGGCCAATGCCAGTGATTTCATGGGTCTCTCTGTTATCTAAACCATGGTTTGGGGCCCAAAAGGGAATCCTGTTATATCAATTGATGTCGAATACTAAAGGAGGTGTCATCCAACATTACACCATTACATCCATGTAATGTGCAAAAACCCAAAGAGAGGTGTAAAATAGCGAAACAATGTGACTTTTTACCATTTGGGAAAATATTTCTTTACAAGCAAAAGTATGGATGATTTGTTTACTTAATTACAATTTCCTAAGCCTACCAAGCATCAAATTGTTCCAGATTGGTCACATCGACTGCCAATCAGCCATATATGCCACATATTAATAGTAATCTTTGTACCAGCTCTCTTAATAATCATTAATGCTGCTGTCTTCATTAATTTTGATTATTTTAGATCATTGTATTTATTTTTATGGCACTGTGAGCTGCCTTGTGTAGGCCAAGTCCAAAAAGACAGCATATCGTTAATTTTATAAACATCATAGTTGTTGTCTTTATTGATTTTGGAGGGGGGTTGCTTGTTCTCTATGCACGTGTGAGGTAATTTTATATTCTTGACAAAGCACAAGAGCTATCAAACAAGAACAAGTTAACTATTGTGCTGTCTTGCCATAAGGTGAAGTGATAACATAAGCCAAGTACATCTGCAAGCTAATATTTCTAGGAAGATAGTGACTTCTGGTGGCACTGCTCATCATAAAACATGAAAGGTGGAAGTAATTAATGAATGCTGCACAGATCACACACCACCAGCTTGTCAATGCATGGTTTGTAGCTGCTGGGAATGGCAGTTTGACCCATAAACCATGTTAGTAGCCTTTTCCAGCTGAATTTTAACAAGTTGATGGATTCAAATGGGGTACATATTCACAAGATGAATTAAATAAAACGGGTATGGCCTGAGGCCGTATTGGTATCATTTAACATTTATTTAGTGACAGTAGTGTGGTGCAGTACTCTAAAGAACACAGGCACAAATATTGCTTCAAAGGCTTACAGTCAATGTGAAAGGGTGACCATAGACAAAGGAATTATGAGACAAGGGGAGATCAACGTAGGTCAAATACCTGTGGTCCAGCAAACCAACTTGATGACTAGAGAGGAACTAGAGATGACTAGAGATGACTAGAGAGGAACTAGAGAGGTTGTATGTAGAGGTGTAGTGATCTAGGGCTATAGATTTATTACTATTTCTGTAGTGGGCTCTCTGTCTCCAGTATGCTGGAGCTAGCCAATCAGCATGAACAGGGAGCTCTTTAGCCCCAAAGAAGTCTTCTCGCTGTTTTCTGACTGGAGTCAATCAGAGTGAAAGAAGGTGAGTCAATTGCTGATGATTGGCTTCTAGGATCACTCCAGAGAAGTTGCTTGCTTGGACCTCCTCTTGTGCTTCAGACCATCTACATCAGGTGTCGGAAGGTTTACCTCACCTGGGCCGGTTCACTCTAGCGGAGATCCCTCCGTGGGCCGGATTGTGTGCCCCCTGGCATCTGTGTCTGTGCAGACGTGATTTTCTGTGCCACGGAAGCGAGTCTCCGCGTCGTGCTGTACCGGTTTAGTGCAGTGCGCAGGAACTCACCGAGCGGGGGGGTCTCGGTTTGGGGGTGGCTCATGGGCTGGTTAAATGACCCCTGTGGGCCCCTTGTGACCCATGGGCCTTAGGTTGCCGACCCCTGATCTATATAAACACAGGGGGCAATGGTGACGGGGAGTGCCTTTCCTCAGTCCAGGCTGATGTGACAGCTGCAGCCCTAACTAGGAATGTGAGACCTTGCTTCAATTCTTCATGCCCTGATTACATCTGGATGCATCTACTGTGCTTTATGTGGGGCTGCCTTAGTTTGGAAGCTTCAGCTACTGTACTTGGAACATAATATTCCAATATTGTATCAGTTGCACTGGCTGCCTGTTTGATTCCAAACTGAATTCAAAGCGCTCTTTGGGACCTTTTAAGCCCTTAATGGTTTGGGAACAAGCTACTGGTAGGACGTTGCCTATGGAACTCCCTTCCCCAAGAGTTATGTGTCATAATCACCCCACTCATTGGTATACAGTGCTACCTCGCAAGACGAATGCCCTGCAAGACGAATTTTTCGCAAGACAAATGCGTCTTGCGATCTGATGGTGACTCACAAGACAAATTCATTTTGCGAAAAAATCATCTTGCAAATCGCAGTTTCCCATAGGAATGCATTGAAATTTAATTAATGTGTTCCTATGGGCAAAAAAAGAAATTTCAATGCATTCCTATGGAAAACGTGATTCGCAAAATGAATTTTTTGCAAAACGAATTGACTCGCGGAACGAATTAAATTCATCTTGCGAGGCACCACCTTATTTTTCCCAGTATGATTTTGGTTAAGGTATGCCTCTTTAATTTGAAGACTTTTTTTTTTTTACTTTCTTGGGTTTTCTGACATTTATTTATATTTTCATCATCAATCATCATCATCATCATCATCATCATCATCATCATCATCATCGCCATTAAATTAAGTTTATATTCCACCCTTCCACCCAAAGGAGCCCAGGGTGACAGTGCAACCCTAAACATAGCTATTCTCAGTTGTGTTCCATTGAGCTCAATGGGCTTATTCCGAGTTCAATATGCATTCTGGATTTATGTGTGGGATTTATTTGTGGTGTTGGAGGTGCTTTCATTCTTTTTGCCTATAAGTCCCTTATTGTGAGATGCTTTGGAAGGGCACTTGATCCTGAAAAGAGAGACTAAAATATCTAAATAGATGAATAAACCTCTGAAATATTTAGGTTTAGGTTTCGGTTAGCTTTGGGAGCTCCATTCACTTATACAACTCCCTGTGGAGTAAAATCAGAGAGTCAAACCTCACCCCCTGTGAATGCTAGGCTTATTGATTGATGTAATTGTATTAGCTGCTATTTTAGGTTTTTATGATCTTGAATCTAATGGGTTTTAAATATGTTTTATTATATCTTCTGAAACTGTTATTATGTTTTGAAATATTGATTGAGAGCAAGTTTGAGTGTCCTTGATGGCAAAAAACAGTATATAATCTAAATATAAATAAAGAAATGATGGGTGTTCTCTCTGTGTTATTCTATAGTCTAATACTTCATCTGGGGATATAGAGACGGTAGAGATAGACAGAGATAGCTGTTTTAGAAAAAGAAAAACAAGGCAGAACCTCACTGACTGGGATGGGGGTAGGGGAGCTGAATTAACTTTCATGTTCTCAACATGCAGGTGTTTGCAGAAATTCATGTTCTCAACATGCAGGTGTTTACAGAAATTCAGCTTTTATGAACCTTGTATATAGCCCTTTAAGTTTAGAAGGAAGGAAAATGAGTACATTTGAGTTGTGCAGGCAGTCTGTGGCCCTCTATAGCAATCTGCATACCTCTGGATTTTGATGGGCTGTGACTTAAGTAAATCACTGCCAACATGGCCAATGGCCAGGGATGCTGGGAGTTATAGTCCAGTGATGTTTGAAGAGCCGCAAGTTCCCCACTGTTGTGTTTATAGAGTGCTCATTTGATTTTGGCTCCATTGCTGGTTGGACGGGTGTTCTTTTTTTAGAAGCTAACGAGAAAGAGAAGGATATTCCCCCATAGGAAAAACAGAAATCCTGACACAGGGATTTCCATCTGTTGTCTTCTACCTTTTCTGTTTTCTTGGGCTGTTTGCTACCAATGATTAATGTGCATTGTGTTTCTGCAGTTGTAAGTGGGGAATGCCATCCAGTTCATACCCTGGAGAGGTTTGTGGCTCCATAGAGAGCCCCAACCCATATAAAAACCCAAGGAAACCTGCAAAATTCCAAAGGTGGCTCAAAGAGGCCCATCTCTGTGATGCTGTGTGCCCCTCGGATGCTTTGTCCCCTCCCCCAAAAAAACTAATTTGCATCCATCCCACACCCCCTTGACTCTCACCATCACCTCCCAGGCCTCCGGAATGAAAACAGCAGCAGACCCAGCGGGAATCCTAGTTACCAGAGAAGTACGCTTTGGCTCTCAGGTGGATCTCTTGCCATAGTTCTACTCAGGAGAAAGACAAAGCCAGCTGCAGGCAATGGTCAGTGATTATATAAGTTTCTCAGTTTCCTGCAGGCCTTTGCTAGGTTAACAGCTCCCTTGTGAGCATATTGATTTGCAGTGCTTTTGCTCAAGATCTCCCTCCCTAGGGGGGTCTGCTAGGCCTCCACCCAGATGCCCCCTAGACTCGGGCTCAGGGCACAACCCCCCACAGGGAAGACCAACCATGAATCTGTGGATTCCTTTTAGAGGAATACCCAAGGCATAGGGATGGCTAGGCATCCTGCCACCTCTATCCACCTGAACCAGAGCCTATCCACAACCCTACAATTTGTGATGATTTGCTACACGGCAGGCGAAACCCAAGTGGTACCAGGCAATCAGCCAAGTGGGGGAAATTCCTGCTGTGCCCTTCCCAACGGCAGGTGACACACGACGGCATAGCAAGGTCAAGTGCAAGCCCTAAATATAGGGAGAGGTGGGTGGGTGTTCCGATGCACAGAGCCCAAAAGAGGAAGCTCAGCGACACGTGCATCGGCTTAAATAGAGGTCCCTCGATTGTTTTGACTGGCGTCCCTCTAGCCCAATTGCACCCAAGATCGAGGAACCACCAATAAGATGTTGTGGCTATCCAAACGTTCCCACCCACAACACAGGGTCTGGTTGCCAGGTCCCACCACAACACGTGCCCTCTTGTTAGGGAGGACCCAATATCTCCAGTCTCCACACCAGGTTCCTGTCATGGGCAGTTGCATCCTCAGTAGTCGCTTTGTGAATTCCAGTCCTTCCTATTGCACTCACAACTTTACATGTTTCACAAGGAAGAAGAAGAGTTTGGATTTGATATCCCGCTTTATCACTACCCGAAGGAGTCTCAAAGCGGCTAACATTCTTCTTTCCCTTCATCCCCCACAACAAACACTCTGTGAGGTGAGTGGGGCTGAGAGACTTCAGAGAAGTGTGACTAGCCCAAGGTCACCCAGCAGCTGCATGTGGAGGAGTGGAGACGCGAACCCAGTTCCCCAGGTTACGAGTCTACCGCTCTTAACCACCACACCACACTGGCTCTTGAAGTCTAGGAAGTCTAAAGTGGGTCTGAACACACAGCTAGACTCAGAAGCCACCTTCTTGTTGGAAGCTTAGGGTTGGAATTGGCACACCTGGAATGCATGAGAACATGGGAAGCACACCTTTTGCTCTTGTGTGTTTGGGCTGAACACCTGAAGATGGCTACACAAAGATTCTCTTTTCCCAGGATCATCGTTTAAAATTAACCTTCTCCAAGTGTGAAACTTGGCATGGGTGACCAATGTGTTCTGTTTGTTTTTCTAAACCAAATTACCAAGCTCGGGTGGAGAACGTTTTTCCATGAAGTTATATAAAAGCAATTCAAGTCTGGTTGTCAATTCAAGTCTTCCAAAATGAAATCTGAGTGGTCAGAAAAATAACTGGCTAAATGCATGCTCATTTAGTTGTGCCCCAGGAATAAATTTATAGGAATAATTGTGTGTTTGAAATATTTCTCTTGAATGAAACCAGAGCACATGCATATCTGCATGAACTGCTTTGAAATAAAAGCTGTTTCTCTGTAGGTAATTGTCACAGTCTATTGTTGTCTTTATGATATAATGGTTTATAGCTCTTAAGCTATAATAGCAACAAGTGGAGAAAGTTCCATCTCCTGGTAGGAACACAGTGAACACCAGGTACAAAAACGTCTAATTAAGCAGCACGTTAATGGAATAAGGACAATAGATCCACAGTATTTAGATGTCTGAAACCCCTGAAATGAGCTTTCAACCATAATTGTGGACCAGAGTGGGAATTATTAGTAGAATGAGCCCATCAATTGCCGAGCCAATTGGGATCTGTGGCCATAGTGCTATTAAAATAAATATACATGTAAATACCCATTTGCCAAGAAAATCCATTTGATTTCTAAAAAGAGAAAACTTCTCCAAAATGAGGAGAGTGGTGTGTTGTTGTTGTTGTTGTTGTTTTGTGTGTGTGTTTTTAAAGGAAGATGAAAGGCAAAGGGTCAAATCATTTCAAAATTCTAGGGAGTTGTTTAAAAGCACATTATGAGAAAATCAACTGTATTGCATATCAAAAATCAATAAAAAACACAATGAGGGCCAAGAGAATGCCAAAGTGGTTAACAAAGAAGTCAAAGAAGCTGATGGAAGTCTTGTCCAAATTAAGAGAACAAAAAGGAGCACAAACTTTGGCAATAAAATAAAATAAAACAAAACAAAAGTGTAAGCAGACAGTAAGGCAGCCATAGGCAAACTTAGCCCTCCAGATGTTTTGGGACTACAACTCCCACCATCCCTAACAAACAGGTCAGGGATGATGTGACTTGTAGTCTCAAAACATCTGGAGGGCCAAGTTTGCCTATGCCTGCAGTAAGGGATGCTAAAAAGAATTTGAGAAGCACATTGCGAAGAACATTAAGGCCAACAACAAGAGCATTAGTAGCAGGAGACCATCTCGGGAGGCAGTTGTGGACCTTTGGGTGACAAGGGAGTCAAAAGTGTGCTAAAGGAGGATAAGGAATTATTTGCATGTATGATTATTTGCATCACAACAAAATGAAAAACTGGAAATTCACCAGGTCTGGATGCCATCCACCTGAGAGATGTCAAAGAACTGAGATGTGAAATTGCTGAACTTCTAACAAAGGTATGTAACTTGTCCCTTCAGATTAGCCTCCATGCCTGAGGACTGGAAAGTAGACAATGTTAAACCCATTTTAAAAAGGGATCCAAGGTGGAAATTAAAGACCAGTTAGTTTAATGTGTGTCCCAGGAAAACTAGTGGAAAGTATTGTTAAGGGTGAAATAACCAAGCATATAGAAGAATAAGCGATCCATTGAAATTCACACTTCTCCAAATTTTCAAATGCTTGTCTCCAGCCAGGTCTTGTGTATAAAAGTGCATAAACTAGAAAAATGAATCATGATGCTGTTACTAATACTTTTGTTGTTGGTCTTAATGGTTTTAGCAATGTTCTTCTCAAATTAGTGAATCCAACATACAAAAATGGATTATATTATGTAAAATTGCTCACAAAAATACAAATATTCATCAAAACTGAATGCAAAGGTGTGTTTATTAGGGTAACTTTGCACTGAAATGCTCATTCATTTTTATGAATGTTACAAAAAAAACCTTGCAAAATGCTGCAGAAATGTGAAGAACTGGATTTAAGAGGAGAAAAATGAGAAACAGAGAAACTGAAATTGACAGATTCATCCATTCCTACTTGATCCATCCCTTTATTTGCTGGAAGATGTAAGAGAACTAAAGTCTAATGCATTGCAGTTGTTCAGGAATGAGTCTAATTGAGCTAAAGTCTAATACAGTGTAGTTGCACAGCATTGAATGCATTCACAATGTTTTATACTGGTTCAAACACAACACTCAAACAAATCATGTTTAATTAGAGCATGGCAATTAATGAGTGCAACTGTCTGTGTTATCAAAAGCCAGAAGTGCAGAGTTTAAATCACCATGCCAAAAAAGTGAAGGCAAAGTGAAGGTACGGTAACTCTGAGGAGGTGACCTGCCTCAGTCAGTGTTAATAGGAAGCTGATAAGGTAACAAATTTGCATGCTGAGAGTTTCTAAGGAGGGTGTTATTCTGGAAGTCCTAATCTGATTGCACACACAGAACCTGGTTTTTATAATTTAAGAGAGACAAATGCTGTACATTAGCTGTTAGCTGTAAAGCAAATGTGCTCATCTTATTCCATCTTGTGAAGATGTGAGGCTAAAGGAGACAGAGGACCAGGAGAACTCAGGCAAGTGATGCAATAAAATTATTACACTGAGCAGAGGTTCAAGCTGTGTAACAATGGGTGTGAGGCTGTATGTTTTATATGGTTTATTTCCAAGATTAGGGCATTTGTAGAGCTGGCATACATTTTGTATAAAAGATACTCCGATATGTGACCCTGGTACAAGTTTCAATCTCATATGTGACCTGGAAAGAAAAGCTAATAACCTGACCCCCTTATAATTGTGTCTGTCACAATTGTAGAATCAAATAATATCACTTGTAAAATCAAATAAAAATTATTTCCAAAAAACACACACACACACACCCAACAACAATTGTATCTGTCAGGAAGACCTGGTTGTCACTTCCTACAAACAAGAAACAAACTTCAAACCAGTAGTGAAGAATGCATTCTTGAGTAAATTTATGACTCAGGAATTGTAAAGATAAAAAGCTGGTGTTCCAAAAATCAAGGTTTTGTTCTCGCTACTTCAAGCGTACCTCACAAACACACAACAGGAAACTAGGAGGAACAAAGAACAGTTTGGAGGACCTTGTGTCATTTATTTACTCACTAATGAAGCCATAGATGTTCTCCATAGAAGAATCCCAGATTTTCAGTAGTGAGATAGTAGTGAGAAGCCACAGATTTCTGACTAAAGATACAAAATGGAGTGGATTCCAGTACCTGAAACCTTCAGCTTCTATTAATAATAATAATAATAATAATAATAATAATAATATTTCCTGCCCTTTATTATAAAGGCAGGCTACTACGCTATAAACACAATACAGTGGTACCTCTGGATACATACTTGATCTGTTCCGGGGTGCCATTCTCACCCCGAAAAGTACGTATCTGGAGCGGCGCTTCCGCGCATGCATGAAGCACCAATAGAGCACTTCTGCGCATGTGCGAAGCGTACATAACACTTTTGCACATGTGTGCACAGTGGAACCCAGAAGTAAAGACTTCTGGGTCCGCCGCGTTCTTAAGCTGAAAATACACAACCCGCAGCAAACGTAACCAGAGGTATGACTCTATTACAATCAATTTAAAACATGTTTCCTGAATGGAAACAAAGATTTTCTAGCTTTTTGCCTTGCTGCAAAAAGGAAGGAGTAGCAGAAGTCCACTCCTTTAAGCTATGCTATGCTATGGGGAAATAAGCCGGCAGAATCACTAATGGGAAGACAAATCAGAGCACCCATTCAGACTTCACTCTCGTTTCAATGTGACCTCAGCTGGGAAATGTTGCCTTGTCAGATTATTATACTGGAAGAAATTGTGATGTTTTCTGTAACCAGTAAGAACTACCATGCTTAGAAATAAGAGAGAGGTAGACAGATTTATATCAAACTTGATGCAGGAAACAGACAGCATATTTATAGGTACTGAACAAGGAGGGGGGAATGAGCCACCCCAATCATATTCTGTTCAGACTTCATGTGGAATATTTAATAGAAATTGACAACATCTTCCTATTCCCGAAGAGATGCAATCACCTGTCAGTAGTCAATCCATGACATCACCAAATACTCAACTAACAACAACAACAACAATTTTATTACTGTATTTGTACCCTATGCATCTGGCTGGGTTGCTAGCAACCCAAATTTATCTACTGAGACTCTACAGTGGCCATCTCATAAGTCATTGTCACATGTTCTAGTTGAGTTAATCAGAAGCCTTTGAGGTTTAGATAAGAGATATGAACTATCTGAGTTACCTAATGTTTCAACAGTAATGTTTTAACACTTCAGTCTCCCAGGACATTCTATACAAGATCTCAAAGTAGCTGTCTTATTACAGAAAAAAATCAGAAACAGACTGGAAAGAGAAGTTGCTGAATTGCAACTCATTACCAAGCTTAAAACCATGGAGAGACCTGGTCTGAATAAAGACATTCAATCCTTATCTCATAATATATGATAAAGCTTTCTTTAGCCATCTCACCCCTTGCTTTTTCCTGCAATACCAATTGCAGTCGTTAACAGATTTACCACTCCTATCAGCCAATCACCCATTCCCACCAGCCCACCACCCTTCTGAGTAATACCCCTCCCCACCCTCCCACTATATATAAGGGTCTGGTGACTTCTGTTTCAGTGTATCTGAAGAAGTGTGCATGTGCATGAAACCTCATACCTATGACAAACTTAGTTAGTCTCTAAGGTGCTACTGGAAGGATTTTTTTATTTTATTTTTGTTTCAACAGATGTATTTGTTTAACTTAAAGTGCCATTATACAGTTGAGTCACTAGGTGGCACTAGTCTTGATTGTATCTAGGCAGAGTAGGGAGTTTCCTGTTGCTATTGGAGAGAGGTAATAAAGTTCTTGTCTCCTGACTGATGTGATTTGCCACTGTCCAAAACAAAGCCTTTGGGATATTGTCTCAAGGAATCAATTAATGTGGTCATTATTATGAAGGAGAAAGTAAGAATGTGCAAAAAGCATGTGTGGCTAAGCTTTATGTTGCCTCCCCTTAACGCAGCCTGTTAGTTTCATAATTTATTAAAACACTTTTTATCACATCGTGAACATTCACGGTTAAAATAAAATGTTTGCCAAACAGCTGGATTTATATTGATTTGTGCCCACTTTCATTTCTGCCTAGAATAAAATTAACTGAATATTGTTTCCAATAAAACACATCGTAAAATGTGATGGCTTGCTGGCAAGCAGGGTTTCTCAAAATAATTAACACATTGTGGTGAAAAGAAAACAATTTGTTTCCTTGGATAATGCTGTGCAAGAATCAAACTAGACAGCAATAAGTCTTTAATAAAAGGTAAAGGGACCCCTGACCATTAGGTCCAGTCGTGACCGACTCTGGGGTTGCGCGCTCATCTCACATTATTGGCTGAGGGAGCCGGCGTACAGCTTCCAGGTCATGTGGCCAGCATGACAAAGCTGCTTCTGGCAAACCAGAGCAGCACATGGAAACGCTGTTTACCTTCCCGCTGTAGCGGTTCCTATTTATCTACTTGCATTTTGACGTGCTTTCGAACTGCTAGGTTGGCAGGAGCTGGGACCAAGCAACGGGAGCTCACCCCGTCACAGGGATTCGAACCGCCAACCTTCTGATCAGCAAGCCCTAGGCTCAGTGGTTTAACCACAGCGCCACCTGGGTCCCAAGTCTTTAATAGCCTCCACTAAAAAGAAAATAACACAAAAAGGCAAGGAGCGATGGATGGGTGCAGTTGAGCTGTGATTAGGACCAAGCCAGACAGGCATGCCATGAGGGACAGCTACTCAATGGTTGCACAGTCATTATTTTCTACAGCAGAGATGCAGGAACACATCCCATCCCCAGAAAGGCAACTGAAGTGATCAGAGCTAGTGAGGGTTTGTGACCTGGGCAGAATCCAAAAGCCTAGATGGAGATGCCTGGAAGATTATATTTCAGCCGCAGAACCTTAGGTCTCTCCCCAACTTACATACTAGATGGCTATCATTTGTGAAATGATTGCTTGATATGAAAATGTATACACAGCTTAATGGTTAAAAAAGGGTTAAAAGCCTCAAAGAAAGTTAAAACAATAAAACTGAGAAATATTTACAACAATATAAAAAAAATCCCTTCCAGTAGCACCTTAGAGACCAACCTAGTTTGTTATTGGTATGAGCTTTTGTGTGCATACGAAAGCTCATACCAATAACAAACTTACTTGGTCTCTAAGGTGCTACTGGAAGGAATTTTTTAATTTTGTTTCGACTACGACAGACCAACACAGCTACCTACCTGTAACTATTTGCAACAATAGTTTGTAATTTGGACAATGCATCCTGATTTTGACTACCATTTATGGTTGTCCCTTTCATCTGACCCTTAAGAACATAAGAAGAGCTGGCTGGATCAGGCCAAAGGCTCATCTACTCCAGCATCCTATTATCACCGTAGTCAACCGGTTACCTATAGGAAAACTGCAAGCAGGATTCAAACACGTGAGCATTCTCTCCTCCCATGGTTTCCAGCATCTGGTTTTCAGAAGCACTACTGCCTCCAACAGGAGTCCCCATCGATAGCCTTCTCCTCCATGAATTTGTCTAATCCACTTTTAATCCAAGTTGGTTGCCATCACTGCCACCTCTGGGAATAAGTGCCATAGTTTAACTATTTGCTACAGTACTTTCTTTTATTTGTCCCAGATCTTCTGAATGTAGGGATATGTCTTGATGAAATTGACATCACCAGGGCCAGTGAGGAGCGTAGTGGCCTAGAGATCGTTCCTGAAAACTGGAGATGAAGGCTGAAGAGCCCCTAGGGCAGAGATTAAACCCCTAGGACAGAGATTCCCTGCCCCTCCCTTTTGACCTCACATGAGTTTAGCTTCTTCTTCTTTAGCAATTGCCCTTTGTCTGCAGTCCCAGGAAGGTTTCAAACTTCCTTGAACCCACTAACAACCTTATGGCATTATCATAACATTCAATCGCCCTGATTTAAGTGGGGTGTCCTGGGATGTTACAGAAACCATCCTGGCTTCTGATTGGAGCCTGGAATGTTCTATTTCTTTGGTCTGGCATTCTGGCGCGAATCAGCCTGGGCTAAAAGACATTTGGGGTTGTTGTTGTTTTTGGTGTCTGGTTCCTGTGTGAGTCACCTAGCTCCAGCGAGAGCTCAGGACCAAAAAACAAGCATCTCGATGTTAATCAGAGGATATGAGTTAGTGGTCTGTGTACAGTTTGATGGATCATAAGTTGAACAGCCAGGCTCTAAGCGTCCCACATGGTGCCCACATATATTGCAACCTGGGTACATGTTGTCCCTATTTAGGTGTTCAGCTTTTATGTGAAATGCAACGGGATCTCACCCTGTCATGGGGATTCGAACCGCCGACCTTCCGATCAGCAAACCCAAGAGGCTCAGTGGTTTAGACCACAGCACCACCCAGCACCTGCCAACCTAGCAGTTCAAAAGCATGCCAGTGCAAGTAGAAAAATAGCTACTGCTGCGGTGGGAAGGTAAATGGCGTTTCTGTGCGCTCTGGCACTCGTCATCGTCCTCCGTGCGCCAGTAGTGGTCTAGTCATGCTGGCCACATGACCCGGAAAACTGTCTGTGGACAAACACTGGCAGGGCCGTCTTAAGCATATCTAGCGCCCTGACGCTGTGGTGCGAAGATCCCTCCGGCCCCCCGGCCCGCCCCGTTTCCCAGCGCGGCTGTCTGGCAGGTGCAGCGCGCAGTGCGGCTGCCACAGGTGCAGCTGTGTGGCGCCCCCCTGGCGGCCCTGTGCCACCCAGCCTTGCCGTAGGGCCGGCCCTGAACACTGGCTCCCTTGGCTTGAAAGCGAGATGAGCGCCGCAACCCCATAGTCGCCTTGGGCTGGACTTAACCATCTAGTACCCTGTGCTCTACATGTAGTGGCATGTAGTAGTCACTTCTCCTGGCTTCCATGTGCACAGTGCAAAAATGTCTGCAGGGTTGAGGTCTGCAGATGTGCCCAAAGCTTCCATGAAACATGGAATCCCAATCATGCCTTTGCCCCTACCCTCCCTGCATCTATTTATGCTGTACACATGGGATATGTCACCACTGGGTGGGCTATCATGGGAAGCTGCCACATTGCATGTCTAATATGAGAATAAAGTTATTTAGTGCAGAAATGTTTTATCCTTGTATGGTGACTTAACACGTACAGTGGTGCCTCGCTAGACGAAATTAATTCGTTCCACGGGTCTTTTCTTATAGCGAAAAATTTGTCTAGCGAATCCCATAGGAATGCATTGAGTTTTTTCGAATTCTTTTTTGCCCATAGGAATGCATTAATTGAATTTCAATGCATTCCTATGGGAAACCGCGATTCGCTAGACGAATTTTTCGTAAAATGCATTCGTCTAGCGAGGCAAGCTCCGCTCAAAAAATCCTTTTGTTAAGCAGAAATTTCGTTAAGCAGGGCATTCGTTAAGCGAGGCACCGCTGTAAGTAGAATGTCTGAAATGGTCTGTTATCTTCTGCAGGCTGCTCATAACAGATGGTGCTTCATTTGCTTTTGAAGACATGGGACTTTTTATTGATGATTTGGATGGATCTTCGTTTTCAAAAACGCATTAGCAAGTTAGATGACAAAATCCCATTTAATTCAAAATTATGTGTCACTTCTTTGGGAAAATAAAAATGTTTTAACATGTAGGGCTTACCAAAGCCACAAATAACATTTATTTATTTTTTACATTTATTATGCAACACCTTTCTGGTTGTTTCATTTGCAGTGACAACAGATTGACCTCGCAGTTCAGTTTTCAATCAAAAACCTCTGGCTTGCCACCAACACCATCCAATATCCGGAGAAGAGACCATGTTTCAGAGTACAGAGGTGCCGCAAAGCAAAGTTAGATAGATCAGATAATTAACAAAATATATCAGAAGGGGGAGAGAATGGAAAGATCAGAGTAAACAAGTTAGTAGTAAATGCACGTGAAGGTGCTATGGCCACAGAACATTGACAGATGAAGAGTAAGAAAAATACTAAAGAAGAAAGAGCAAAGAATAACTACCAACATATCTGTTCTACAGGCAGAGGGCCTTCTCGGTAGTGGCACCCTCCCATCAGATGTCAAGGAAATATCTGACTTTTAGAAGACACCTGAAGGCAGCCCTGTTTAGGAAAGTTTTTAATGTTTGATGTTTTATCAATAATAATAATTTTATATTATTATTATTATTATTATTATTACTCATTGGCTTCCTAAAAAGCAAATGCAGAAAATGCAGACAAGAAAGGCCCTTATCAGTGTTTGAGCATATTATGTTGCATATCACTGGGGACTTAATGTTGGCTGAGCTAAGCAGTTCATCCCAATGGATGCC
The DNA here is from genome assembly GCF_963506605.1 of Zootoca vivipara. Taxonomy (NCBI): domain Eukaryota; kingdom Metazoa; phylum Chordata; class Lepidosauria; order Squamata; family Lacertidae; genus Zootoca; species Zootoca vivipara. The sequence continues at coordinate 17,871,764 of NC_083283.1, read as the reverse complement.
ATCAGATTCTGAAAGCATTAACTGGGGCATGGATTTGCCCTACGTAAGATTGCAGCTAGATATTAATATAGGTAAAGGTAAAGGGACCCCTGACCATTAGGTCCAGTCATGACCAACTCTGGGGTTGCGGCGCTCATCTCGCATTATTGGCCAAGGGAGCCGGCGTATAGCTTCCAGGTCATGTGGCCAGCATGACAAAGCCGCTTCTGGCAAACCAGAGCAGCACATGGAAACGCCGTTTACCTTCCCGCTGTAGCGGTTCCTATTTATCTACTTGCATTTTGACGTGCTTTCGAACTGCTAGGTTGGCAGGAGCTGGGACCAAGCAACGGGAGCTCACCCCATCACAGGGATTCGAACCGCCGACCTTCTGATCAGCAAGCCCTAGGCTCAGTGGTTTAACCACAGCGCCACCTGGGTCCCTTTTAGATATTAATATAGAATTTAGCAAACATTGTTATTTCCATTACAGTTTCTAATGATTCCATTAATGTTTATAGAAAAGGCTTCTAAAATATTGTATCCAGAATAGTTTATTGTAGGCATGCAAATACATGAACACTATCATGAAAAATTATAGGAAGCGTTTAAAAAATGAGAGAGGTTTTCGAACAGATATTTGAGAGGATAATAGACTCAGCAATAGTAATTAAATATAATTAGAGAATAAAGGGAATAAAAAAATTACTTTTTTAAATGGGAGGTTCTGTTAAAGACAACCAGGGTTCAAAGAACACATTGAATGAGACTATGCATACAATTGCTGGTATGCAATTCCTACTGGTAATAAAGTTATGGTATTGATGGCACCTATTTCATAGGCCAATATGAAACTGAATCAAAATGAAGCAGTTTGACATTGCAAAATAATAATATGACACTTAAGTAAAAGATGCAATCTTATACTGAAAGTCATCTGAATGAGGAACTATAGGACTGGCAGAATACAGGATATGCCACCACCAAGACAAATATACCGGTGAACCACGCATTAACCAAATAGCCTACTATCATTTAGTACCCATCTTTTGATTATTATTTTTGTGTGTACATTTTGCCCACTGAAACTCCATAGCAAAATACAGATAACTGTGTGATCTCACTGGGACCATTGAAGGAGTATTGGATTGATCCATTGGAAAGCAGACCAAAAAAATGGTTCTCATACATCTCTAGGTGGAACACTTCTTCAGCAGAGCTGTTCCTCCAGTGGAAAATCTGAAACAGGGCAGAATCATGAACAGGACTAATACCACTATCCAAATCCCCCAGTGCTTTTTTTCTGGGGTGACACAGGGGTATGCATACTCCTAAACATTCTGTGAATCTTTTGTCCATATACTGTATTTATTTTTCCCAATTTGAACTATAAAACTGGGATTTTCTTGAATCAAAATGAGAGTACCCCTAAACATTTTTTTTGGGGGGGGGGAGCACTTCAAATGCGCTTTTCAACTGGTGGGTTGAGTGGAGATGCCCCTCCACCCATGGAATGAGGCAGTTTACTAAATCCCATTTTAGTCTCACTTCCAGGCTGAATGAGGGCCCAATACCAGTCCTGAAAGTTTGCTCCCATTGATATGCACAGTGATGTTTGGTTACATAGCCTCCCCTACAACTGCATTTTATTTCTTATTTTGTGTGTGGAATACACATGTCCTCACACACATACCACAATTGCAATAAAACAAAGTTTAAGGTGGGGTGGGACCTAAAATGATGCTCAACTAACATGCTGATGTCAAGTTCCTTCATAAATAAGTATATCCCACACAGTCCCTTCCCTTCACATGCAGTTCAGAGATATCGTTAGTTTTAAAAGCAAAATATTTAGTGAAGCTTTTAAAAACATATCAAAACACTTGCAAATATTTACATCTTTCAAAATACACAAGTGATACTTAGAAGAGAAATTTGAACATAAGGTCCAAAAATCTTAAAGAAAAAGTAGGGAAGGCAAGCTGTTCATTAAAACACAACTTTCAACATAATATTACCACTTGGAAGGAGGAGAAACAACTCAGTTTCACCTGGCATGAATTATTAGAGCAGAAAACCAACTTATGAAGTTGTACATATAGGGAAACTTGGAAAAGCTCCCTGGCTGTGTTCGTCTCTTTGGTTTTCCCCTCACACGTGGACTTTCCAGATGACTATTACATCTGAATATTACATCTGCTGTCTCTTTTCAGCTTGGTGCCTTGCCCTGGCCAAGCACTGAAGTGGTCCATTCCTTATTGGGGAGGCTGCAAACTCACCCTTCCCACAAGCCACAGACCAGAGAAGTGCCTGTGTCAGCTGCATTACTTACAGCATGTTGTGTGTTGAACACAATTTACATTTCACCCTGAGGCTGCTGGGAGAAAAAATCAGATCAAAGAAAGCCAGCAATTACATTTAAAAGAATGCTTTTTATCTTGGAGAATTTAGCCAGGGTTATATAGCACCCACTTTTATATCACATTTTTTGATATTTTTGATTTCGCCTTGAAAGGCCATCTCACCATCAGAGGTCTTGGAACTGATGGAAATTGATCTGATCCCAGAGGGCAATCTACTTTTAAAACTCAATCCTTCAACAGGCGCCAGTGGAATTCTTCCAGAATCCTTATTTCTGCAAGTGTTTATACTTTTCTTAAAATGATTGGTTCTGTGAAGTGTTAGTTTCTATCCTGCATCCTTGTTTTTATGTTGTTGTTTTTACCATTTACCATTTGCCTTATTTTCCTTCTTGTAAACTACCTTGAATGTACTCTAGAAAGGCAGGACAAAAATTAACTCAACTAACCCTTTTGGTGGAACATCATCATCATTTGTACCCTATCCATCTGAGCGGGTTGCCTCAGCCACACTGGGTGACTTTCAACACAAAATCATCATCATCATCATCATCAACAACAACAACAACAGAACATAATAATAATAATAATAATAATAATAATAATAATAATAATAAATTTTCTTTTCTTTTCACCATATACTACCTCTGTTCTGACTTTTAAAAGGTAGAAGGGGACTTACAGCACAATCCCAACAATGTCTGCTCAGAAGTAAGGGCTTTCCATGCTCACTCAAGCTCCAAACTGCCAGGGAAGTTCAGCTGGAAAGGGACACTTGTTGTGTGTCAATACTCTCAAGCCAACCCCCCCATCAGAATAAAGAAATTCACACAGACACAGACTCTAGCTTTAAGGTTATTGGGCAATTTTTTGGCCACAACTTTATTGATTACAGGAAATGTGAGCAGTATTGGTTTGTTGTTTAGTCCAACTCTTCGTGTCCAACTCTTCATGACCCCATGGACCAGAGCACGCCAGGCACTCCTGTCTTCCACTGCCTGCCGCACTTCAGTCAAACTCATGTTCGTAGCTTCGAGAACACTGTCCAACCATCTCATCCTCTGGCGTCCCCTTCTCCTTGTGCCCTCAATCTTTCCCAACATCAGGGTCATTTCCAGGAAGTCTTCTCTTCTCATGAAGTGGCCAAAGTATTGGAGCCTCAGCTTCAGGATCTGTCCTTCCAGGGAGCACTCAGGGCTGATTTCCTTCAGAATGGATAGGTTTGATCTTCTTGCAGTCCATGGGACTCTCAAGAGTCTCCTCCAGCACCATAATTAAAAAGCATCAATTCTTCGGCGATCAGCTTTCTTTATGGTCCAGCTCTCAATTCCATACATCACTACTGGGAAAAACATAGCTTTAACTTTACGGACCTTTGTCAGTAAGGTAATGTATCTGCTTTTTAAGATGCTGCCTAGGTTTGTCATTGCTTTTCTCCCAAGAAGCAGGCATCTTTTAATTTTGTGACTGCTGTCACCATCTGCAGTGATCATGGAGCCCAAGAAAGTAAAATCTCTCACTGCCTTAATTTCTTCCCCTTCTATTTGCCAGGAGGTGATGGGACCAGTGGCCATGATCTTAGTTTGTTTGATGTTGAGCTTCAGACTATATTTTGCACTCTCCTCTTTCACCCTCATTAAAAGGTTCTTTAATTCCTCCTCACTTTCTGCCAGCAAGGTTGTGTCATCTGCATATCTGAGGTTGCTGATATTTCTTCCAGCAATCTTAATTCCAGTTTGGGATTCATCCAGCCCAGCCTTTCACATGATGAATTCTGCATATGTTAAATAAGCAGGGAGACAATATACAGCCTTGTCGTACTCCTTTACCAATTTTGAACCAATCAGTTGGCTTAGGCATTGGCAGAAGACTATATCGGACTCCTGCCCCCTTTGCAGGAAGTCTGTAAGGGTAAACCACCCAAAGGGGATCTCCCCCGGTGTTCCCAGAGGCCTGGCATGGCCCTAGCCCCTCAAGTGGACTTCAGACAGGATCCAGGCCCTGGATTCCTTTAACGGAATACCATTGGACAATGGAGGGGCAGGCAATGGCCAACCTCCCCTCTCCCACTCAACAATAAGCCAATGCCTAACCGCCAAATCTTACAAAGTTGTGACAATTGCTAAGAGATAGGTGAAAACGAAGTGGCCAGTGCCAATTTGCCAAATGGAAAAATTCATACCCAGTCTCCATCCCGAGACAGGCAACCAACCAAAGTACAAAGCAAGGCCAGAGGACACCTAAATTAAAGGGAGGGTGGGCGGGTGTTCGGCAGCGTGAAGCAGGTGCTTAGCACATGTCACGCTGCCACTTTTATACTCCCCCCCTCCATGATCACTCCACTCAAATTGATTAGGCAATTAGCCCTGGGTAATCATGGTGCCACCCTGGCATGAGGGCAATGGGTCTACCCACACCAGGGTGGGGGGATCCGGTTGATGGCCTGCGCGCAACCAGGACCATCTATTGAGATGACCCCACTTACAGTATTTAGATGATAGAGATATAATATGGTATCTTAGGCTATGATTAGTTCAAGCATCATTACTACCTTATAGCTGGATGGTTGTCACTAGAAGAGTGGTGGACCTAAGCCCCAAATTTCTCTGTTCACAGGAGAAAACATACATAGTTTTTGCAAAGAAATCATTACAAGAAACCAACTGGCAACCAACATGTGTCACATGGTATGAACAAGTATGCTGCATAAACACATACCATTTGTGGAAACAAAATAAGCTCTGTGGAAGGCATCCATTTTGCAAAAGGGGTCGATGTCGAGTTCTGCCGCAGCTCCAAAAGTATTCTGAATAACAGACACCGAATGAGTGGAGGCACTAGCGTTTCTGTGTTTCCCCCCACTTTTATACAATGTATTTTTAAATACAGTATTGTATTTAGAAATATTTTAGAATTGCTTTGGCACCTAATAATTAAAATGCCATTTTTCTTTAATGGCACTAATAAGAAAATGATGTTGCCTTGGATAAAATGTGAATCAATCAGCTTGAATGGCAGCATATTGTGGTTTTGATTACTAGTTTGAAAGAATGCGTGAAAGAGCAATCCTGCGTTACATGGCTGGAACAGGCACTGTAGCATTATCTGCTAGCCTGGTGTCAAAAGCTCCTCTGGGGATTGTCACAACAGGAGACTCTATTAAGCAAAAAAAAAGTGGGGGTAGGGATTACTATTATTATAATTCCCTAAATAACAAATATCTCCACCATAAACTTCCAAAGAGGTTTTTGAGTATTATATTGAGATGGCAAAAAAACATATGAGAATAACTCTAGTCCTTATGATCATTGGTTATTACCACTGCTATTTTTCTAGAAAAAGAGGTACTGGAACTCACAATGAACACCTCCCTCATTCTCTTAGAATGCCAGGGAGAGGTACCAGAACTGAGCTCCGCCAAATTCTGACTAAGAAGAGAAGAAGAAGAAGAAGAAGAAGAAGAAGAAGAAGAAGAAGAAGAAGAAGAAGAAGAAGAAGAAGAAGAAGAAGAAGAAGAAGAAGAGTTTGGATTTGATATCCCGCTTTATGACTACCCGAAGGAGTTTCAAAGCGGCTAACAATCTCTCCTTCATTGGAGGTTTTTAAATAGAAGTTGGATGTCCATCTGTCAAGGATTCTTTAGCTGTGATTCCATGGACTAGATGACCTTTGAGGTACTTTCCAACTCTACAGCTGTATAATTGTAGAGTGTATATATTGAGTAGCAGATGAAAAATCTTGATATTGTACCATATTGTGTATTGGTTTTCGTGTTTCATGGTTTCTTTAATGTTATGCTTGCCTTCCCCTCTGCTGACACATGACAATATCAGCTGTTGTAGTACATCATCAAAAATGATGAGGAGCAGTTTTACACATCTTTATTTTTAAGCACGTCCTCAGTGAACAGACAATTCTTCAAGACTTGTTAAATACACCTTAATTTCTATGAAGCATAAAGCTCCCCGGCTCGTGATAAAATGTACAATTCTACCACTCAGTTTGCTATCTTTAAAATTACTTACTTAGTTTCAATCAGCTCGAGATTTTCCTTGCCGTGATTGCACTGCTTCCACATCCATTATGTCTCCTACATGTGGGTAGAAATAATTTTACTCCTATTGTATAGTGTCACAAATTTTGCATGTCACTCATAGTATAATAGGCCAACATCTTTTTATTTCATTGGCATTCTTTTTTAAAATAGAAAAATAAGAAAGTCAATTGACTTTGAATATGTTAGAACAAAGTTTGATGGTTCTGTTTGCTTTTAACATCTTTTTAATATCACATGTATCTTTCTAATCTCCAATGCAGTATAAAAGTAACATTCTGAACCAGATTATAATCATTTTCCTCCTCAAATCCAAACTCCTATTTTCTACATTTACTGCTCTCAATTTCTGTAGCTATTTTTTTCTGAGTTGCCAAGGGCTGAGTTCTCACTAGATTTGTGCATCTGAAACTTGCCTCATTTGTACTCCATTACACAGCCCACCCATGTTCCACCTGTTTTATTACAGCTATTTTAGGATCAGAGGTGACTGGAATTGGCTGGTGTTACTCAGGGAGGGGAGGGTTGTTGCTGCATCCACATGGGAGCGCTTTACAATTACTAGAAAATCCGTCTGGGTTAAATCAGAAATATGGAATCTGCATACCCTCTGACATTCTTCTGTTGAAAATTGGGATGTGTGTCTTATGCTACTGTGTTCTCGCACGAGTCAGCAGCACCAGTACTGGTTGCAAGCACCAGCTCGTTCTCCTCCCTGAGTTCAGCAGTGACACTGGAGAGGGGAAATAGGACATTCAAGAATAAAATCAGAAGCCAGGGTGGCTTCTGTAATTCTGGGATGTCCTGGGAAAATCGAGACACTTGAAGGATGTGAACTTCTGGCCCTCCAGTTATTGTTGAACTACAGTCCCCACTCATCCTGATGACTGATAGGTTCTCTAGGTTAAATAATATGAACATCCTTATGATTGTCCTGATCTTGCAAAAAAAACATGCTTCTAAACATGCTTCTCTGTTCATGCCTGGACAGAGTATGCAGGAAATAGAAAACACCAACTATCATCCATAATGAATTGAAAACAATGTTTAAAAGTACTTTCCGAGAAACCCAGAGTCCTTTTTGTTGGGGATAATTCAGACTGAAATTCGCAGGTGTCAAAAAAAGGTTGTTTGTGTATGCCACTACTGCGGCCTGTGTTTTGTTAGAAAATGGAAAACGAGCAAGGTCCCAACTAAAGAAGAGTGGCAACTTAAGTCAACAGAATATGTGCAGCTTGAAGACTTAACATATAGAATAAGAGAAAAAGAAGAACATAGGTTTAGAGAAGTTTGGAAAAGGTTTATTGAATATATGGGAAATAACTGTACAGCTGAAAATGCTGGTAGCATTGAGATAAATTCAACAGTGTGAATAAGTTATGATGGATGCAATAATGGAAGACTGAATGGTATAGTTTTTGTAAAATATGCAGGGATTTATGAAATAATAATAATAATAATAATAATAATAATAATAATAATAAATTTTATTTATACTCCGCCCTCCCCAGTCAAAACCGGGCTCAGGGCGGCTCACACCAATAAAATTACAATAAAACATAAAAAGCAATTAATTAAAATACAGACCAAAATACAGTATTAAAATTTAAAATGCAGCCTCATTTCGAGTAGTCCACAAATTCAAGCCATGAGGGAGGAAAAACACAGGGGTCAGACTAAGTCAGACTAAGTCCAACCCAAAGGCCAGGCGGAACAGCTCTGTCTTTCAGGCCCTGCGGAAAGATGACAAATCCTCCAGGGCCCTGGTCTCCTGTGAAAGAGTGTTCCACCAAGTTGGGGCCAACACTGAGAAAGCCCTGGCCCTAGTAGAGGCCAATCTAGCCACCCCATGGCTCGGGATCTCCAGAATATTGTTGTTTGTGGACCTTAAGGTCCTCCGCGGGGCATACCAGGAGAGGCGGTCCTGTAGATACATCTAAAATGAACCATGGAAAGAGAAGAATGGAAGTCATTGATATCTTGAGGATGTAAAAATGAGTACTTTAAATTGTAAAACAGAATACACACACACACACACACACACACACACACACACCGTATATATGAAAACACCAACTATCAAACATGTAGACAGGGACGTATTTGAATGATGTGGTGAGCACACAGTCCACTTCCTGTGAAAGAAGAGTGAAACGGTTTGCCAAAGGGTTAGTAGATATCCACAGCAGATAAACCACCTACTGTGTGAGAGCACTGTAACATGCATTTGCATATATATCTATATATCTATATCCCTTTCATCAAAATATATCACAAGGCAGTACATATGACCTAAAAAGAACAGCAGTGAAACAATTTCAGAATATCAAACACAGCAGTAAAAGCTGATTAGAAAGGGTTGTCAGGTTTGAAAGGCCTACCGGAACGATACAGCTTTTAGAAGACATCGAAAAGCAACCAGGGATGACTCCTTTTTAAACACTTGCTCCCAAGGAATTCCACAGGGTGGGGCCTGCCACAAGGAAGGTTTGGCCTCATGCAGGGCCAGCCCAGTACATTTTGGCACCTGAGATGGACCCCCCAAATGGCATCCCCGCTCCCTGCCAGGGAAGGAGGAGTGAAGAAAAAGTGGGGAAAAGAAGATTGGCATCAAGATATGCTGCCCCTATGGATAGTTGGCCCTGGCCCTTCGTACGGGCCAGAAATTTGCACTGGCTCTTAATCTGCTACTGAGCCAAGTTCAAGGCAATGGTACAAACATGTAAGGCCCTGTGCAGCTCAGGACCAGGTTACATGAGAGGCAGCCTTACCCCTAATACACACCCCAGTAGATCACTTCACTCTGCAGAAGGGTTTATCCTGCAAGTTCCCAAAACCAGAAGCCCGCTTTGCAATAACTCAGAGCAGGACTTTTAGTGTGTGGCTGCCCCTGCTCCATGGGGTCGCATTCCTGCTGAGATACAACAGGCAGGCAACACACTGTCTGCACCTTCTGGAAACAACCAAATACATTTTTTTCCCCCGGCAGGTTTCGCCACCTGAATAAATTGGCCAAAAATGCCTATTTTGTATTGCTTTATTTTAATTTTAAATGTATTAGCTGCCCTTTTTGTACACCACCTTGATATGATTGTGTAGAAGATGATTAATAAATTAATAATAATAGTAATAATTAATTAAGGATTATCCTCAGTAAAGTAGAACCTATGGCCACCCTGATCACACAGCAGAAGAACAAAGCCAATAGGTGCGAGAAGATGCATTAACCAAATGGCTCTCAGATCTCTTGAGATGTTTCTGAAATCTATTTTCTCCTTCCCTGGAGGGAATTGTTGCATTGAGTATTCTGAAGAGAACAGCTACTTTATGATTGTTTCACTGTTGAACAATTTCTCCCCAGGAAGAACACAGATGTTTGAAATGTGATGGGAAATCTAATAACCAATTTCTTAATCAGTGTTCTTGAGCTTATTGGCCTCACTTTTTCTTTGTTCTTCAGCCCAGCCTTACCACATATTTCAACTGAGTTCTTGTGTGTGTGTGTGTGTGTGTGTGTGTGTGTGTGTGTGTGTGTTTTAGGGTTGAAGTAAACTATACTGTTACTTGGGGTAATTAAGGGCTATGGCTAACTTAGTTCCATTGATTTCAATGGGTCTGAGTAAAGTTTTTTGAATGCAACCCTGAGCCATCCTTCCAAACTCATTAAGCCTGCTGGACTGATTGGGCATTATGTTCACTACTTAAATCATTACAGCTTCCATCATAAGAAAGCAAAAGGAGAAAGTTCATTGAATTCTTGTCCTTTTGTCAGCTTCTAATAATTCTGATTGCCTAATTATCTGCTGCAGTGCAACGGTTGAAATGCTGCAACATTTCATTCCCCCCTGAAGGAATGAACAGTCTTTGAGAAGTTACCATCTGATGCTTTCTGTTTCAATAGTCAGGTAAAAGGTAAAGGTAAAGGGACCCCTGACCATTAGGTCCAGTCGTGACCGACTCTGGGGTTGCGCGCTCATCTCGCATTATTGGCCGAGGGAGCCGACGTATAGCTTCCAGGTCATGTGGCCAGCATGACAAAGCCGCTTCTGGCAAACCAGAGCAGCACATGGAAACACCGTTTACCTTCCCGCTATAGCGGTTCCTATTTATCTACTTGCATTTTGATGTGCTTTCGAACTGCTAGGTTGGCAGGAGCTGGTACCAAGCAACGGGAGCTCACCCCGTCACAGGGATTCGAACCGCCAACCTTCTCATCAGCAAGCCCTGGGTCCGTAGGGTGAGGGAAATCCATCAATGTTCCCAAGTATTATCAACTCCATGTCTCTGTTTCTTTCATTCTGGTTCCACAAAGGAACCACTTCCCCATAAAAAGTAGTTACAGGTAGGTAGCCATGTTGGTCTGCCATCAAAACAAAATAAAAATAAGAAAAACTCCTTCCACTAGCACCAATTAAGTTTGTCATTGGTATGAGCTTTCGTGTGCATGCACACTTCTTCAGATACACTGAAACAGAAGTCACTTCTCTTTCCAGTCTATTTCTGAAACTCTTCTGTAATAAGACAGCTACTTTGAGATCTTGTATAGAATGTCCTGGGAGATTGAAGTGTTCTCCTACTGGTTTCTCTGTCTTGTGATTCCTGATGTCAGATTTATGTCTATTTATCCTTTGGTGTAGGGTTTGTCCTGTTTGTTCAATATAGAGAGCTGAAGGGCACTGTTGGCATTTGATGGCATACACAATGTTAGAAGATGAACAATTAAATAGTCCTGTGATAGTATCTTTGATGTTGTTGGGGCCAGTAATGGTGTTGTCTGGGTATATGTGGCAGCAAAGTTGGCATCTGGGTTTATTGCAGGCTCTGGTACCAGTGCCCATGTTAAGTCTGGTGGTGGCATTATTGTGGGTGAGGAGTTGTTTAAGATTGGGTGGCTGTTTTTTTTTTTTTTTTTATGTTGAGCTTCAGACCGTATTTTGCGCTCTCCTTTTTCACCCTCATTAAAAGGTTCTTTAATTCCTCCTCACTTTCTGCCATCAAGGTTGTGTCATCACCATATCTGAGGTTGTCGATATTTCTTCCAGCAATCTTAATTCCGGCTTGGGATTCATCCAGTCCAGCCTTTCACATGATGAATTCTGCATGTAAGTTAAATAAGCAGGGAGACAATATACAACCTTGTCATACTTCTTTCCCGATTTTGAACCAATCAGTTATTCTGTATCCAGTTCTAACTGTAGCTTCTTGTCCCACATAGAGATTTCTCAGGAGACAGATGAGGTGATCAGGCACACCCATTTCTTTAAGAACTTGCCATAGTTTGCTGTGGTCGACACAATCAAAGGCTTTTGCATAGTCAATGAAGCAGATGTTTTTCTGGAACTCTCTAGCTTTCTCCATAATCCAATGCATGTTTGCAATTTGGTCTCTGGTTCCTCTGCCCCTTTGAAATCCAGCTTGCACTTCTGGGAGTTCTCGGTCCACATACTGCTTAAGCGTACCTTGTAGAATTTTAAGCATAACCTTGCTAGTGTGTGAAATGAGCGCAATTGTGTGGTAGTTGGAGCATTTTTTGGCATTGCCCTTCTTTGGGATTGGGATGCAGACTGATCTTCTCCAATCCTCTGGCCACTGCTGAGTTTTCCAAACTTGCTGGCATATTGAGTGTAGCACCTCAACACCATCATCTTTTAAAATATCACCACTTCCACTGGCCTTGTTATTAGCAATGCATTCTAAGGCCCATTTCATTCCACTCTCCAGAATGTCTGGCTCAAGGTCAGCAACCACACTACCTGAGGTGTACGAGACCTCCATATCTTTCTGGTATAATTCCTGGTATAACTCCTGGTATAATTCCTCTGTGTATTCTTGCCACATCTTCTTGATGTCTTCTGCTTCTGTTAGGTCCTTTCTACTTTTGTCCTTTATTATAGTAATCTTTGTATGAAATGTTCCTTTTATATCTCCAATTTTATTGAACAGATCCCTGGTTTTTCCCATTCTGTTGTTTTCCTCTATTTCTTTGCATTGCTCATTTAAGAAGGCCCTCTTGTCTCTCCTTGCTATTTTTTGGAAATCTGCATTCAGTTTCATGTATCTTTCACTATCTCCCTTGCATTTTGCTTGCCTCCTCTCCTCCGCTATTTGTAAGGCCCCATTGCACAGCCACTTTGCTTTCTTGCATTTCCTTTTCATTGGGATGGTTTTCGTTGCTGCCTCCATCCATACTTCTTCAGGCACTCTGTCCTGGATTTGATTTAGGTTGTGTCTTACTGGCCCACCAGTGGTTTTTCCTACTTTCTTCAGTTTAAGCTGGAATTTTGCTATAAGAAGCTGATGATCTGAGCCACAGTCAGCTCCAGGTCTTGTTTTTGCTGACTGTATAGAGCAGGCATCTCCATACTGCGGCCCTCCAGATGTTTTGGCCTACAACACCCATGATCCCTAGCTAACAGGACCAGTGGTCGGGGAAGATGGGAATTGTAGTCCAAAACATCTGGAGGGCCGAAGTTTGGGGTTGCCTGGTATAGAGCTTCTCCATCTTTGGCTGCAGAGAATATAATCAATCTGATTTCTATGCTGCCCATTTGGTGATATCCATGTGTAGAGTCGTCTCTTGTGTTGTTGGAAAAGAGTGTTTGTGATGACCAGCTTGTTCTCTTGACAGAATTCTATTAGCCTTTGCCCTGCTTCATTTTGAACTCCAAGGCCAAACTTGCCAGTTGTTCCTTTTATGTCTTGATTCCCTACTTTAGCATTCCAATCCCCTGTAATGAGAAGAACATCCTTCTTTGGTGTTATTTCTAGAAGGTGTTGTAAGTCTTCATAGAATTGATCAATTTCACTTTCTTCAGCACCGGTAGTTGGTACATAAACTTGGATTACTGTGATGTTAAAAGGTCTGCCTTGGATTCGTATCGAGATCATTCTGTCATTTTTGAGATTGCATCCCATTACAGCTTTTGCCACTCTTTTGTTGACTATGAGGGCCACTCCATTTCTTCTACGGCATTCTTGCCCACAGTAGTAGATATGATAGTCATCCGAACTGAATTCACCCATTCCCTTCCATTTTAGTTCACTGATGCCCAGGATGTCAATATTTATTCTTGCCATCTCATTTTTGACCACATCCAGCTTACCATTATCCATGGTTCTTACATTCCAGGTTCCTATGCAATATTTTTCTTTACAGCATCGGACTTTCCTTTCACTTCCAGGCATATCCGCAACTGAGCAACCTTTTGGCTTTGGCCCAGCCACTTCATCAGCTCTGAATCTACTTGTACTTGTCTTCCACTCTTCCTCAGTAGCATGTTGGACGCCTTCCGACCTGAGGGGCTCATCTTCCAGCGTCATAACTTTTATATGCCTGTTGTCTTTGTCCATGGAGTTTTCTTGGCAGGGATACTGGAGTGGCTTGCCAGTTCCTTCTCCAGGTGGATCACGTTTAGTCAAAACTCTCCACTATGACCTGTCCATCTTGGGTGGCCCTGCATGACATAGCTCATAGCTTCTCTGAGTTATTCAAGCCTCTTCGCCACGACAAGGCAGTGATCCATGAAAGGGATTATCTTATTTTATTGTCCATTTGCTGATAGACAATAAAATTATCTATCAACAAATAAGAATTAAACAGAAATTCACTCTTACCAGCTGTAATAAATAATTACTAAACTATAATCAATAAAAAATAACCACAATAAGTCACAATGCATAAAATACACACACACAAAAACCCATGTAAAAGATCAAAACAACAGATGTAGTCTAACCTATATCACCGATTATTTACATGTTAAGGTCTACCTTTCATTGTTTCTTCACTATCTAGCATGGGAGTTTGGTGAGACTCATAAAAGATGGATAAAATAACATGAGGGCGCTTCAGGAAGTAATTGCACAACTTGCTGTTTGTGCTGTATGTTGACAATGGATTTTGATCTTTTAACAGAAAAGTCCTATTAAAAATAAAGGGAAATGGCCTCATAAAAAACAAAGTAATCATGATCTCGAAGCATTTTGCATTTTTGCTGTTTAAATATGCACATGGCATATTCATGCCTTCTTATAAACTAATGATATCTGTATCCCTTTCTATAACACATAATGTCTGGCTGCTGCTGTTGTTTTAACTGACATTTTAATATAATAAAATTACTAATTATGAGCTGAGGTTGAAGTCCCAGCACCTAGTTTTCATTATATTATCAAATAAAATTCAGAAATTAGATACAGCATTCCACAGGGAAGGCGGGAAACATAACATGCTCTTTCATTGGCTTTATTCTCTCTGTTAATGTGACAAATATAGCTTGGATAATAAACAATAATTTGAAGCAACTGCGATAAATTACCTTTTTTCACCCTTTGACATGCCTGTTATTTAGCAGGCTTTGTCAACAGAGGAATCTTTCCAGTTTCTGATGCATATTTTACTTTTTGCTCTCTATTTCAGTTTTCAATTACATACCTCTAATTAGGGTTCTGTAAGTAAAATTGAGGTTGGAAACGGCAAGGGAAATGTCTCTATTAAATCCAGTCATAGCAAGATACACAAGGTTTTCCAATGATTTATCTGACCTCCTGCCACAGTCAAGTTTGTTTGAAGTAATAATAATTATTATTACACACACACACACACACACCACCCTCCCCAGCCAGGACCGGGCTCAGGGCAGCTAACATCAAAGTATGATACATTAAAAACATAAATCAAACATTCGATTAAAATACATCTTAAAATCAAATTTGGAGCAGAATAAAATCAAATGACTGTTGGATTTTTTGAATAGTCAAGTTACTTTAGAGCCGGTCTAATGTAAATACAGTATTGTCTGTTTAAGAGAAACAGGTGCCGGTGTTTCTGTTAATTGCTCACAGGCGTGGGCTCTGCTTTTTGTATATAAGGCATAGCTGCCAAGTTATCCCTTATTTTAAGGGATTTTCCCTTATGCTGAATAGGCTTCCTCGCGAGAAAAGGGAAAACTTGGCAGCTATGAAGGCTCTGCCAGAAAGCCTTCTGTATCTCTTAGTTAGATCTTTCAGTTTGATTCATCTCTAAGTAGATCACTCTCTCAGTTGTTCTCAGTTTAAGAGATTCCCAGTTGAATCTTAGTATGAGAGTTGCTTAGTTATAAAGCTAGTTTGCTGTTAATTCTTGGGTAGTTTAATGGGAGTTTTGTGGGAGGTTTGGAAAGTGGGTAGATAACATTGCTAAGAGAGAAAGCATTTATCTTTAGTTTAAAGTCTCTTTAGAGTCAGTTTGTTTTTCAGTTAAATAAACCCAACAGTTTGTATTTTCTTCTGTATACTTTTACAAGTGTGCAGCTAGTAAGGGGTTTCATATAAGGGAAATAATATCCTACGCTCTTGGTGGTGTTTTCTTAGCCAGGTCAACTTCTGACTGCATATACTCTGCGTGAAGCGTACTTTAAAGGGCCGCTGTAAACTGGGATATATGATTTAGATTAAGCAAGTTTCAATACCCAGTTTTCTCCAATATTATTCTTATTATATATATTATTTTCCATTAATGGCAACCCACAGATTATAAGTATAGGGGATGGGAAACAAGTTGGGCATAAGCAACTCAGTGTAGGATTTTCCATTGCTGAGTTCGGCTTTAGTCCAAATGATGTTGCTATTTGCATTCATTCATCAAAAAATACATACCTCCATGTTTTAAACAAACAATGTATCAAAGGCAACAAGACCCAGTTGTCAATATAAGACACTACATAATAGCACAACAAATGCTCATATTTCAAGGTTTGAAGATCTGGGAAAATAAATGGTACCCCACCCCTGGTTTATATCTATCACCATTTGTAAGCTTCATAAGTGTTTGTGACGATGCTGCCCAGACCTGCCAGATGAAAGAAAACACAACCAGTATTTTAGTAGTTAAAGGTTACAATTTTAGCACCGGCCTGCATGAAGCTTAGTTGTATGATAGCCTGCCTCACCAAGAGGCAGCAGCTTCTAAGTCCATGACAGCATAAATGGAGAGAAATATATGCCTGTCAACTTGAGGTGTGCCAAGAATAGTTGGCACAAGATATTTTTAATTAGTAGGTATGCAAGGAAGTCTCGATACTGGTATAATTAGAAGTGTGGTGCTCTATGAAAGAGAGTTTCATTTCTTGCATCCGTTCCCCCCACCAGAAAAAAAGAAAAAAAAAAGGACTGGAAACTCATTGCAGCTCATGCTAAGGAACCCAAAGGAGCTTTGAGAACAAATATGGCATGTCTATTTCCTGAAAAGGGCAAAGGGGGGGAAATAAAAGCAATTGTAGCTTGCAATATGATTTTCTTTAAAACTGGAATTGCCTTGAGTTTTCTCTTCTGTCCTATTTATCTTCAGATATACAAGGCTATTGCAAAATCATTAAGGCACCTACATTTCCATAGCTGCCAAGTTCTCCCTTTTTTAAAGGGAAATTCCCTTATGCTGAATAGGCTTCCTCGTGAGAAAAGGGAAAACTTGGCAGCTATGAATTTCAAGAGTATGCTGTTGACACCTTCTTGTACTGCATGATGGAAAATGATTCACTCTGTCCTCATCACTGTTGTAAAGAATATAAGGAGCAGTAAAATGAACTGGACAGCACTTAAAGTCTATAATGGATTCAAAGGATGGATATTTCAAAGTCAATATTCATTGCAAAATTCCACTCCTGAAATCTATGCATTCCTTGTTTTTGTCATCAGCATCCTATAAATGGTATGTGGCCCTAAAATCAGTGTTATAATACTGTTATGAAGTCAAACCACTGGAGACTTATAGCTGTGACTGTAAAAAGAACATGTGTTGTTGCAGCTGGGGCAGATGAAGGTGCCCAGTTGTGCTGCTACAGATGCACCATGGTGCTTCTTCTCTCTGTGATCCTCCTAGTGGTCATTCCTCCACTGTGGATATATGACCTGACTGTCTCCAGGCACTGTGGTTGTCTGCAAGGGATTCCCACATAGCAGGTTAATGTTGCTAGCCTTCAATACACATTTGCAGACATCTTTGTAATGCAGAGTTGGTCTGCCAGTAGGATTAGTGTCTGAAGCAAGCTCCCAGAAGAGCACGTCCCTGGGGATCCTGCCATCTTCCATTGGAGATGATCGAACCAGTGTGGACGTCCCTGAGACAGGAGTGCAAACCTGCTGGGACTGTGGGCTTGGGAGAGCACCTCTCTGTTTGAGAGTCCGTCATGCCATGAGATACAATACATGCCACCCAACCAATTCCAAAACCAATACCACTTGCATTAAACAGAGAATTGGATAAGGATAGGAAAAACACACAAAGGAAATCCAGATCTGAGCTGAATCCAAACCTTGATGAACATAAATATCACTTATGCTACTCAGGCACAACAGATATGTGGTTAAAGTTCTTACAATTATTATCACTCATTCATTTGTCACCATCTAAACAAAGATTAATTAATAACACAGAAACAACACATAGATTTGAAACTTGACTAAGACCATACAAAGTTGATGCTCATGGTAAAGAACCATTTTTCCAGCTGGGAAAGCCTGTTGAGATTTTAAAAATGCCTTCAATGGTTTCCAGAAAGTGCAGGGAATGAGTGCCTATTGTATCTCAACAGAATTTTTATTACAAAGAACACGGGCAGCTACACTAAAAGCCTTGCTGTGAGTTACTGAGGAGTGGGTTTCTGAGATCTTTGCAACTTGCAGAAGAGAGTCTCCCACAGACAGCAGTGGTCCACTGGGTGTCTAAGGAATAAGGTAGTCTTGTCCTCTGGTCTCTGACCCTGGTCTCTCATGTAATTTGGTCCTGAGCTGTATATATCAGTACTAGTAGCATATGGGCAGCCAATTCAAATCTTGCAAACAGGCCATTATATTATATTCATCAGCTGCAGCCTCAGGACCAGCCTCTAGAGGACATTGCAGTTATGCAGCCATAAGGTTACCAATGCAGGGACAACTGCGTTTGTAGTTTATATATATATTGTCTGGGAGATCATTTTATTTTTTGCCAAACAGTATACAAATTTATTAATACAAATAGATTGTGTTGAGAAAATAAGCTCTCATTTCTTTGAAGTTATACAGAGGAAGCCCATAAAGTAAAAAATAAAATAAAAGCATACCTCAAATTGTTCACTGTTTGGAGCTCTATCTTCTGTCTGGGAGAGATCTTATTTTACACACTAAAGAGGAAAGAACACGCTAATTATCTCAACACAGCAACTTGCTCCTGAAAAATAGTGGTGTTCTCTAATGTTGAATGCAGAACTATCACCCAAGCTATTTTAATTATTTTAATTAGTTCTGCCTTTTGTCATACTGATGCATGTGACAGGCCTAAGAGAACAGGGCAGGGAAGTTGGTTGCCAGGATGCTGAATGGAGCAGCTGGATAATAATGTGACTTCTATCACATAATAATGCCGCAGAAGACAGAATGAGGTTGCAAGATGACCTTAACAGACTAGAGAACCAAGTCCAAACTAACAAAATGAATTTCAATAGGGACATATGCAAGTTTCTGCACCTATGTAGGAACAACCAGTACGTTTCCTAGCACAATTAAAGTGTTGGTGCTGACCTTTAAAGCCCTAAATGGCCTCAGCCCAGTATACCTGAAAGAGCGTCTCCATCCCCATCATTCAGCCTGGACACTGAGGTCCAGTGCCGAGGGCCTTCTGGCGGTTCCCTCACTGCGAGAAGTGAGGTTACAGGGAACCAGGCAGAGGACCTTCTCGGTTGTGGAATGCCCTCCCACCAGATGTCAAGGAAATAAACAACTATCTTACTTTTTGAAGACATCTGAAGGCAGCTCTGTTTAGAGAGGTTTTTAATGTTTGATGTTTTATTGTATTTTAAATATTTTGTTGGAAGCCGCCCAGAGTGGCTGTGGAAACCCAGCCAGATGGGTGGGGTATAAATATATTATGATGATGATGATGATGATGATGATGATGATGATGATGATGATGATGATGATGTTGGGGGGCACCTGGCTTGCCAGTAGTACATGTAAAAAGGATCTAGGGACTTAGTAGACCACAAGCTTAACATGAGTCAATCGTAAAGGTAAAAAAGGGTACCCCTGGACAGTTAAAAGGTAAAGGCAAAGGGGACCCTGACCATCAGGTCCAGTCGTGTCCGACTCTGGGGTTGCGACGCTCATCTCGCTCTATAGGCCGAGGGAGCCGGCGTTTGTCCGCAGACAGCTTCTGGGTCATGTGGCCAGCATGACAAAGCTACTCCTGGCAAACCAGAGCAGCGCACGGAAACACTGTTTACCTTCCCGCCGGAGTGGTCCCTATTTATCTACTTGCACTTTGATGTGCTTTCGAACTGCTAGGTGGGCAGGAGCTGGGACCGAACAATGGGAGCTCACCCCATTGCAGGGATTCGAACCGCCGACCTTCTTCAGCAAGCCCTAGACTCTGTGGTTTAACCCACAGCGCCACCTGGGTCCAGTCAAACTTGACTATGGGGTGTGGCACTCACTCGCTTCAGGCCAAGGGAACTGGCGTTTGTTCACAGACAGATTTCTGGGTCATTTGGCCAACATGACTAAGCTGCTTCTGGTGCAATGGGACAACATGACAAGTGCCAGAGCACATGGAAACACTGTTTACCTTCCCACCACAGCAGTACCTATTTATCTACTTGCACTGGCGTGCTTTCAAACTGCTAGGTTGGCAGGAGCTGAGACAGAGCATCTCACCCTGTCACACGGATTCAAACCGCCAACCTTCTGATCGGCAAGCCCAAGAGGCTCAGTGGTTTAGACCACACCGCAACCCGCTCCCACAAGTCAGCACTGTGTTGCAGCAGCAAAAAGTGAATGCTCTTCTAGGTTGCATCAACAAAAGTATAGTATCCCGATCACATGGGTGGAATCATGGAGGTCTGGCTTTCTCCCCATCCTCCTCCCTTGCCAAGATACTGTATCTTGGTTAATGTGAAACAATAGCATTCGAATCCTTTCTTTGCTAGCTTCTAATTCCCTGTTCTCTTGTAGAAATGTTGCTAACCAGAAAGACAGGAAGTGTTGATAACAGTATCAAGTGAAAAACTGGATCCCTGAAGTCTATTGGCATAACAAGAAACTCCGGCTGTGAACGGAGATTGAATGGGCCAGATGGAGGAATTCTACGTAACCCGAGCCATTTTCATGGGGGCACAAATTCACTTCATCATTTTATGACAAAAACTATTAACATGATGGATAGAGCTAAGGATGTTTCTAATTTCCACCTAAAGTTTAAGGAAGAAACTACTTGTTTCATGTATGTCCCACGTTTTAGCTAATCTGCCTGAGAAGGAGTGAGGGGTGATTTGCACAAACGGAAAGTATGTTACTGAAGGGTGAATTGATTTATGATTAATGAGTCTGTGTGATTTCATGAAAATCAGGGAAGCTGGCAAAATTAGGGAGAGAATAAAATAACGTTCTGCTAATTATAATAAATTGCAAATGTAAGTAAACTCCATAAATTAATTTTTATATTGGGGGGGGGGATATGCACTGCTATTGATGAGGAAAGAAAGTTGCCTACATTAAATGGAATTAAGCAACTAGTGGGGAGCAGCCTACCCACGAGGGTCAACAAATTACGATCCCTACAGTACTCTGAAGGTACAGTGAGTGTGGCATACAAGAGGTTGTCTCCAACTAAGTTTTACCCAAAGGATATGTTAGTGTAACATACACTTTCTGGCTCAGAAGGAACTCACGTCATCTGAGTGAATGCTGGCTGAGCTGAGAAAGGTGTGAGTCCCCCCTCCCCGCAAAAAGTGGTGTTCTGGGGGCAGAACCAGGGAAGGGGGACTTAGGCTGCATCCTAAACCTGTTCAGCTCAATCACATGATCTGGCTACCCAGCGTAGAACACTATTTTGAATACTTGCTCCACTGCTGAACAGTACAGTATTGGGATTAGGTATAACTTTACACTGGTTTAATTTACACGGGCTTGCTTAGAATTTCTTTTTGTATCATGTCCCCTAATCTCATTGGGTCTGCTCTGAGAATGTCTAATGTTAGATCCAACCCAGGGATGTCACCAGCCTCTTGCACATGATGTAGAAAAGATATGTAACTCGGGACCAGGGAGAAATTTAATTTAATTCACATTTAAAGGCAAAAGCTACCAAATTTGGACTTTCTGCAACAAGATATGAACTGGAAAACAGCCAATTTGCACTTCTCCCAATTTTGCAATGCAGCTTCCAGCCACATAATATTTACAAAATGGATGTACTAGGGTAAAGTGTCCATAAAAATGTATATATTAGTGAAAATAATGCACAGCAAATGCCTATACAGTATTAGTGAAAATAATGCACCATAAATGTATTACATTGTTTTGCAAAAATGTGCATATTGGGCATTTTGATGTGAGCTGATGGGCAGGCATATGTAGTTTGGAGAAAAGGGTATTGGTGGGCCAAATTAAACTTTTTGGCAGGCCTTGATTGGCTTATAGGCTAGACATTCCCCACCTCTGCTTTATATCATGCCAAACCATTGGTTTATCTAGCTCAGTATTGTCTACGCCAGGCATCCCCAAACTTCGGCCCTCCAGATGTTTTGGACTACAATTCCCAACTTCCCCGACCACTGGTCCTGTTAGCTAGGGATCATGGGATGTCTGGACTACACTGACTGGCAACAGATATCTACAGTATCAGAATGTCCTTTTTCAGCCCTACCCACAGAAGCTGGAATTGAACCTGCAACCATCTATACGCAAAGAAGGTGTTCTACCACTGTGTCATGGCCCTTTCCCACTGACCAGGTTGAGACCTGCCTGCTTAGCTGCTATTAACAATGCAACCAATGTCGACTTGGGTTTTGCAGGCACTGAGATCAGGGCTGCCCTCCCCCCAAATAACACCTGAGGTGAACCCCAAAATGGTTCATCTCCCTGCTAGAGAAGAGGGGGGGGGAGGGAAGATCTATATCAGAAGCAAGTGGAGGAAGAAAGACTGACACAGGGATCTGTCTGGTGGACTCCTCCGCCTGAAGTCATCACCTCACCTTGCCTCATGGATGAGCTGGACTTGACTGAGATATATTGTCTCCTTTTACCGAGCTGCAAATATTCTACAATACTGGATGCAACTCTAGTTAGGCATATTGCATAATTACATATTATTATGGTCCATGGGGTCACGAAGAGTCGGACACGACTAAACAACTAAACAACAACAACAGCTTCAGGAACATGTTGCTAAAGGGTTTTAACCTGAGTTCTTCTGTATCCAAAGCATGTGCTCTACTTTTGACCTACAGACTCTCTTCACAATTAATTTGGTGTTGAGTTGTATCCTGTATACATCATTAATTCTCTCTCTCTCTCTCTCTCTCTCTCTCTCTCTCTCTCTCTCTCTCTCTGTGTGTGTGTGTGTGTGTGTGTGTGTGTAACAACAGCTAAGAGGTAACACAGGAGCAGTGACCAAGAATAGAGCATTGACATTAAAGAAAAACATAACCAGCCATAATAGAGAAAAATGTCAGATTATTTCAAGGGGAAATAAAACTGCCTCTACATTGGGAGATGTGAGTTGCTGGAGGACCGTAATTTGCATTTGACCTATTAATAAAGTAACTGATAAGATCGAGAGGTTGTCCATAATTGTATAGATGTGATGGTGGGAAACAATACCTTTGTGGAACCCCTTTATGGAAAAGATTGTAGCATGAAACTGGGAAGTTTCTTGATTCAGGGCCTTTTACACCATCATTTGACATTTGCATGGAGTGTAAATCAGATCAGAACTTGATCCTAGCAATCTGGAGTTCCAGAATAAATGCATGTTAGCAAAATTAACAGATGGCTGAAAACCGCAGGTCACCTCATTAAATTTATATTGTTTCAGCTGTTTAAAAACTCAAAATCAAAACTGTTCTCTCACACATTTTCCTTGCAGCTAATATTAATTAGAGCTGGTGCCAAAGACAGTAGATAAAGGGGATTAATCACTGATTTTGAACAGTCGATGCAGAGCAATTAATGGTTTATTGATTTGTTTGCTTCTCTGGAAAAACCAGTATTACATGCAGCAGCAGTCAATATTTTGGCAGTATCATGTAGCAACTGTTATTGGGTAACATCTGATAAATGGCGTGCGAAGTGATATACTACATTTTATATTGACTTCATTCATGCATTGACTGAAAAGAGAAAGTGTCACATCTGTTTTGATTCCAAATTAGAATGTCAGATATTGAAGTTATGTGTTTTGTTTTGTTTTGTTTTGTTTTCAGTACATATTATTTCGACATAAATACATCAAAGAAAATACTCAATTTAAGCTTGAGAGAAACAAAGTGCAGTAAACTTTACATAAGTTTGGCTATTGTCCCAGAAGCATATATTTTTTAAAATCACAGAGACCTTCTTTGTTATCAATCTCTTTGTTACAGTCAGTGACCAATATTCAGAAATAAACTTTGTTCCAACATATAAAATAATACAAAACAGAAAACAGTAATGTGCTATAAAAAGTCAAGCATAGAAAACAAAAATGTAAGTCGACCATCTTTGTTAATTCAATATTATCTAGCCATTTTGTATTGTGGACCTAATCACAGTACCCCCTGCATCCCAGCGGGCAAAGTCAATAGTAATAGTGTGATGGAACAAACTTAACAAGACAATGATCTGGGGTTATAAATTGGCCACAACTTTATTGACTACAGATGTAGGTAGGCTTTGGCTCAGGAACTGGGTGTATATCTATTTCAGCCTCCTGATGGAGGGTGAAGCTTAAGCAGGATCGTGCCTGGGGGTGTGGACCACCGGTCGGCTGACCCCACACTTGGCTTCTGAACAGATGCTTCCACTTAGACCCCTCTAACAGGGTACACTGTGATTGCACCTGGTATAGGTTGGGGCGATGCACCATTTCATCACAAACCCTTTAATGGAATAGGATTCCACCCAATCCCTTATCTGCCACTCAAGGTGGCTTCCTTCTGACATCATTATTAAGCAATTTTATAATATTGACCAGTGTCTTCCACTGCAGTGCTGCATCATCCATGGAGACCTTCTGTTATATCCAAGAGCAGGCATAGGCACACTCGGCCCTCCAGATGTTTTGGGACTATAACTCCCATCATCCCTAGTTAACAGGACCAGTGGTCAGGGGTGATGGGAATTGTAGTCAAAAAACATCTGGAGGGCCGAGTTTGCTTATGCCTGTCTAAGAGGCTCTCTGCCCTCTCTACCTCCAACTTCCTGTTCCTTCCAATATTTTTTTTAAAAAAACTGATTTTCAGGGAAACCCATGGCGTTGGTACATAGCTGCCAAGTTTTCCCTTTTCTCATGAGGAAGCCTATTCAGCATAAGGGAAAATCCCTTTAAAAAAGGGATAGCTTGGCAGCTATGCGTTGGTAACAGAAGTTCCATCCACCCACCAACTCAATTTCCCCAAAGTGGCTCTTTCCTATAAGGAAAGGAGGTGGTGAAAAAGAAGGAATGTAGAGAACGAGAGCAATGAGTGTGCCAGAGAGCAGAGTGGCCAGGGAGATGGTGGCAGTGGTGGTGTGACATCATCTATGCACCATAGGAAAGTAAAAAAAAAAAAAGAGAGGAAAGTTGTAGCCAAGAAGGGCCTGGGATGCAAAAAGAAACCATGCAGAGGGTGTAAAGAAAGGGTGGGTGTCAAACGTGGGACGTACACTATGGATAATCTTATGTGACATTATTATTTATCTCAGTTATCTCCTTCATAACCTGTTTGACACTGAGCTGTTTCCTTTGTTCTCCTCCTCTTCCACTTTGGTATGTATCGGAATTTTTCACTTGTCCAATGTGATATTTGCCATAAGTAGCAGAGAGCATCAAGCATGTAATGTATTTTATTGAATGCATTGCAGTTCAATTAACCACGCATGCCGGTTGGCCATGGGCTCTCTTTCAGTCTGCTGTAGGTGATGGCGCTTGAAGCGCACAATATCAAATTCCGTCCCAAACATGTCTAGATTTGATGAGCAAGAAGGGGAGAGATGAGCAGACACCTGGATTTCATAACATTCAAGCTGTTGATCCTCTGAAGGGTACATTCACCAAACAGAAGTGAAAAAGCATGCATGCATCAGTTGATGATTAGAAGGGTGAAAAAAAGAACAGATAACCTGTTAACAATTTGTTCGGGCTGTTGGTCATCAGCTGCTGCAGGCTAATCAGATGGCTGCATCTTTGTGGGCAGAAATTCGTCTCATTAAATTCCAACTGGCTGACATTTGATTGCTCATTTTCACAAAACGCCGTACATGTGTGCTGTGCTGATTCATTTTGTTTTTAGTTCTCGAAAGCACTTCCAACGTTGTGTGAAATATTCTTGATCTTTCCTTCGGTGGAGATGCTTGCAAAATTAGTATGCTTTTAGATGCTCTTAAAGCTCTTGAGCATGTTGTTATCTCATTTTTAAGTGCATTGTTTGGGCTCCTTTGCAGGGAAGGGTGGGAAAGAAATCAGTAGAAGCTGGTCCATTAGGACAAATGGGGCACAGCCCCATCAACTTCAGTCTGCCATCACCTAGCTCCCATCTGCTTGCTTTCTTACTTACAGTACATTCAGCGGGGGGAGGGGGAGGGGGCAGGGAGAAGGAACTGGCTGTCAGATTTCCTTCTCAGTCCCAGTATTGCCTTAGTAGAAGTTTGCAGAGGGAGAAGTTGACGGAAACAAGAATTAGTTGGCTTCACCTGTCATTGGTTCTTGCTCCACCTATTCTTGGTGTACTCTCCACCATGCCAGTCCCAATGGGCACCAGCCACCACTGGCAAAAATTCAATTAAGTATTATTATTTAATTTCATTTATTTCAACAATTTGTATAGAGCTTAATCATGGCTGTCTCCAGATAGAGTAAAAATTGCAATAGTAATAATCTTTCTGAACCACACCCTATAATTGTCAGCTGTTTTAGGGATCAGGAAGAATCAGAGTTGTTGGCAAATATAGTCTGTATTGATACTACAACCCTTTATTTGGTTTTATATCACTTTGAATTGATTTCTACCCAAGAATCCAGGCAATCAGGGTTTGATTAGTTGTTTTGTGTTATCTCTATTCCCCTCCCCCCAGTACTACTGCCCCCGGAATCAAATGCAATATTCTCTGATCAGTAGTTGCTAGGAGTTATGAATGGAAGGTGGCTATTGTACACTCTGTGTTTCCCAGAGGCATCTGGCTGAGCTCTGTGAGAACAGAATGCTGAACTAGATAGACCTTTGCTCTGATTCAGAAACATTCTTCTTACACTCTTGCCCTCCTGTGTGTGCTTTACTGTGGTCTGGCAAAAGATGGGAAACTGATGTGTGAAAGATCTTGCCTTTGGGAAGGTTGGCCAAACATGATAAGGCTTCTCGTCCTATGGAGACATATACTGTTAGCAACTCATAGTCCAAACACGATTGTGTTGACTATGGCCTTATTCTAAGTCATATTTGAGACTAAGCAAAGCTTTGGGATGCATTTTCATGCATAAGGGTGTATTTTCTGTGGTAGTGATCCATTGTTTCAGCTGATTTGTGCAGCTGCCCTATGTTGAAATCATTTGTATACCTTAGACCTCCAATTTTGTATACCTACCTTCCTTCCTTCCTTCCTTCCTTCCTTCCTTCCTTCCTTCCTTCCTTCCACTACTTTTATGACACTTTTATTGGCAGCTCAAAGTAATTTACATATGCTGTAAACAGCATAATATGATACCTATTAAGCAACAATAACACCATCAGAGGTGCCAACTTGAATAAAATATGGGAGGGCAACATGATGCTGTGCACACACCATTTGAATGACAATGCCCATCAACTTCGTGGGGCCAGATCCCCACAAATATTTTATGGGGGGAGGGATCTTGGCCCTTAGGAGTTGGTTCCCATGAAGACCATTAAAGCAGCTACAAAACATGGATCAGAAAGAATGGACAACAACACTTGATGGCTAGATATCTATTAAACCTGGGTCCTTTTTCCATGTGAAACATGGGCCCTTCTGTAAATTTTGCACTGGATGAAGGTTTACTTCCTTTTGTCCATCCTTAACTTCACTGGATGTCCTCAGTTCTACCTTTGAGAGAAAGAGAGAAAAAGTCCACTTAACCTACTTGATCTTGGTGCAAGGAATTGCTTGGTTTTGCTTTTGTTACTCTGTGAAACTCTGTATGGATAACTGGTGCTATATAAACAATAACAGCCACCCACGAAGTTGGTGTAGGTGTGCACTGAGCCCATCAAGTAGAACTGCCCAACTTTTAAAGTCAGTTGAAACCTGCTTGTTATGTATGGGAGCCCACCGGGGACTTCATAAACTTGTAGGGGGAGACTTTTCATGTGCCTCCGATTGGAAAATGAAGGGGATTCATAAAACAGCTGGCTTGCCACAACACACGTTGAGTGAGCTAGCTTCAGCCTGGTAGGTTACAAGGTGTGCAGTCCTTGTGTAACTTGATTTCTGGAAGAATGCCATAAGCTTCCTTTCGCTAGCATTTCTTTCCTTGCCAAAAAACATTCCCTTTTGTTTCACTGGAGCTGAGTTTCTGACTTACCTTCTCTAATGTTCATCTGTAGCAGCAATGGCAATATCACGTTTTCCCTCTGAGCTTCCCTTGAGCTGCATCTGACAATCTATTTTGACATCAGTCCAGCACAGAGGCATTCAAAGACTTGAGCCTTGCCTGTTTTAGCTTCTGACTATTTTTGACTTCTACGATGATCTCTACACACACACACTCATCTGTGCCCCCACCCCTTGCTTCTTTCCAGAAGGCAAATCTGCTTCTGGGAAGGAGAAACGCAGAGTACAAGTTTCTCAGGAAATGTTAACATGTCATTTTGTCAGATCTGTTTGACGATTTAAATTATATTCTTGGAACAGATTTATTGGAAGCTCTTGCTAGCCTCTTGCAGTCAGTACTTGTCTCCTGTAGGGATGAGGGGAGAGAAAAGGTTCAGTTCAGATTTAATTTTAATGCAAACCCACCTAATACTCACGTTTCAAAACAATTTGTGGACTGAAACACATCAGTGCTTCAGAATGAGCACTTCTCTAAAAAAAATTGTTGCAGTTCCCCAACTAAGTAATGTGTACAAAAAATGTGTGTATTAGGAAAATACATGCATAAAAAATGTCTATAAATGAAAATAGCATACAAACAATGTAGATATTAGACAAATGACATAGAAAAATGTGTACATAAGGGAAAAATGTGCAGATGAATGCCAATTCATTTTTGTCTGAACTTTAAGAAATCACAAACTGATTTGGAATTTTTTTGCAAACTGTACTTAAGAATGGAAAATATGAGAAACTGAGAACAAAAAAAAGGCAGATTTCTAAAGTCTTTCTTCAGGGATAGGCTGCAGAATTCAGTTCCCCAGGGCGAATAGGGTCATGGAACCAATCCAGTCATGTGTCTAACCACCTGACACTTGACATCACATATGGCTGGTGTACATAGGTTGAGGAAATTAGCCTTGTGGACCAAACTGGGGCCTGTGCTGGGCTAAACATGGGCTGGTTTACCCCCACCTACTGTTCCAGAAAGTGCAAATTAGGTAAGTTGGCCTTCAAGTGCAAACTGGATCAAATCTCTCTCCCTTTCCTACTGTCAACTAATCATTTATGGCTTGTGAGTCGAGGCCCCGCCCCCTCTTGGAGATTAAAATAATACACATGGATACAAGTATTTAGGTTAATGGGCTAAGAAGGCCTCAACTTTATTGGTTACAGAATGTGAGTGATATTGACTTAGGCATTGAATGCCCCCTGCAAATGCGGGAATCGGTTCCCGCTCAAAACACCTCCCCTCTGTAAAGAGGAAGGGCCTTATGACATCTCTCTGTGTGCATCTTATGCTGTCCATACTGCTGACCAGTCTTCATCGATCAGATGCCCCCTTCCTTCTGAAGTCTTGTTGTAGCCCATGATTTACATTTACTGCCTTGAGAGATCTTTTTATTTCACCTAAGCCATGTCTTTGGCTTCCTCTGACAGTACTAGAAAATATTTGTCTCTTCCTTCTGTTCCTTAGCCATTTGCTTACAAGACAGCTATGCTGATATCATGTCTCCTGCTTTTCTAGGATTATTTGAAATATGCCATCAATATTGTCTCATCCGTTCGGCTTGACTACGCTCCGGCTTCCTGTGTAGCTCACAAATCGAGCTCAACAAAGACATGAGTGTAATTGAGAATGTAGCCTTGAATTCCCTTAAAAGCAAAATAAGACATGTTGGGAGGAAACAAGAGTACAAATCAAAATAGGGCATTATAGAATTCTACTCCTCCCCCTTTTGGGGGGGAAACAAAATTAGTATGCCTCAAGAATTGATGCCCAAGTTTATAATCAGCTGAGGAGCAAGGAACATAATCAGTTATGACTTGATGGGTGGTTGATCCTCTTCTGATGGATCAGGCCAACGACCCATTTAGCCAGCATCCTTTTCTCACATTGGCCAACCAGCTACAGGGAACCAGGCAGAGGACCTTCTTGGTTGTGGCGCCTACCCTGTGGAACGCCCTCCCATCAGATGTCAAGGAAATAAACAACTATCTTACTTTTTGAAGACATCTGAAGGCAGCTATGTTTAGAGAGGTTTTTAATGTTTGATGTTTTATTGTATTTTTAATATTTTGTTGGAAGCCGCCCAGAGTGGCTGTGGAAAATCAAACCAGCTACTTGTGGAAAACCCACAAGAAGAACCTAAGCACAAGAGCACTCTAAACTTCTGTGGTTTCCAGCAACTGGTATTCAGAAGCATGGTACCTTTGACCATAGTAGCTAGTACCGTAGCTAGTGTTTTCTCCTCCATGAATTTTTCTAACCCCCCTTTAAAGCCATCCAGATTGTTGACTATCAATGGCACCTGTGAGGAGAAGTTTAACTATGAACAAGTTATGAACTGCATGAACAAGTACTTTCTTTTGTCTCTCCTGAATTTTACACTGGTTATCAATCAATGTGTGCTCAAGCAAAGTTAGGTGACTAGGAACTCTCACATCTTAGACCTACAACTTTCAGGATATGAGCGGTACTGTTGCGAGCATGGTTTTCGGACACACAAAATTATCTTCTCTCTAGACTTTTGCATAGTTTGCTGGCAAAAGAGGATTGCTTGGTGACATCTGAGGGCTGGTGGCCACCGACACATCTTATCAGTTTCGGAATGGGAGAGGTATTTGGATCCTGTTGCACTGTTTATGTTGTCACTGGCAAGGAAATGGGGTCCAAATTGTAGAAAGATATTGGGGTGGGATGGAATTCAGCTATTTCCAGATTTTTTTATATAAACAACAACAACAGGTCGAACTCAATTTTGGATTGAGCAAAGCAAATTCACCCAACACTCGTAAGTTCATGGTCATATACAGGATTACATTATTGGCAAAAAGAGGCTTAAAGTAATATAGGAACCAGCCTTGGTTTTGTATAGTGCAAGGATAGCCAACATGGTGCATTCCAGATATTGTTGAACTAAAACTCCCAGTATCCCTAATTACTGGCATGCTGGCTTGGGCTGATAGGAGTTGGAGTTGGAGTCCACCAACATCTGGAGAGCATGGTGCAGGCTACCTCCGGTGTGGGAGAAACTACAAAAAGTGTGACAACATAGCATTTTTCTCTGACTCCCATGGCTGAATAGAAACCATGTAATCCAATTATTATTGTCCTGACACTGTGAAATGAAAGATTAATGAAATCTTTATCATTTGAGAGGCATGCTCGATGAGTTGGGGAATCCTTGTGAGCATCCATCTGTTGACTCAGGATCTTTCTCTCTTTTTTGCCAGGAGAGACAGCGAAGTATTGTGCCTTGCAGTTTTCTGGCAACAAAAGGGACGGGGGTGCATTTCATGGAGTGCATGCTTTTATATTCAAACAAAACTTGAATTTCTTGAGTCTGCATTTTTCTTATTCATTACTTCGCCCTTTCTTGCTATGCTGTATCCAAATGATTAACTCCATGAGATTTGTGCCAAGCAAATAAACACAAACACACACACACACACACACACACACACACACACACAAGTGTGGGAGGAGGAAGAGACTGGTGCCAAAGCAAATGCAACCGTCTACAATTTTATCTAAAAAAATCAAAGAGGAGAGATTAATCTCTTAATATAGATACTCACAGAGAACAAATTCTTCTCTTTATGCCTGGCACACGTATTACTTTAAAAGAAAAATGCAGACATACTGCTGAGTGCAGCAACTGGGAAGTTCATAAGGTAAACCTCCCCAAAACTGATATATAATGTGTGTGCATTGTCCAAGTCGGTAAAGTTTTTAATGATTCCTCATTAGTGTTGCACAGAGCAGTAACCAATGCCCTCTCCTAGTATTTTCCACCTCTTGTTTATCTCCAGATGGCAGTGTTGTGGAACTGTATGGCTAGTTTACCCAACTTTATCAAACGCGTATTCTATTACTTTGCTAAAGTTTAGAAGGGCATTATGCCATGGATCAGGATTGGACTGGAGGTTGCTGTGGGAGTGATTAATTTGCCTAGCAACAGCATCATAGCAGATGGACTCTGTTGGGGATTACCATCACCCCACTTTCACGCATCAGCCATGTGATGGAAGTTGTACATTTATTTATTATTTTCTTCCATTTGCGAATCACTTCCTAAGATAATCCTCAAAAAAAAAAGATTTAACAATAAAATCAGCAACAATAAAATCAGTTACCAAAACTTCATAGTTCATATATAAAAGCAACTTCAGGTACAATACTGATAATGATTGCTACTAAAGGGCAGAGAGGTTGCAAAATTGGCTCCACCCCAGATATTGCACCTGCTTGCTAGTTTCTGTCTACCCCAATTCTACACACTGAGTAAAAATTTGAAGGGGAAGCCAGCTATACTCATGGAGGAATCCTTAACAGGGAGCTCTCACAGCACAGAGGTCTCCTTTCAGGCCTTCACTGAATGCACAGAGGTTGGAGGTGGAGCTGATTGAGCGGCTGCAACATCAGGAGCAAGACAGCAGAGCATCCCTACTAGCCATTAATCACATACAGCCCCTTCCATAACTAGGGATGTCAGAGAATTCCAACTGAAATGCGAGCAGCAATTGTCGATGTTCATCCCATGTCCATGACCTAAATCAATCCAGCAAATATGATTAGTATTTGCTGCTGTTGTTTTCAGTTTGAAAACTTAATTGATGGCATTCCCCCTCCAGATTTGCATTCTTTTTCCTTTGCATTGAAACAAATGTTGAGGAATAACATAATAATAGATGTAAAATTCTTTTCGCAACAAACACGGAGTTGAATAATGTAGTTTTTGCTGAAAGCCAAACCACAGCAGAATGGAAATAGTGCTGCATGTCAGGTCGGAATATAAATCAATACTGCCTTACACCCCTATACATGGAAAATGTGTGAGGAACCTGTTTTGCATGGCAGGGGGCCTTGTGAGAAATTGGAGGATAGGTTTTGGAGGAGCAGTAATATATATGTTCACTAAGGACTCCATCCCAGTTTATCCTTGCAGCATGGAAACCATTGCAACGTAGCAACTTCCTTCACTTGTTTGAGCAATGTAAGAAGCCTCCAGGTGCCTGTAGTACATGTTGCATATTTTGTGCGCTCTCATGGAGACCTCTTCCCTGAGTGAGCCGACTTGCACTGTCACTACTGCCCATTTGCTTTCTCCACGACAATCTGGGACTAGTCTGTAGGTGAAGGAGAATTGTGAGGGTCTGAAGCCAGCAGTTGGGGCCCTTTGGGGGCAGCTGTTCAATGATACCATCCTCTGATATTAGCCCTGACATATCTCCTCCCCACAATAGTATACTGGTGTAATGCTGGCATGGATGGGGAATATCTAACCTGGGAGCCAATTGTGGCCCTCAAGTCGTCTCTATCTAGCTCAGGGCACTCTTCTCAAGCCATACCCTCCCAGATCATGTCCTTAACATTATCTGAATGGCATGAGAAAGAGCCTTGCTGATTTGGCTGCAGTGTTCCAAGGGTTGTATGATAAATGGTCATGAAGGCTAAGGTCTAACATACTCATATGGAGAAATTTTCATTGGGGAAAAATGAATGATGCAAAGCAAATACTTTTGGGACTTTTAAGCTTCCCAGTTGAAATTCTGATGAAAATGTTGTTAAAGTCTTTGCACAATAAAAGGAAATTAATAGTTTAATTTCAAGGGAATGTGTCGGGCTAACCACTTAAGTGTTAGAATACGATCGGAAAAAAGTAGTTGTAGTTTGTTTGTGAATCAACCTGGCACCTATTTAATTGCAACATTAAGGTTTTCTTTATTGGGTCTACAAAATATAAAATTAAACCAAAGGAGTAGGTTGGGAATTTTTAAAGGACTACATTCCAAATGCCAGGCAATAATATTAAGGAAAGAAATTGATCATTGTGGCTTAGAAGAAGAAAGAAAATTTAAGGTTTTTCTGATATGGAGGGAGTAAACTTTGATCTAATTAAACTCCATCCATTTGGGAAATAGGAAAATAAATTGGGGAAATAAAACAGGGAAACAATAAGGAGGAAAAGGAACATTTCTTTCACATCCACAGTTTGAAATGCTTTAAAAATATGATGAATTGCATTGTTAATTTGGTCAAAAACACTGGAGGGGGGGATAAAAATGCAAAAACACTATGAAGTAACAAAGAAAACACACTACATCAATCAGAAACATACTCATGGATTAATAATAATAATAATAAATTTATTTGTACCCTGCCCTCCCCAGCCGAAGCCAGGCTCAGAGCAGCTAACATAGAGAGAACCTGCTGCAAGAAAGACCCAAAAAAGAAAATAACAGAACACCACTAGTTATCACACACAGCTCCCAAGTTAAAACAGTACAATGCATCATCAGAGATCTACAACCTCTCCTGGACAATGACACCTCTCTTTCTCAAGCTCTGGGAGGAAGACCTTTCATTGCCTACAGACAGCCACCAAATCTTAAACAACTCCTCACCCACAATAATACAACCACCAGAATTAACATGGACACTGGTACCAGAGCCTGCAATAAACCCAGATGCCAACTTTGCTGCCACATACACCCGGACAACACCATTACTGGCCCCAACAACATCCAACATACCATCTCAGGACTATTTAATTGCTCATCTTCTAACATTGTGTATGCCATCAAATGCCAACAGTGCCCTTCAGCTCTCTATATTGAACAAACAAGCCAAACCCTACACCAAATGATAAAATGGACATAAATCTGACATCAGGAATCGCAAGACAGAGAAACCAGTAGGAGAACACTTCAATCTCCCAGGACATTCTATACAAAATCTCAACGCAGCTGTTTTATTACAGAAAAATTTCAGAAACAGACTGGAAAGAGAAGTTGCTGAATTGCAACACATTAGCAAGCTTAAAACCATGGAGCCACCTGGAATGAACAGAGACATAGGATTCTTATCTCATTATACATGATCAAGCTTTCCTTAGCACCTCAGCCCTTGCTTCCCCCTGCAAGACCAATTGTAGTCATTAACAGTCGTTAACAGTCATCTACAGGTTTACCACTCCTATCAGCCCATCACCCATTCCCATCACCCCACCCCCCACCCTTTGAATATACATAAGGGTCTGGTTTCTTCTGTTTCAGTGTACCTGATGAAGTGTGCATGCACACGAAAGCTCATACCAAAATTAAAACTTAGTTGGTCTTTAAGGTGCTACTGAAGGAATTTTGTTACAAATAACAAAGTATACATAAAAACAGGCATCAATTAATTAAAATACTCTTAAAATTAATTCAGACAAATTAAAATCTGGACAAGTGGCAGTTATCAAGTTAAGATTGAGAGCGGTTAATACTTGCCAGGACCAACTGTTTTCACTGTTCATATAAGGACCTGTGAACAGGCTGGGAGGCCTCCTTCATGCTTGTTCTTATACAAAGGAAAATAGGTCAGACTGCCCCCTGGCCAGAGGCCTGGCCGAACAGCTCCGTCTTGCAGGCCCTGCGGAAAGATGTCGAATCAAGATTTGCCTATATTTACTCATACAACTTTTGTCTTTTATATCCCAAAACACAATTCCTTGATCCTCCTCTACCCTGCAGAGCACAAACAGCATAGCATTCCCATTTGTTCCTGCCAATGTATTCCATTTTGTATGAGGGACATTTGACGTTGTTATTTTTCTGAGAGACGTTTTGGGTTGAAGCTGAAAAGAGGCCACTTAGTCCCACTTCCCATGTCTCGTGGGATGCAATATACCTCTGAATGCCTATTGCTGGGAATCGGAAGTGGGGGGAGGGCTGTTCCACTGCTTTCAGGCTTCCTGTAGGTTACTGTGAGAACAGAACACTAGGCTAGATGGTCTACTGGCCTGCTCCAGCATGCTCTTCCTATGTTCCATAGAAGCAGGTGAAAATGAGTCCGTGATCTGAAGGCACATGATGAAGTAGATTCTGCAGATCTGGGTTTGGCCAGTGCCTGGGTGGCAAACTGCCTTGGAACTCTTGAGCAGCGGTGAGGAACCTTTTTCAGACCGAAGGCCAAATTCCCTTCTGGGGAACGTCTCAGGTGCCACATATCAACAGTAGAGATATGGCTACAAATTTTTGTAGGGGGCTAATAGGGGTACGTTCCAGCTGGACGAAAGCACTGAAGGAGAATGTGAACAAGGACTAGTTAGGGTGTTACTGAGGGGGGTGGGGAGAATCCCAAGGGCCAGGTAGAGAGTCCCAGGGGATCACATTTGGCCCCTTGGCCTGAGGTTCACTACCTCTGACATTGGGTTTTGCAGAAAAAATGTAAGATATCAATATGTTGTTGTTGTTGTTTAGTCGTTTAGTCGTGTCCGACTCTTCGTGACCCCATGGACCAGAGCACGCCAGGCACTCCTGTCTTCCACTGCCTCCCGCAGTTTGGTCAAACTCATGTGCGTAGCTTTGAGAACACTGTCCAACCATCTCATCCTCTGTCGTCCCCTTCTCCTTGTGTCCTCAATCTTTCCCAGCATCAGGGTCTTTTCCAGGGAGTCTTCTCTTCTCATGAGGTGGCCAAAGTATTGGAGCCTCAGCTTCAGGATCTGTCCTTCCAGTGAGCACTCAGGGCTGATTTCCTTCAGAATGGATAGGTTTGATCTTCTTGCAGTCCATGGGACTCTCAAGAGTCTCCTCCAGCACCATAATTCAAATATACTTTATTTAAAAAATAAATAAATGAGGTGTAAATGTCCATGCTTCCTCTTTGGCCATGTAGGCCTAGATGGGCCAAAGTACAAACAGAAGTCTCATTTCACTCTCTCTCACATTGAGAGATAATTTCCAGGGCTAGATTGTGCCCATTAATAGTAGCCTAGGGAACCCATCCAAGTCCCAATAAAATCAATGGAAGTTTTTTACCTCAACATATTGGATGAGAGTTTAAAAGTACAAGCTGGCCCCTGTTCCACCTCTTCTGCAGCCATTGCCCTGGGATTTCATTTCATTCTTGGCCTTCAGCACCTTCAAGAAGTAATTCAATTTAGCACTGAATCATTACACCAAGGGTTTGATGAATTACGATATGTTCCAAGGAGTCCTGAGCAAGGGATGGGAACTGTGAGGGTGATGGGTTTTTTCCTTTAAAAAAAATCTAAAATGATGAAACAAGCAATTCAGAATTTCAAGGACTAAATCATAAAGGCAATGACTTGGAAACTTCTTATTCCAAGGTAATTATCACCCTGATGGAGGGCAATATTGCTTCCAATTTTGTCAGCTGACTTTACAGAATCAAGTCCTTTTTTAAAACTAATAATTAAAGCATGGTGCGGTAGCTCCTCTGAAGCATATTGGAAGATGTGGGGAGATATATCAAATCTTCATTTGTGTGTTTGAGGGACGTTGTTAATTACTAGTGCAGCATACTCTGACGGGTTTGTGGACAGAGTTAATAGGAAAGGTTTTCTATTCACTTCAATGTTCAGAGCCCAAAGCTGGGCTCAAGTACAAGCTGCAGATGTATGGCAGAAAGGATACGTGGCAGAAATATCCACATCTTCCATTGTCACCACTGGTGTAGGTGGAGCCAGGAATGCAGGAGGCTACCTTTTCACAGCAAAAAACAATGACATCTTCTGGAATGGTATACCATGTCAGCCAAAGTCATGGTAAACTTGAGGGACTGGCAGACATCATGCTGTGGGTTTTGCCTGCAAAGGGCTATTATAGCTCAGGAATCTGGAGAACTTTCGAACTCTGCATGAGCTTGTGAGCTTATATAAATGCCTTGGGTGCTCAATCCGAGTGTGTTTAGACAGCATCAGCTTCTGCAAGCACTATCACAATGTTATTTGAGGCACTTCATTCAGCTGTATTCAAACAACGTAAGACCCTGATCTTTCTTTTCTATTGCCTGCTTAGTGCTTCCTGTCCTTAAAAATGAATGACTGGCACATCTTCTCGAGCACAGAAGGGTATAGCAACTGCCTGAGTCTTAAACGCAACAGTTTCTGAGCTCTTTCATGTCATCTGAAAGATTCTGATATGAACCAGCTACTGTATCAACCTGAATGAGGTCTGTCAACCTGCCGCTGATGTCTCTCTCAAGAGGCAAGACTATTATCAGACAGCTAGATAAATGCCCAGATCAACACGGGCATTTCCTGTAATGGTTACAAATTTAGATCGTTTTTGTGCTTACTCCGAGTATACTTGAACTCAGCCTTGATAGAAAAACATGCTTATTTGACCATGAACACTTCTTTCAGGCTCTGTTTCAGAAATGCATCTTCTGTTGCGGTGAGGAGGAGAGTAGCTGACCCCATTGTTTATGGTAGCAATGTTGCAGTTTTCTTTTTAAGTTAGTCTGTTTCTTTTCCCATAAAGATATATTGCAGGCAGTTAGGCAAAGGGGAAGTTATTTTACAGCCCACAAAAATGCTCTTCCTTTCCCAACTGGCATCAGCAGTGGGTACACAAATTATATTTCTGTCCTGTACAGTGACTAGCTTACAGATCTTAAAGGTAAAGGGACCCCTAACCATTAGCTCCAGTCGTGACCGACTCTGGGGTTGTGGTGCTCATCTCACATTATTGACCGAGGGAGCCAGTGTACAGCTTCCAGGTCATGTGGCCAGCATGACAAAGCTGCTTCTGGAGAACCAGAACAGCACACGGAAACGCTGTTTACCTTCCCGCTGTAGGGGGGTATCTACTTGCACTTTGACGTGCTTTCAAACTGCTAGGTTGGCAGGAGCTGGGACCGAGCCACGGGAGCTCACCCCGTCGCAGGGATTTGAACCCCCGACCTTCTGATCAGCAAGCCCTGGGCTCTGTGGTTTAACCCACAGGGTCACCTGCGTCCCCCTTTACAGATCTTAAGACACATCTAAAGAGCTGTGGGAATGACTTGCACCTGAAAGTTGTGTTGACAGCAATGCACTTGGAAAAGAATTCTGAACCAGAGGTTTAAAGCAGAGATCTGATACTTAAGACAGCCCTAGTAAGACCTCCGTACCCATTATATATGTTTCCCTATGCCTACATGAGCCTATTGCTAATATATGTGTATATATAGTACTGTAATTGGTAAATTGAAAACTCTAATAGCTAGAAAAATAATGGCAGATGGTAGATGCATGCTTGGTTACAGCTAGAAGGCTACTGGAATGGATTATCTGGCCATCATATAAACTAGTCATGAATTTGGAAGGGCCTGGGGGTCCCAACTTGTAATAAGGTGAGAGAATTCACACCTGGAGCTTCCCCATATCCGTTTGTGGCCCCATACCTTATTAATGATTGCCCGACATTTCTGGTTTAAAGGATCTCACATGGCAGATTTGAGAAAGGTGTCCCTGAAGACCTGGCAGACCTGTTGCCAATCAGAATAGACACAATGTGGCTAGGTCAGGGGATGGGGAATCTCTGGCCCTCCAGATGAGCTTGAACTCCAAATCCTATCAGCCCCAGCAGCATGGCTGATAGTCAGGGATGAGGATAGTTACAGTCCAGAAACATTTGGAGGGTCACATGTACCTCACCCTGGGTCTGATTCCATAAAAAAGAACTTCATGTGTTCATATCAGCTGTCCCTAAATGCTTTTCTTCCCACATTTGGGCTGGTGGTATGCAAACGCTTTTTTTAAAAAAAAAGTATTACCATTGAATATGACAAACCTGTGCAGATCTTAGATTCTCCAGCTCCCTAAACTTCTGAGTTTGAAGGGGTGCTTCCTGAAGTGTATCAAGAACTCTTGCTTTCTACTTAAACAAGATAGAATAACTGCCTAGGGGGTTTCCATTCTGTAGAGCAACCATTAAGTAATAAATGCAATCAGCAGAGCCAGTGCGACTTACATAAACCACCCAGTTTTGCTGTCTGGTATCTTCACAAATTGTCCCAACTCATAATGCAGCAAACACTTCCTATATTTCATCCACACAATTATTTGCCATTTTATGCCTGCTGACATCCCATTGATTCTGCTTTGTATCATAACGTTAGGAGAGGAATTGTTCTTAGGTGTTTTGCAACTAAGTCCCCAAACAATTCTCTTTGCACATATTTATTGCTGGAGGCAAAATTAACTCCTTGACAAATATATGTGCCTTTTTGCCCTTTACAGTGTGCTATGTACCTAGATACGAGGCTCTAGAGTGTGATCATAGGCAGTCAACTCACATGATGAAATTTATGCCCGACTCATTTTTTTTCTCTTTTCAAACATTTTTGCTGTTTTCTTTGCAGTATAGAAACTTGAATTTGTGTGTCATTATTGTGTTGACACCATTCATCTGGATGTGGAACTTTAAAAAGTTGGAATATATGCTGCATAACCTTTACCACCCCACCAATCACAAGGCATGGTTAGATTATATTGTTATGTTGTTAACCAGTGTGTACAATATATTCAAGCTAACACATAACAATATATAGCAACTTAAGAAATGCCTTTCTGGATCAGAGTAAGCGCCCATCTGGTCAATCATCATGTTTTCAACAGCAGCCACTCAAAGCTTAGAAACAAACCATGAATTTTCCTTGAATGAGCAGCAGGAACCATGGTTTGGCTTGGAATTCTCCGAGTGGAGGCCAGGCACTCACTGCAAACATTTTCTGGGTGTCCGGGGCCCCCCAGCTCCCCTGGAGTTGGCACAGTGTCTATTCTTTCTGGGGCACCTTGTAAAGAGGGCATGCCCTATGTATAGTGTAAATATGCCTTTATAATTGTTCTGACAGGCAGAAAAATCATTAAGTAGTTTGCAAAGGCCCCAAGCAATTTTCAAGTGGTCTGTGGAGGGGAAAGTTTGGAAACCAATGTCCCAAGAGAAGAAATATCCCATGTGAGCATTTTTTCCTACAAAATTTTGATGTTGCAAATACGAAAATAGAATTGCATAACTCTACAGATAATTTGGGGTGGGAAGAAGAAACCAGAACATTGACAAGATTATATTTTGTTTTGACTGGAAAAAGGAATTGAGATCTTGACCAAAAGAAGAATGAGAGCAATGTCTTTTGTCCTTGGAAAACAAAGCATGTTAGTATTCACCCTGAAAAC
The DNA here is from genome assembly GCF_963506605.1 of Zootoca vivipara. NCBI lineage: Eukaryota > Metazoa > Chordata > Lepidosauria > Squamata > Lacertidae > Zootoca > Zootoca vivipara. The sequence goes on along the minus strand of NC_083283.1, from coordinate 17,830,899 downwards.
AAGGATCTGATAAAGAATACAGTAATGGAAATATTGTAGGCAATGCAAGCAAGCATTCCAGGAACACATAATGCCAAACAAACCACAGGAGGAAATAAGACATAGTTTTGCAGTGTGAATTACCTCGTAGATTTGTGTAGTTCCATTTTGAAATGCTCCATTTTCCCATAACAGTGAAAGTATACGTAATGGATTTTAAACAACCATCTCAGAGGAAAATTCCATAGGCATACTTGTTCATAGGAAAGTCCCATAAGGGGAGAGAGAACTGAGGGGAGAGAGACTTTCTGCAGGCAATGGCTTTTCCACCTGCCATGCGCCACCCCACGGACCCAGGAGCCTTTGAGAACAGCAGAAGCAGCTGGGAAGAGAGGAGTTCACACACACACACACACACACACACACACACACACACACACACACACACAAAGTTGTATGTCCTTGTTTCTCAATTTGACCATTTTACATGGTTTTGCATGTTTTGTGGTATTTTATGCACTGTGATTTGCTGTGATTTTAATGATTATAGATTAGTAATTCTTTATTGTCATTGATAAGTATAAACTGTTTATTATCTGCTGATGTTTAATTTTACTGTTTACTACCGGATTCTAATGGATTATTGAATATTGCCTTATTTGATATAAGTTGTTTATCTAAAATTTATTCTGACTTTTTATATAAGATCCGATTGTTACTATTAATGTTTTATTCTTATTTTATGTGTGTTGGAAGCCTCCCAGAGCGGCTGGGGCAACTCAGTCAGATGGGGAGTGTAAATTAATTAATTAATTTATTTATTATTATTATTATTATTATTATTATTAGAGTGATGGACACTGTAGTCCAAAACATCGGGTTGGGGAAGGTGGTCTATGGTGGGTCTCAACTTGGAGTTCATGTGGAAGAGGAACCATCCACCATTAGCACACTCCGAACACCCCTAGCAGTATGTCCATCTCCCCATGTGGTCAAGATGCAATGCAACCCTTACCTTTGACAGCCATGATCCCACCAATACACCAAGAATATTTACCTGAGAGCTCAGCAGCCAGTAGGCATCGTCCTTGCCTTGAACCGAGCATATTGGATCTGACTAAAGGACTGAATATGAGCAAAGATCCAGTTACTCAGATTCTCATGAAATGTAATGGATAGCAACCAATTCGGCAATTGCACGCTCCTTCCTTCCTTCCTTCTTTTTGAGAGGGGCTCCCCTTGACCACCTTTCAGCCTTATACAGATTGAACAAAATCCATGGATAAGAATTCGAGATATTGTCCTTCTCAGTCACCCCTGCCCTCATGAGCAAAAATTCTCTATCTTGTTTTCAGAGCTTATTACTGACTAACACCATGAGTGCGCTGATCACACTTCCAGATACTTCTGGATAAAAGGAAGAAAATAGCTTGAGGCCAGTGTGCAGTTTTGCAAACATCCACTAGATAGAGCTAACATGATTCCATCCCTATATAAACACAGCAATATAAATAAATAAATAAATAAACCTCTCTAGTCTCTTATGCTTAAGTATGCATATAATGATATAAATCTCTTGTTCCAGCTAACTCATGGTAGTTGAACTGTCTCCATTCAAAGTGTAAATTACGCTGCTCTTTTTTTTAAAAAAGGACACATCTGACTAACAACAGAGACCTGCAGTCAATGACATGGAAGTTATTTCAAAACAGCATGTGGAATATGATGTTCCATCCCAACCCCATTCACTGCCTTTTTGTCCTTGCTAGTCTCTTTGTGTCCTGGCTCACAGCCACCAAAGTTTCCTTGACTGCCCACACTCTAGCAGCCCTTCTTGTCCCTTATTTATGTAAAATATCTCCACTCATCTCTTTATATATGATACTAGCTGACCCAGCCACGCATTGCTGTGGTTCTTTCCTGTGACCCCCCCACCCCACCCTGTCCCGATCCAAGGGACATCCAGTCCAACCCCCTGCCAAGCAGGAAACACCATCAAAGCATTCTTGACATATGCCTGTCAAGCCTCTGCTTAAAGACCTCCAAAGAAGGAGACTCCACCACACACCTTGGCAGCAAATTCCACTGCCAAACAGCTCTTACTGTCAGGAAGTTCTTCCTAATGTTCAGGTGGAATCTTCTTTCTTGTAGTTTGAATCCATTGCTCCGTGTCCGCTTCTCTGGAGCAGCAGAAAACAACCTTTCTCCCTCCTCTATATGACATCCTTTTATATATTTGAACACGGCTATCATATCACCCCTTAACCTTCTCTTCTCCAGGCTAAACATGTCCAGCTCCCTAAGCCGTTCCTCATAAGGCATCGTTTCCAGGCCTTTGACCATTTTGGTTGACCTCTTCTGGACACGTTCCAGCTTGTCAGTATCCTTCTTGAACTGTGGTGCCCAGAACTGGACACAGTACTCCAGGTGAGGTCTGACCAGAGCAGAATACAGTGGTACTATTACTTCCCTTGATCTAGATGCTATACTCCTATTGATGTAGCCCAGAATTGCATTGGCTTTTTTAGCTGCTGCATCACACAGAGAGGAGGGCGGGTGATCCGCTGTACGTCGCAAGAAAGTGAAACTCTTCAGCGATGTGCAGCAGCTTAAGTAGCCCCTCAGCAGCCAATAGCCAACCCAACTGAGCAAATTTCTATGCCAGCAACAGAGGGGCAGCCAATGGGGTGTTGTGGCCATCCAGATGGTCCCACCCCACAACAGGGAGGCAATTTCTGGTGATCTCATTGCAACATGTGCCCTCCATGATGGAGGACCCGACTTGAAAGAAGTGAATGTCTGTTAAGCATTGTGGGGCTCTGATATATGTCTATGCAGAGACAGTCTGTGCCCCTCAAGGGATCTTTAGCATTACTTGGGGTAGGGGTGAGAAGTAGACTGCCCACCAAGCATGTTTACCTGACTTTGAATCCTACTGAATTAAATGTATTTCTGCTGTACTGCTTGCAAATGGGGGGGGGGGTATGCAATTGAAGATAATGCTAGGAAGATGCTCAGTTTTTCTTATGTCTTCTAAGCTGACAGGAATCATGACAGTGCTATATTTATATTGAGCCATAAATTAGAAATGAAGACAATATCCCACTCAGCTTCATCCGATTCTCAGGGCTGAATGACCCTTAAAATGAAATATGAAAATGAACAGCAGAACAAACAACTTTGTCGTCTTGGCAGTGTATAAGTTTAATAATGTAGTATTTGCATCCATAAGACACAAATGAAATTTATTTTTAAAGCAATGCATTTTATGTACTTGTTTCCTTCCCAAAGAGAATTTGGTTCTTTTTGGGGGCAGGTTTTTTTGCGTGTGTTTGCGTGTGTTTTTGCTTTTCTGTTTATTAGTTATGTGAGACACTTTGCATTTTTCACAATATGGGTTATGCTTTTGAATTAAATGGTCAGGAAAGCTTAAACTTTACATGGATTTCTTTTTTCTTTTAATGACTTTTATCTCACTATTTTATTACATTCTGCTGTCTTCCCTCATCCTGTACTGACTGTAGCATATGCATGTCATTTTTGATTAGTTAAAGCCTTGCATTTTTTCAGGAAAATAATTATGTTACTTTCGACAGTTCTGACATATTGCAGGGTGAAGGTAGATTGTTGAATTACATATCAAAGAAGGTTTGAAGCTACAAAACCAACACTTTATGTAAGAAAATTAGGTACTGTGCCAAAATTTTCCCTCCAATTTCTCAGAAGTTTTCTTCTACTACAAAATATTTTTTCAACCTTATTTGCAGGCCACTTTAGAGTTTCTTTTTAATTTTGGTGGGTGCAGGGTTGAGCTAACTTTATTGTTTTACGGTGTCCCAATGGCATGGGTTTCTCCCTTGTCCACCTCACATCCATTCGGAATGGAGGAGAAATCAATTTTCAATAGATTTAAGCACAGAATTAGATGATTCTGATGAGAGTAAGCTTTGATTTCATTTGAACACCTCTTGTGTCAACCACCAGCTTATGTCAAAACCACTTGTACATTGTAGGTTAACAAGACGGACTAAATATATGAAAAGTTATATACAAAGTTGTAGATTATATATATATATATATATATATATATATATATATATATATATATAGTGTCAAGCCCTATGCTGTACTATAGTTCTACAGCATAATTTTATTAGTACATTACACACACACACACACACACACACACACACACACACACACACACACACTGTTCTATTTATCTGTTGTGCTCCTTATTTTAAGAAACCTTGAGTTTATGGGGGAGGACTTTGCTTCTTGTTGAGATTATGGAGAGAAGCAAGAATGGTGGGAGTTGGAGTGGGGAACTGTGCTGAGAAACTAAAAATTGAGATTTTCTGAACAGCAGGCATTTAAACAGGTCTGATTTCACAGTTTCAACCTTTTTACATTGCATTTATTGTACACTGCTTAGAGACAATTGGAGCTAAGAGGTATAGAAATTGGTTTAAAAGTTTTTTTAAAAAAAGGTTAAATTGGTTAAAAATTCTTTTATTACAATGCAAAGTTAAACAATATAGTTGTTAACAAAATTATTTAAATAGTTCAGAGGGAAACTAATAACAATTTACTTGACTGAGGAAACTGGGGGGGAGTGTAATTTGAAGAGAAATGAACAGAGAGGTTTTGTCTTTCTTACTTCAGGCCTTATATAGAGTAGGGAGACATACAGTGGTACCTCGCAAGACGAATGCCTCGCGCAACGAAAAACTCGCTAGACGAAAGCGCCTAGCGATTCTTTGTTGCCTTGCAAGACGAAGCTTTCTATGGCCGCGTCTCGCAAGACGATTTTTTTTGCCGCTTTTTTTGCCGTCTGCCGTTTGTTTCCGCAAGATGAAATTTTTGTAAGACTGCACGACCCGCGGAACAAATTATTTTCGTCTTGTGAGGTACCACTGTATAACCAAGCATACAGGTGAAAACTTCCCTCAGAACTACACAGCCAATCAAGGCACATAGTACCTCAGCAAATATCACACCACTGTGTATGATTGCTAAACAACACCTCCAGCACCACAACTGGAGCACAGCTAGTTGACTTTAACACTAATAGGATTAACCCTTAGGTTGCACATGGAATGATCTCTGCTGTTGTAGTTCCAACAATTGAGCAGACTATGTACATGACACAGAAATTGCATCGTCTGCACTCTTAGGTATCTTGCTAGTTGGCACCTGGAGTAAGGGGACCTACAGATATAAGTCCTGGATGCTGCTAAGCAAATATTTGGTTCTAGGGATTGTTTTTGACAGTCAGCCCAAGCCCCCAAATTTAAGAGGCATTAAAAAGCTCTTGATTTGCGCTTAAAAGGGCAGGATGTTCCCTTTACTTATGTTATGGAATTTCTTGCAGTTCCACTACCTTTCAGTAACCCAGTGTATTTTCAGGGAGTAAATTTAGCCATGTAGGAGAAAAGTAAGGTTTCCCAATAAATCATTTTTATTGGGCTTATCAGTGGAACTTGAGGGGGGGCAATAAAAGTGAAGAAGTCCAGTTGTTAGTCTCCAAAACTACTAATAGACAAAATCAGCTGCAATCTAGACACACTTTAGATCACTGTAGAATATCAGCTCTAGTTAAAAGTGAAGGAAGCAGATCTGTGTATGATACAGAGAAAAAAGAGTTTTGCTGGCTGATTTATCTGGTGTCATACAGTCCAGGAAATTCAGATTTATGTTTTCAGCTGAAGATTTAAATGCTAGAAGCAGCTGTTCTTTACCTGCCAAACTATAGACTTTTGAAATAAGATCCCAGAATTTATTTATTGCTATGGCAGTGAAACCTGCTTAGGAATGAAATGCTTTCAAGTACTCTAGAATTAGACAATCATAAGTTGGTGAAGGTCACAAGCAGAAAAACAAGCTCTGCTTCACCCCCACTTTGCTTCCCCTTTATTAAGTTTGGTATATCTTATAAAGGCATCTTGGGAGTACTGCCACACTCTAGACAACAGTTGAAAGGTTGCAATTTGCATGATTACAAATAACAGGTAGAAAAAGAATTGTATTTCTCTCCTGCAGAGATGTTTATTGCGGTGAAAACTCATGAAAAAGCACCTATAATCAATCTAGACCACAGTTCCTAATGTGGTGACCTCATAGGTGTTGTGGGACTACAATTACCATCTTCCACAACAATTTGCAGTGGTGGACGTGTCCTGACTAGATGAGTCCAACAGCATTCGGAGAGCACCATATTGAATACCCCTGACCTAGATGTGTGGAAAACAGATTGGCGACCCCCCCCCCATACATGTAAATATATATCGAGGGAATTTTGAATATGTTGCCCCTGAAAACTATGTTTATGTATTAATGTGCAGGTGTATACATTGCACTGCAGTCATGACAGGTACATGCCTATCCAGCTGTTTGGAGCTGGATCTCAGGGGAGATCCACCAGAAAGTTGCTTTACTTGGTGGGACATCATGGAAGGCATGTCTTCTACAGATGCTTGCAAGCCTCCCCTGGATGCTCAGAACACCTGGCCATGTTTAAGAGACTGGAAGTGTTGAACATTTCTCAAAGACAAGCTCCAGAAACCTGCACACCATTCTAGGATACAGTCAACCTATTCAGCCCAGTTTCTTTTTTTGTCTTCCTTACATGTAATTGTCATTAGTCCATTCCTACGGCCTCCACTCCCCACTCCTGATATTATATACATTCTCTACTTTGGGCTACAACTAGCAGGGGTCTATAAATCTGTACTATCTAGTCCCAATGTATAACAACTGAAATCAATATTTTAAATATTATCTCCCAGTTTAAAGGAGAAGTGAATTCTGCTTAAAATCCATTAAAAACACTAATTTCCTCGAGGAACTTTATCCTGCTATCTTGGAGAAAATGTTTCACCCCCCCCCCAAGCTATCTTGTCTCTCCTTTTCATACATGTATGCTGCTTGAATGTCTGATCAGGACTTATAGGAGCTGTAGTCCAAAACATATGGAGGCTATTGTGTTGGCCACCCCTGCTCTGGAGGGAAATTCCCCTGGACCTCAGCTCCTTTCAGAGATGGAAGGAGCCCTTCCATTCATGGAATGGGGTGGATGTTACAGGGACGAATCTACCTTGCTTCAGCAGTAGGGCTGCATTTTATGACTTCATCCTATTTTCCTGCACCACAATCTCATGCACATGCAGTACTGAGAAGTTAAGTCCCTTCTAAATTGAATGGGGCTTGTGTCACAGTAAGTGTGCGTAAACCAAATGTGTTTAGGATCAAGCATTGATCAAGCTTCAAATACCTTGCTCCAGAGTGCACACAGATGTCTTCACAAAATTTTGAAATTTCCCATGCAAACTATCCAGCCTTCATTATCATCGGTTCTATTTGAAAGCCGTCTTGGCTTTATTCATAAATGCTGTTCCTAAAATAATCTCCCAGACACAGATGTTGCCAGCATCTTAATTATCTAATCCTTCCACTTTCCACCATCCCATTATCTTATTGCAAGTCAACACCCACCACAATTCTAATGACATCCCTTCCTTGTCATCCAAGACTTGCACAAATGCTTTTCTGCTCTGCTCCCCCCCTTTTCTGCTCTGCTCCCCCCCCTTGCTGCTCTGCAAGTCTGACAAAATCATCCATTATAATCTTTCAAGCCACCTCTTTTGTTCCCTGACATGCCTCTTTTAAAAGTCACGTCTCCTTTTTGCATCCCCAAACTCTGCATCCAGTCAAAGCCAGGCAGGTGGTGATTTATGATTGCTGTAGCTAATGGGCTAAAGTTTCACACTAGCGCTCTGTGTTCAAATATTTTGTTACTCCTGTCACCCACTGCCATTTTCTTTTGTACTATCTTTCAAAGCATGAGAGCTTTGTCATTAACTACTTGCTTATGCTTTGTCAAGTGCTGTAGATGCTTATTCCATAACATCCCATTTACATTAAAAAAAAAATGCTTGGGAGGCATTTGCTACCTGAGTGCAAAATATGTTGACTCTCCGAAACCAGGGATCTTATGATGAATTATTTTGTCTGCATTTAAGGGAAACTACTTTTTTGAGGACCAGGTCTAAAAAGCCTGAGAGAGTCCCAGCTCCAGTGACCTTACCTTCCAAGTCCCGGACTGCAGAATCTGGGACCGGCAGCCATGTGACACCGGAAGTTGCGTCGACATAACTTCCGGTGTCGCTTTGCCCTTCTATGGGCACCAAAAATGGCCGCCACTGGCTTCAAAAGTTGCTTGTACGCATGTCAGGAAGTGCGGCGACACAACGTCCGGTGTCGCTCCGCCCATCTATGGGCACCAAAAATGGCCGACGCCGGAAGTCGCGTCTATGCACTTCCTGACATGCGTACAAGCAACTTTTGAAGCCGGTGGCGGCCATTTTTTGTGCCCATAGAAGGGCAAATCAGAAAGAAAAAAATGGCCCCCGGCAAGAGAAAATAATGGAGAAAAACGGGAGACGAAGTGATACGGGGGACCACCGGGAAAAGGAAAGTAAAAACGGGGGTTTCCTGGGGAAAACGGGGTACTTGGCAGCTATGCCAGTGACAAAGCATCAAGTAGCCCAGTTGTATTAAGCACTAGGGTTGTGCAGCAGATTCAGCCAAGTCTCAAACTGAGTTGAGCCAATTTAGGGAATCCAGGATTTGGACGAGTCAGGTGAGGACAGTTGTGGATCTTCCTGAGTTATTTGAGCCACCTCAGTTATCCGGGATTGCCTGTGGGTGGGTCATCTAACAGCAAACCCCTGCAGAATGTGAACCTTTGGGTGCTCTTTCAGAAACCCTTCCCCTCAGGCAAGCAGCTTGCAATATCAGCACACCAGAAGATCAAAGCTGGCAAGCTAAGTATTTGATACTGTGGGGTGCAAGTGCCCCTTCGCAAAATGAGCTGGCAAAAAAGTGCCCAGCAGAATTATAACTCTTTCCCTGCCAGGTCCTGTCACAACCTGTTCCCAAGAAAACAGTCCAGGCCTACTACTACTACCAGCCATGACTGGGCTGGCAAGATACTGGGCTCTGGCTGGGGAGAATCAAGCAGGAAACCATGGCATTGGTCATGATACCATTAAAACTTCCCAAGACACAGTTGATGGTGGCCGAGTTGTGAAGTGGGTGGAGGTGAAAGCAATATTTACACCATGAACAAACAATGTGTGAACTGATGCTATGCCAATAACTTGGATTGGGTTATTCATACCATAGATTGCACTGAGTGTTCCTCTCAGTGTAGATTCCCAAAGGTCAGGGGTGGTGGACCTTCCACCTACCCAAGAACTAAATTTCCTCAGAAGTAATGTGTTAGCAGCCATGTGCCAATAGTGCAGGAATGGGGAGCCTTTCTCAGCCCAAGGGCTACACGTGTCACCTTCCAGGGGCCGCATGCCAATGGTGAGTAAAGCCAGGAACAGACTTACATTACTCGCAGCATAGAATATTTGGTCTAGATGGGGCAACAGCTTAACACAGCATTTAGCAGGTTCACTGACCTCAAAGGGACTTACTTCCAGTTAACTACGCATACGGGGGCTGCATAAGCAGAGCTAAGCTCACTTAGCCATGGGAAATGTAGAAGAGCTTCATTAGTAATAGCATATTCTCCTTAGCAGATTCAGGGTGGTTAGCCAGTTGGATATTATTGGCACAGCTTCCTGCCATCCACAAATCTATGCCACAGTTGTGGCTGGTCTCTTGGCTGTTGAAATCTGTGTCCATCTTTTTGAGTGGCATTACGCCTGCCCACAAGACGTGATTTCCATTCAGCTCAGGGAATATTTGCCAGAGTCTGTGAGTTTTGAAGGCCTGCTTGCGTAATAGTCCACAGCCTATCTCAAATATCTAACAAGAATCTCAGTTTGATAGGATGCTGCTTGTTCTTATTATGTCTTTTGGCTGGGTAATTTTTTTGTTTTTTTGAATTATGTGGGCTAGAGGAGGCGAGAGAGGCTTATTTTACATAGTAGGCGTGATCTGCCAATAAGGCAGAAGGTTTGCCAGTGAGTGCATAGGAAACCCATTACGAACAGTTGTGGGTGTCAAAATGGATGTAGATCAAAAGGAGCACTCACCAGACACTCTGTCTTTGGCAAACGTCAGATTTTTTAAAAAAACCACAGCAAGATTTGTGCTGAAAATATGGAAATAAGGGCAAGAGATCACAAGTGAAACTTCCTTGCCAAAACATATCTATATGCAGAATATGGTTTCCTCTAGTTCCACGATCACAGGGGTTTTAATGAAAATATACAGGTATATGCACATGATGAATTTCAGAATTACCCTCTTGATTAGCTAAGCCCGAACCCATCTGGAAAGTACTTTTAGAAAGGGTTGTTAGTCCCTGGGTTTGTTGTACATGGCAACCCCCTTTTTTAAAAAATCTTCAGGGAGTGGGAGAAAATTCTTCCTTAAAAAATATCAGCAGGGGGGCTTTCCGTAAAGGATTGATACGAGATAGCAGACAGTGAAATTGGACTTTCTTAAACTGTTTTCGAAAAGAATTGCAGCCACTTCAAAGGAGTGGCAGAGCTGTAATGAGCAGCAGTAGCAGCATGGCAACATTTCACATGAAGAGAGGCCCAGTGAGAGCAAAGCTATGTTTTGAGCATCATTAGTCACCAGGGACATTCTTGGTTAAATAATAACAGTGATTGATGGCGACCCACACTTGTATCAACGTACATTGTTGCACAGATGACTTCCTCTGCTTATGTATTTACTTATTCTTGAAAACCCAATAAGCCATATTTTAAACAACAACAACAACCATCTCCAGGCAGCTTCAGGGTCCCCATTTGCCTGCAGTCAAGTTGAGTTCAAGCCAGCTAAAGGATTTCCCCAGCCCCAATTTTAAACATATTATATTCTGGACAAGAGTAGAGCACAACTTGTTAGTTTCTACAAAACAAAGCTGCATTCAGCTCAAGTATGCACAGATGCCCTTTCTTTCCTCCCAGCTGCTGATCTTCAGACTTAGCTCAAGATTTTAAAGTCAAGCTGGTCCTGCTCTTCTCTTCTCTTCTCTTCTCTTCTCTTCTCTTCTCTTCTCTTCTCTTCTCTTCTCTTCTCTTCTCTTCTCTTCTCTTCTCTTCTCTTCCCCCCCTCTCTGCATTACCAACAGTAAGAGATATCCCAGAGTGTCTATAATGTGCCCATAAAGCATAAATAACAACTGTTATTATTTTAGCCAGTGTGTCACCTACCAAATCAAACCACGTGCCATTACATTTGATGACTGAGATGCAACATGATGCAGCTTCTCTCTTTATTTTTCCATTCCCTTTTTTCCTTTTCTAAAAAAGATAATCATGACTTTTTATTTATTTATTGCATTTCTACCACACCTTTCCTTCAAGGAGCACAAGGTGACATACACATGGTTCTCTCTCCTTTCCATTTCATCCTCAAAACAACCCCATTTTTTAGAAAATAAATAAATAAAAACACAAGTCCTTCTCTGATTCTCTCAATGTACGTGTGCTGAGAGCACTAGAGAGGAGAGGAGATTTCTGTTTGCTGAATAGAAGTGGTGAAATGCAGGTTTGTTTTCTAGAAGGAAGAAGAAGAAGAAGAAGAAGAAGAAGAAGAAGAAGAAGAAGAAGAAGAAGAAGAAGAAGAAGAAGAAGAAGAAGATTTCAGCTATACCTATAAGGGGGTGAGCAGGAGGAGTCAGGAAGAGGTTTCTGCCCAAGTGCAATAAAATGCTATAATGAGACTGCCTAATGAATCACTAGTTCACTATTTTGAGACATTTAGGTTAATCCTCAAGAAAGTATTATCGACTGATTCTGGTTTCCTTTTTTCTGTGTTCCCATTAAAGGGGTGGGGATGGTGTAAGGATTTTCCAGGATTGCAGAGGGAGTTATGTATTCTACCAGTAGGTAAGGCAGAGTTTGTTTGTGTGTGTGTGTGTGTGTAACCATGTGGCCACAGAGTTGCTCTAAGCAGGCATGAAATGTTAAAAGGAACCCTCAGACCACCTTGTAAGTACTTTTTTTAAAAAAAAGGTAGGTAGTTTTATTTATTTTTATTTTTCCCCTAACTCTCCTTCCCAACAACTAGGGTTGAAGGAGAACTTCAATTCAGTTATCATTTAAAGCTGAATTTATAAAATTCACACTTTCAAAATCAATATGAGAAACTAAACACAGCCATCCTTCATAATTTGCACTTAACCCAAATTTTGCCATGCAGTTCTCTAACCAACCAGTGTTTACAAAACTGCATATCTCATATCTGAGGACTTTTTTTTAAAAAAAAAATGCAAGTTGCTTCATATATTTGTAGAGCTAAATTTGAGATTGGAAAAATAAGGAATTGGGAGACTCAAAACTGGCAGATCCTTCCATCTTTAACAAACAGCACCGCTGTTCCTAAGGGATGAACTCTAGAGTGCTTGTAAATGAATGAAAGTGGCACAGGATGGAAATACACTGGCACACCCATCACCAATCTTTGGTAGAGGCCTTTTCCATAACCGGATAGCTGATCCTTTTAAGTGAACACCCAAGGGGTTGAGTATGGGACCTTCTGGATGCAAAACGTGTTCTCTGCTATGGGGCCTCCCCAACTCAACATGTGATCCATCAAGCCAAGCACTGCCTATCTGCCCTCCTGCCATATATGGTGCCATACCAAGCAAGTCACAACACCCCCACCCACTTCTTCTAACTTGCTGGGACTGAAGAATCAGGGGTTCCTTAACCAGCTGAACAGGCCATACATTTCATAAATAGACACAAACAGAAACCAATGGCTGGAGAATAAGGGGTAGGAGAGAGCAATTGTGCTGAAACCGACAGGATAAGAGCTTGGAGGTTGCATGCTCAGTTTCTAAGTATGCCTTGGAAAGACAGATCAGAACCTTATGTACAATGAATAGCCTGCATGCTCTTGATATTTCCTTCTCTCCATGGCTGCTGAAAAATGCTGCAGACATTACATTGTCCTGTATTTATGAACTGTGGCTTCAATCCACAAGTCACTCCAAAGTAGGCATGTTCAGATTGATAGGACTAATGCAATCCCCATCTGTGCAAGGTAAATGAGTTGCAGATTCCAAACTGTGGGCATCTTTGGAAAGCTTCAGACATATTTCCTAGCCATGAGTGTAATGCTTAAGTGCACGTCACGGGCAGATAATCCTCTGTAAGTTTTACATTAAATGTTTTCACCTTTCATGTGAGAGATCTGATAATCAACCTCTGTGGTTCTGAAGGGATACTGAGCCATTAAAGGAATTTATAGACCACCAGGCTGATCCACTATGTCACTTTTTAAATATTATTACCCTTCCACATCCTCCCCCGCCCTTTGATATATTTCCTCAAAACACCTTAATGGAACAATGTGTCAGTTTATGTGTGCATATCATGGTGAAAGTGAGAAATGTATTTGTCAAAACATGGAAGGCAGCAGTAATTCCCATCATGTTGATTTACTTGCAGAAAATGTTGTTATTAGGTGCTCAAAAGAAAACCGAAACAACACCCCACTGGTTAGGATGCTACTGAAGTCTAAGTAAACAGAGAGATAAACTATCTCTGAAGATTCTGGAAAGATTTCCAAAATGTCCTGATGCATCATATTCATAACAAGAACACTCACAAGAAATCAATATCATCATAAATATCCCACCTTAACTACCTAGCGGTACTAAACTACTGGTATAAAATATAGCTGCCCGTATAGAATTATACCCTGGAAATGAACAACTACAAGATGATCATAGGAAAGTCAAATAAGAAATATCGGAAATAACCCATCATAAACTGAGCAGAAGAGAATTAAAGACCAGGCAGAGCGGGATGGTATCAAAACAAATAAGTCCAATAAATCAGATTGGAAGGTAAGGAAACACAAACTACAGCCAGTTAAGGCTAATTAACTTGATTTAAGAAGATTTACAGCCTGAGCTTATCATACCCTCCAATGTTTCAGAGATGAAAAGCGGAGCAGTCATGTATATACTTGCAATGTCCCTATTTTGTATTTTACCCAATAAACATTGCTGTCTGAGCAGGCAGTCTGCTGTACATTCCCCATCAAAGGCTTTTTCTGTGCCTGCCCTGTACTGGACTTCTAAAACATAAGTTAGGTGGAATCTACACACAAATAAAAAACACTGTGAAAAAGCTTTTTTTAAAAAAAGTTTTGAAAAATACATTGAATTTTGCATAGCTCACTGTCGCCATCTAGTCTCACATTTGCATATTGCACTTTACAACACATTTAAAACCTTTTATTTGCATCTGTGTAGCTGAGTCCTTAGTTAACCGACCAAGTCTCCGTGTTTAATGACACTGTTATAGAATAGCTGGAACACAAGCATGTTCAGCAATGTTTGTTATTTGGATAGAGGTGATCACTGAGCATGGTGAGATGGAAAAGCCCATTACACTCCATACAGTGTAGTGGGGGTTGTTGAAGAGCTCAAAAGAAATCTGGGAGGAGTGGGCTGTAGTTAGGCTGAGTCATGGGGCGTGTCACAGTTTTGATTGACAGGAGCCACTTATTTAAACTCAGGTTCTTTCATTTTCAGCTCACTCTCGGCAAGCCTTCGAAACTCCCACCCACCCGCCGCTGTTTTTATAGGCTTTAGCTGACATTGCTTTGCCTTTTCAGGGGTCACCTGTATTCGGGGGCCCAGTAGGAATTTTGCCACTTGGCTGATTGGCTGTTGCCATTTGGTTTTTGCCTACTGCTTAGCAAATTGTCACAACTTGTTAGGTTGGCTGTTAGGCTTTGGTTAATAAATTGGTTATAGGAGGGGCATGGCATTAAATTGCCTACCCCCTATCTTGCTCCTCATAGAAGTTATAGGAATCCTGGGGCTCAGGGACTCTAGTCCATTCATCCTGCCAAGGCAAGGATGGTGCAGCCATTACAGAGCTGAGCCTTGGGGAACATTCCTGGGTCAAGAGGAGAGTGTCTGTGAACAGTACCTCCACTTCCTTGGGGTGTTTACTTGACTTACCTACCCATAGTTAAGTCGGAGTTGGTCCTGACCCAAAAGGGGGTCAGATGGAAATGGTCCTGACCCAAAAGGGGTCAGATGGAATTGGTCCTGCCCAAACCGGGCAGATGGAATTGGTCCTGACCCAATAAGGGTCAGATGGAAATGGCCCTGTCCCGTAGAGTGGACAGATGGATTAACCAAAGCCTAAGCCAACACTCAGAATTAATTGTATTTAAATAAAGTTGTGGTCAAAATAATGCCAAAAACCCAAACCTAAAATATCGTGTGAGTTGTGAGTTATTTATGGGATTTCTGGGAGCTTTGTCACGCAATGAAGCTAGTACCCACCTATGCACACTAAGAAGCATTTTTGAAAGCCTTCACTAGAATCTCCTCCAAAGTAGGAGGAAACAGGACAAGTGCCATAATGTTCATATGCATCAGGGGCTGCGGACATTTTTTTTTAGTCTGAGGGCCAGATTCCCTGCTGGATGATCTTCTGAAGGCCACATGGTAGCGGGCAGGACCAAAGGCAAAAGTAGGCCAACCAAATAATGTATATTTGAACTTTGGTATGGTAAGACAGTTTCTGCACTCACATACACCCCCCTCTTTTTATTGTATTTATTTAGGCCATTTATTTATTTAGGGTGATCAGGAGAGATGAAGAGAATTTAGCCCAGCTAAGGGTTAATTGGCCATTACTCTCTCAGCATGAGAAAGAGAGCAGGACCAGGAAGGTTTTGAGGACTTCTGAGGTTAGACACGTTCCTTGTTCAGTGTTGGGCTGGGGGAAGGACAGGGCGATAATAATTGGGCAGGGTGTGTCCCGTGATGATAAGAGCTATAGATGTGCAAGCGTGAATGTTGTCCCCAGCTGTGCCTGGCTCTTAGTGGCACACTAAGAGCTCGTCACACCAGGGAAAAAATAAAGAAGGTGGCAGCTCCATCAGAACAGTTTGTCCTTAGATTTCAATTATTTGGAAAGGAAGCGAAAAACAAAATTACCTCCATTGCTTCATTTCTGTGCTGAGGTGAGCTGAGTGCTCGGAGGTTATTTTTAGCTACTAACCTTTTATTACAGATGAAGTGAACAGCTGTTATTCAGGTGATAATTTTCTAATATAGGGTACATACTCTCACAAAGGATATGCATAAAATGAAAGGGGGGGAGGACTCAAGCAAGCTAGTATGAAAATTATTTACAGGGGGAAAAGAATAAAGGCTGACCGTCCTGCCTGATGCTTTCAGGGAAGGTTAGTCGTTTCATCAAGCCCAAGAAGAAGAAGCAAGCATTTGGTACACTGAAAAATAGAGGGATAATTACTGTAGTAGAAAGTATAGCAAGAAACTAAGAATCTGACTCAAACACGTTTTCCATTCTGGGCCCTGTGGGCACAATTGCGTCCTTGAGGTCCTTTGGTGCCCTCAAGCCCCCACCCACCCACTTGGTCCCCTTGGTCATGAGCTTACCTTTTTCTCTCTTGAAAAATACAAAGAGCTAAACAGGAAGTGACTATTTCCCACTTCCTCTTTCAGCCCTATGTGCTTTCCTCAGATTAATTCTGTTGGAGGAGGAGCAGGAGGAGGAGGAGGAAGAGAGAGAAGAAGGAGAGGGAGAGGGAGAGGGGGGAGAAGGAGGAGGAGGAGGTGGTGGTGGTATGTGGAACTTGTGGCCCTCACATCATTCCTGACCATTGGTGTCAGGGTGGCGCATACCTCTCCTCACAATCAATTCTCTACGGAGGCTTCTGGCATTTTAATGATCTTTATTTACAATATTTACAATAGTCATTAAAATCTCATTATCATTCATCAGAGTCACTCAGTTCAGATACCGGCAGAGGCCTCTTCTTTCGCCGCCAAC
This sequence comes from Zootoca vivipara, assembly GCF_963506605.1. Taxonomy (NCBI): domain Eukaryota; kingdom Metazoa; phylum Chordata; class Lepidosauria; order Squamata; family Lacertidae; genus Zootoca; species Zootoca vivipara. The sequence goes on along the minus strand of NC_083283.1, from coordinate 17,814,115 downwards.
ACCTCATAAAATGCGGGAATTTACTGCAGGGAACTCGAACATACTGACTCAGCCCTGACAATTAACCATACTGGCTGGGGCTGATGAGAACTGGAATCCAACAACATTTAGAGGTGCCACAGTTTCCCCATCCCTCCTATAAAGTCTTATAAAGTATTGTTAGCCTTGAGAGCTCCCAAGGTTAGCAATGGATTCTAGCCATCATAGCGATGTTCTGCCTCTGCGTACCAGTTGCTGGGAATCACAGGCAGGGAGAGCAGTGTAGGAGTCCACTTCTGCTCCCCTTAGGCATCTGATTGACCACTCTGAGAACAGGATGCTGAACTGGGAGGACCTTTGGCCTGATCCAGCAGGGCACTTCTCATGTTATTATATTCTCAATAGGTCCTATGTGTTCTTTTTCAGTATGTGGGCCTATGATGTCATATGGCCTTGAAGGAAATGTATTGGAGCCTCTTTCCAGTTTGAGCAATTTCTAGCAATACCCCCCCCCCCAAACATGCAGCTGAATGCTCCTGGGCAACAGTGTAATAGTTGCCACATTGCTTTGATTTTCACATTCACCTTCTGCATAATCAAGTTGGCTTAAATAGTTCTATGATGCTATTTCATTGCATTAATAAATCACATTTGCCCACTCAGGCAATACATTTTAATAAGTGTTTATGGAATTCTGCACCCACTTCAGATGGCTCTCTGTTACCCTTTTATCTACCCCACTGCTTCCTCTTTCCGCGTCTAATAATTGGACATGTACTCCACAGTGACCTCAGCAATGACATCACCCTACCTTTACATGGGCCAGACACCACATGCCGCTACCTTGGGTGAGCATTTATACTCTTGTTATCATGACAAGGATGTAAAAGAGTTCCAGAGTGCAGGACTTCTGAATTAATTTTGTGAATTATTTTTATGAGGATGCTGGAGAAAATAGGATGCACATATTGGTAGACCTGATTCACTGGAATCCCTACATAGAAAAAAGAGCTCGGATGGTTATAAAATGAGTAAAATATACTACAGTATGGGGATATGTAAACACAATTAAAACAGTGCTTCATCCCAGCCGTTAAATGATCAATAATAATCATCACCATCATTTTATTATTTATGCCCCGCCCATCTGGCTGGGCTTCCCCAGCCACTCTGGGCGGCTCCCAGCAGAATAGTAAAAGTATGGTGTAACATCAAACACACACACACACACAAAATGATACTTGCCCATTGACATCTGGGGAAAGGGCTTTTTTAGAGTGGCTGGGGAGCCAAATGGGTAGCCCTAGCAGGACCAAAGGTTCCCTACCACTTGCATCAGTATAAATTCAGCATTTGTAATAACTTGATCATTTAGTGTGTCAGCACCTTTTTTATATACAATCTGTCAGGGACATGGTTGAATCGAATGCCTGAGAAGGGTCTGACTCTGGAGATGAAGGAATGCCAGTAGTGGAGTGGATTAGTTCCCCCCCCCTTCATCAAGAGTTCCCAGACTCAGATAGAGCAGCAGACTTGGAAAGCTTGCAGGCAAAGGGAGGGGAAGAGATAGATGACACTGAGGGTGTTGCTATGCAACCAGGAGGTAGGCAGCCTTTAGATGGATCTTCGTTTGATAGCAGGTGGCGGGGAGTTCACCCACTTTCTTCCCAAACCAGAAGAGCTGAAAGGGTTAAAATGCAATGGAGGTACAAGGGAGGAAGGATTGGACTTTGGTGCCCTTCATGCTGCGAAAGTGGCAGAGATTCAGAGCAACCAACTTGTAGCTAAGAGCAGCAGACTCAAAGCCACACTCTGGATGTTAATTGTAAATAAGCGTACCATAAAACTGCCAGGGACTCAATAATTCTTATTGGGGTTTGCTTGCCTGCCTGAGATCATTACACAAACAAGCAGTGTATAAAATTTAATAAATAAATAAATAAAATCTTTATTTTTATAAGATCATTCATTTCAGCTTCACATGGTCACATTCCACCAAATATCAATGAATTTTCATCTCCTTGAGCAACTCTTTCCTATTCATTAAGATCAGGTCAAGAATAACCTATCTCCCTTTTCCTCCAACTTTTGAGAGAGAATGTCACCAGCAGGACAACTGTTCACCATATATGTTGGTGGAAAATCACATTTTGACATGAATATAAATAAGCAATTAAATGAATGAATAAACCCCCATCCATTAGGTATCCACAACCATGGGGTGCATTCATGGATACCAAACAACACTGGGCATGCCTGAGGTGGTTTTGGCAGGAAGTAATAGGGCATGCAACTCAACAACCAGCAAATCAGCAACAGTGGCAACAACAGGTTTGTTGTTGTTTAGTCGTTTAGTCGTGTCCGACTCTTCGTGACCCCATGGACCATAGCACGCCAGGCACTCCTGTCTTGCACTGCCTCCCGTAGTTTGGTCAAACTCATGTTCGTAGCTTCGAGAACACTGTCCAACCATCTCGTCCTCTGTCGTCCCCTTCTCCTAGTGCCCTCAATCTTTCCCAACATCAGAGTCTTTTCCAAGGATTCTTCTCTTCTCATGAGGTGGCCAAAGTATTGGAGCCTCAGCTTCACGATCTGTCCTTCCAGGGAGCACTCAGGGCTGATTTCCTTAAGAATTGATAGGTTTGATCTTCTAGCAGTCCATGGGACTCTCAAGAGTCTCCTCCAGCACCATAATTCAAAAGCATCAATTCTTCGGCGATCAGCCTTCTTTATGGTCCAGCTCTCACTTCCATACATCACTACTGGGAAAACCATAGCTTTAACTATACGGACCTTTGTCGGCAAGGTGATGTCTCTGCTTTTTAAGATGCTGTCTAGGTTTGTCATTGCTTTTCTCCCAAGAAGCAGGCGTCTTTTAATTTCGTGACTGCTGTCACCATCTGCAGTGATCAAGGAGCCCAAGAAAGTAAAATCTCTCACTGCCTCCATTTCTTCCCCTTCTATTTGCCAGGAGGTGATGGGACCAGTGGCCATGATCTTGGTTTTTTTGATGTTGAGCTTCAGACCATATTTTGCGCTCTCCTCTTTCACCCTCATTAAAAGGTTCTTTAATTCCTCCTCACTTTCTGCCATCAAGGTTGTGTCATCTGCATATCTGAGGTTGTTGATATTTCTTCCGGCAATCTTAATTCCTGCAGCAGGCAACAACAGGTAGCAATAGAAAAAGTTCTCAGATATTGTAGCTATGAACAAATGGAGTGAGCTTGCACCACATATAATTACTTAGTCCATGGTTTTACAGTGCAATCAAATTCATTTCACATAATGGGAACTGCAGCTTACTTGAAAGCAATAAATATCTTAAATTATATGAATTATGTCTAAAATTATAACACACAATGACACAATCCAAACTGAAGTTTCGGAGGACTGGCACACAACGTTTGATGGACTTTGAAAGGTTGGGAGAAAGTACATGAGAACCACAATCTTACCAAAGTGTCAACCATCTCTACGAGCTTCTGAATTTCTAATAGTTTCCCTTTGATCAGATGTTCCAGCTTTAATTCCTTCATCTTGACTTGTTAATTTTCATTCTGGTTTGTACCCTCACTGCTGCCTTTAATAATAATAATAATAAAATCTCTCCACTGGCAAAGTTTGAAAATTATAATACACTTTTTGCCCTCTTCTTCTATATCGTAAATTAAGCTATTATGTAAGTTGGCACCTACCACTGACCCCTGTAATATTTTTGCCTGACACTTGCTTTCTCTTCCTGAATGGAAACATTGCTGTACCGGTATATAATTATCCTTTGCTCAGAGTCCTCCAGCCACTTTGAATCTCTGCATGATGACAGCCATTCATAATATACCCACTTGTTCACAAACAAGGCTATTGAAACTAATTTGGAGAGTTCATATAAATAAAGAGATACTGTTGGCAGCCGCTCTCCCTCATTCCAAGCAATGCACTCACTACAAATGGTGCTGGTCATGCTGTGGTCATATTTGCTCTGCATTAATACTGGTCTGTGCTAAACCAGCCACATAGTCTTCTTGACTTGTACGGGCATTGCCATGTTAAAAGCAGACACCCATCCATCCCGGATCAATTGTACAAAGGGTGGTAAAGAAGATGGGGTGAATGAAAAGTCCCAGCAAAGAGAACTTAGGAGGTAGCAGGCACACTATCTCATAGGTGCCAAGTTCTGGATTGAAAAATCCGGGATCAGCAGTGCCGCGGCACTGGAAGTCACTTCTATGCACTTCCGGACATGCGTAGAAGCGACTTCTGGCGCTGCGAACATTTTGGAAATGGGCACAGCGGCATCGGAAGTCGCTTCTACACATGTCCAGAAGTGAGTAGAAGCGACTTCTGGTGCTGGCACAGCACCAAAAGCTCCGTAATCTGGGGGAATCTGGGGTATTTTGCCATTCGGGACACCTGTGGGAAACGGTAAGAAAATACAGGGGTTTCCTGGGGAAAACGGGTTACTTGGCAGCTATGCACTATCTATGCGGGGCCATGGGGGCTGAGCCTCCTCAATATTCCACAGCCAGGTGGGTCCCATCGGGCCCTTCCATAGCTGAGACTAGGCCCTGTTGGGCATTTTGGAGGGCATGACAGGCATAGCTGCCAAGTTATCCCTTATTTTAAGGGATTTTCTCTTATGCTGAATAGGCGTCCTCGCGAGAAAAGGGAAAACTTGGCAGCTATGATGACAGGTCCTGCTGGGCCTGTTCCTGTCATGTGACATCATGTGCATTTGCCACCACTTCCTGCCCATGTGGGGTGGAACCCGGCACGCGTGTGAGGTAGTCTCAAGAGAAAAGAACAGGAACATAGATAGCTGCCTTATAGTGGAGTCAGGCAGTTGCTCCATCTCGCTCAGGATTGTCCACACTGACAAGCAGTGGTACACCAAGATTTCAGAGTGGGTTGTTTCCCAGTCCTACCTGGAGATTCCAGGGATTGAACCTGCTCTCTCTATGGCCCAGACCTACAGCAGTGTTACAAATGTCCACTCTTTCCACAAAACCGCAAAGCGTTTGGAAAAGGCATTCTAGCCCCCCCCCTCCTGCTCTTTGCCTAGCAGCAAGATCAGTCTCAAATTCTGAGAGGTATTTTTGCAGGTGGGAGGTGGGGCTTGATGTAGTAGGCTTTGCAGGAGAATTAGATAAATTCATGGAGGAGAAGGCTTTCCATGGCTACCAGCCATGATGGCAATGTTCTTCCTTTATAGTCAGAGATGCTTCCGAATACCAGCTGCTGGAAACCACAGGAGGGGAAAGTTGATTCCCATAGGCATCTGGTTGGCCACTGTGATAACAGGATGCTGAACTAGATGGTCCATTGGCCTGATCCAGCAGGGATATTTTTTTTTTTTGCGTTCTTATGTCCTTGCACAGGACTGCAAACTACTTGAGTGTGCAGCTCAGCAACTGCTTGCCCAACCACTCCTTCAAGCACACTGGACAAATGAGGACCTACGACTGGAAACATTACCCCCTATTTAATATGAGTGGGCTAAAGATCAAATATTTAATAAGAATTACATGGCATAGCTCCCAATCATCAATGAAAAGATGAATTCATGATTCAGCATGAAATGTTGGACTCCAGTCAATGTTTCCCAAATAATTTAAAATGGCTGATGGAAAGGCCAAGTGTACTTAATTTAAAAAAAGACATTCTCAGCCAAATCACCCTGTTCCACCCTTTAGTTCAGGAACATCTTCTGAACATCATTAATCTGGGGCCTTTTCCCATCTGATGAACATAATATGGAGAAAACTAAGGCCAGTATAGGACTGGCAGGAAGTTAGGCAGAAAGGCTTTGCGCTAATAGGATATGGTTATCCCCCATTACACTGTTGAGCCATTTTGCTGGTGTGGTTTATTTCACCTAGCCACTTCTCTCTGCTTCAGGCAGAGGTCATTCTCATTTTTGCTACCTGAAATAATTTTAACTGGAGATAACAGTTACCAAAGGGACCTTCTGCATCCAAGGTACATGCTATTGAACAATAGCTCCTACCCTCACCATACAGTATTTTCCCTCTTTTCCTCGTCCCACAAACTCTGTATGATAGAATAAGTTATGCTGTGAAATGGTGACTTCCAAAGGTTACCCAATGTCTTCTGTGTCTGAAAGGGCAGTTTAACCTAGGACTCCCTAGTCTAACCATCCAACACAGGGGTGGGAAAGATGTGTCCCCCTCAGCTGTTGTCTGACTCCAGCTTGCATCAGACCCAGCCAGAATGGTCAACAGTCAGGCCTGATGGAAGCTAGAGCCCCAACATCTAAGGGACCACTTTAGTTCAACTGATTTCCATAGGTCTATTCTAAGCATGACTAGGAATGGGGGATAGATTTGGTTCAATTCAGTTATTGATGAGGAAAAAAAACCTCCCCCCCCCACTTTTGAATATGCAATCTGAAACACGGCTAACCATCAAAGCTCTCTGGATGGTTTACAGCAGGCATCCCCAAACTGCGGCCCTCCAGATGCTTTGGCCTACAACTCCCATGATCCCTAGCTAACAGGACCAGTGGTCAGGGATGATGGGGATTGTAGTCCAAAACATCTGGAGGGACAAAGTTTGGGGATGCCTGGTTTACAATATTAAAAAACAAAAATACATACTATAATAACAAACAATGATAATAACCACCCCCCAAAACACAGTTTAATGCACCATAGGTAAAGGTAAAAGGACCCCTGACCATTAGGTCCAGTTGTGACTGACTCTGGGGTTGAAGCGCTCATCTCGCATTATTGGCCGAGGGAGCTGGCATACAGCTTCCAGGTCATGTGGCCAGCATGACTAAGCCACTTCTGGCAAACCAGAGCAGCACATGGAAACGCCGTGTACCTTCCCTCTGTATTTATCTACTTGCACTTTGACGTGCTTTCGAACTGCTAGGTTGGCAGGAGCTGGGACCGAGCAATGGGAGCTCACCCCGTCGTGGGGATTCAAACTGCTGACCTTCTGATCGGCAAGCCCTAGGCTCAGTGGTTTAACCCACAGCGCCACCTTTTAATATGCCATAGCTTGTTTAATTAGCCAAAGGCCTAGGAGAAGAGGAGTGTTTTTGCCAGGCATCTAAAGATATGTAACAAAGGTGCCAGACAAGCCTCCCTGGGGAGATAATTCGCCCCTCTGGGCCTCTTGCAGAAAAGGCACACAAAGAAAAGGCCTCAAATGATGACCTCAGGGTCTGAGTTGGTTCATATGGGAAGAGGCAGTCTTTGAGGTATTGTGGTCCTGACGTACTGTTTTTGGCTATAACCTGTATTTAGTGAACCAATAAAATTTGGTGAAGAGGTCACAACCAGCACTTTGAATTAGGCTCAGAAACTAATTGGCAACCAGATTCGTAGGCACACCTAAGTCTGGATCCAATCTAATTTTTATAGCTTCATGAGGAATTACCACATTGAAGTCAAGGTCATTTAAGATGAGCTTGCCTGGACAGCAAATCATCAGAGGTTTAATTCTTTGTGTATTTACTCAGAAGTAAGTCTTACTATGATCAATGAGGTCTACTCCCAGGTATGTGTCCACAAGATTACAACTGTAAATATTTTCTTCCTTTTTTTGCCACTGTGGTATGTGGGGTAGATGAGGAGGCTATCATTTGCTACAATGCTCTAACTACTTTCCTGAGTTGAAAGCCACATTGATCTCAATAGGGCTTAGTGGCTGAGCAGGTGATGTACAGGACTGCGACACAAATAGGACTCTTATGCCAGTGAGATAAAAAGATGTACTGTGGACACGAGAGGCTGACATGACTACAGGGCTGTTTTAAGATGAAATGAGATGAAAATCAGAGCAGAAAGGCAGACTATGCGAATAAAATGCAATAACCTGGAGATACGGGAATAGAACAAAGCAGCAATTTGATAAGGATGGGAGACAAGTTGACTCTTTGCTCTCAATATGAAGGGAGGGAAGAGATTAGCAGGTGGTGCTACCATGGAATGAAGAGCCTTAAAAAGAAAAGATGTTCCAAAAGAAAAAGAAGTGTAAAAAGAAAGATGTAATGAATTCTTCTTAGGTCTTGGAGGGGTCATTCCACCAGGTGAATGAAGTACAGAAAGAAACAAAAGGCTAAGAGGTATAGTTTAAGTCTCCTACACCCACAGAGAGAGAGAGAGAGAGAGCACAGCACCAAAGTCTGCCAGTGGGGAGAAGCACTGAGGAAAGCTAAATTCAGAAAATGCAAAGTAGAATCAAAGTCCTACCTCACTACAGTTTTGTTTTGCTTTTCCTGCCCTAAACATTATAGGTACAAGTGGCTGTTTAAAATCAATGAGGTTTCCATCAGCACAGATGTCTTGAGAACAAAGTTCCAAGCTGTGGCAGATTTACTAGTCAATAAATGCTGAGTTCCACCAGCATCCCGTTGCCCATCTGTCAGTGGGTGCCAGTCAAGAAACTGAATCACAAAAGTAATTCGATTCTGCCCATCTTGCCTGTACGACTCCCCCTCGCTGCTGCTGCTGCAGGGGCCATTTTGCCAAGAAAATTGCAAGAATCCAATATTGCAAAGATCCAATATTGCAAAGATTTGATGCAATATATACACCAGGGCAGCTGGGACATGATTCTGCCACAATTCACTACCACGATATGTAGTGATGCTTTAAAGGAGGATTGGACAAATTGATGGAGCTTAAGGCTATGAGTGGCATAACACCAGTTGCCGGGAAACACATTGGGGAGTACTAATGTGCTCATGTTCCACTTGTGGGCTTCATATAAGCATCGGATTGGCCACTGTGGGAAACAGGACCTTGGACTAAATAGGCATTTGATCTGATGTAGAAGCCTTTTTCTTGTGTCCTTATGTCCTACCCATTAATAGATCTTCAGCATTTAATCAGTTAATCAGATAAATTAATCTATTAGTTAATTTGTCAGCTAGCTTTTTATGCATTCAATATGTGGTCCCAATTAATGAAGGGGCAGATTGAATAAAGAAAAGTTTTTAAACAACGTCCAACTAAATCTACTCCATTCTTCTGACATCATCTTCTCATACCCAGGATGATGTCAGCTATGACTTGGCGATGCATCGCTAAAAATGAAGAAGGTATGCGTTTCCTTCAGAATTATCTTTTTATTTATATGCAAAAATCCACCTTCCTCGGTAAAACAAAATGGCAGCTGCTTTGATTCGCTTCCCCGTGAAAGAATTTAAGCTTGACCTCAAAAAATATTGGAGGCAAGCTTCCAATTTTGAGCTGAGTAGAATGGTCAGACATTTTTCTAGTTAAACAAAAATTCATGAAGAGTGGGATGCAAGGTAGCACAAACTTACGAAATCCTCTCATCAATACTTTCATCAGCAGGACCTAATTTGTGCTACATCCATTAATTGTTTAAAGGAACACTCACATTCAAAGAACAAATGTTTTGAGTGTATCTAACCAACCAACTCAGCTATCGGGGTTCACTGCTAAAGGGGACAAACTACATTGTCCTTTCTATTCCCATCCCTTGACCAGCTGTTGTTTCATAATGGAAATCAACCATTTGCCAAAGGTTAAATTGCTGTTATTTATGAGAACTAGCACAATAACCATTTTATGTTTATTTATATTTATTTTATAGCATGACTTGGACTTTAGATTTAGACATCAGTATCTATTTTAGCTTCCCCTGTGGTTTCCCAACAATAACAAAAATGGACAGTGTTCTTGGGTCCATCAAATCCTACATGGTGTTTTTTTAAAAAAATAGTGTTGCAAATGAATTGCTTGTTGTTGCTCATAGGGTTCAAAATGTTCCCAGCGCTCCCTCCCTCACTCTTCAGGACATAAGAAACCATTCAATATTTCAACACAAACAGTAAGATCTCATTTTATTGTCAGGCTATACTGGATTGATTTTCCTCTTCCTCCATGTCTCTGAGCAGTAATTTTCTATTGTTTCGCTGCCGAGAAACAGGAGAGAAATGTGTGTAATTATATTAACTGGTGTTTAATGGAACATTTGGGGATCTGAATGCATACGGTGAAATAGTCAAAATATTTAAACAGTGGTTCAAAGGTTCACATAATTACCTTATCCATTTGCAAGGATTTTCCCATAAAGCAAGAGAGATACTACGGTACGTAATCAAGCAGAAATAACAGAAGGTTCCAGCCAGGAGCAAACTAATTCGGTTCAGACAGGGATGTGAAAAAACACACACAAAGTGATAGGAGAATGAGATCTTCATGGATAAAGGTTGAATTCATTCAGTTCTTACAGCATGATCAGTGACCACATTTTTCTCCATCTCGAAGTGAAGGCAAGCACAGGCCCCAAAGAAGCAGCCTGCTTTTCTATATAAAATAAAGCTTCAGTTTTGGAGCTAGTAATTCAGAGAAACACTAGGATAAATAATATACTAGCATGAGCCATATTGCTCATGGCCTGGTCCCTAACAATGAATACTGAATCACTAGCAATCAGGGTTAGGAATACACATGACACCAATTCTTCTCAGGGTGGGAGTTGAGAATTTACACCCAATTGTGTTCAAGACAGAACATAAAAATAGCCTGCTGGATCAGGCCAAGTGCTGGACACAGACCCTGACTGTGTGGAAGGGGTTTGAGTCCCTCTGACCTTCTGTGTGGCTGCTAAACCCCATTTTTAGCTTTGGGGCCCAGAGAGCCTAAACACTATTTTAGGGGTGGGTTCTGCCCTTTCAGTGTGATTGCCTTGTCTCCCTGGATTGTACGAAAAGGTTCTAGAGTCCCCCACAGCTTCTATGTGGTTCCTAAACCCTGGTGTTAGTATAAAGGGGCCTGAAGAACCTAAGAATATTTGGGGATATCATGGATGCCCATTCAAACATGATGCATTGGGGAAAGAGAAGATGGCAGCTCTAGCCACCTCCAGCCAGTGCTCTTACGTAAACCCCTCATCCACCTCATCAATTATCCTCTCACAAAAGAGTACCTTATGTTTTGGAAATGGGATGGGGCAAAGCACCCTTCACTTATTTTGGATCCTCCCCATCTAACCCCAAAAATGGCAGTTATCCATGGCTGGACAAGGTCCCAAGGTCAGGCACCAGTTGCCTGCTTCCTGAACTACTGGAGTTGTCAGAGAAGTGAACTCCATACAGTTTGAGAGATAATGATAACCATAGTCTAGATTCACCCTGCTCCAGGCACACCAGGTGACCTCAAACGGTCAATGCCACACTACCTCCCCCTATATAGTTCCCAGACCCATGACTCTCCCTCAACCTGAGAAACTAGGCTAACCCTCTGTCCACATGCACACATCAAAATCTTGTTGAAAAGAACAGTTGTGCATGGCACCACTTCCTTTCAACATCATGCTTGAAAAATGACTTTGTTCTCTCCTTCAGCCGGTTAAATTTTAGGAGATGAATAATATGCTTTCCCCCTTTTCAGCATTGTTAGGTAGAAGTCGGAAAATTTCACCAGGTGGCTTACAGAATGAGAGGATTTCTAATATCAACCTCTGCATCAATGATTTCCTAAGCCTTTCGCAGACTCCTAGATACACATCCCTGCACATTGAATTTATTTTCCATGCTTTTCAGGTGACTGCCCTGTATATCTTTCCTGTGGGAGCCATGTTGTGAAAAAGATACAGTGAGAACACAGCTACTGAATTAATCAGAGTGAGTGACCTACCCTTTGAGAATGGAAGAAAAATAAACTTTCCACACACACAGAGGCCTAACTATTTGGCACTAAGGTTTCTTTCTTTCTTTTTTGCATACATGCACAAGAGACTTATTTTTATGAAGCCAATGGGAGATGAATTCATGCACCTGAACACACAGTGGTTTAAACATTTGTTCCTGTCATATTTCCCTGGCAGGAGAGGATAAAATGGTAGCAGCAGATTAATATGTGGCAATTATAAAAGGTACAGGAGGGGGAGAGTTGTTCTTCTTGCTGAATAAATTGTATATTTTGTAAAGGGTTGTAAAACAGTTGACTGGCTTCAATGTATTCATTGAACCTTTTCAACCTTTTCAACCCAAGAGGCCCCATTGCCTTCTAGGCAAGGTTTTGGAGCAGCCTTTCTCAACCTTGGGTCCCTAGATGTTGTTGGGCTACAGCTCCCATCATTCCTAGTCAGCAAGGCCAGTAGTCAGGGATGATGGGAGTTGTAATTCAAACTCATCTGGGATCCCAGAGTTGAGAAATGCTGCTGTGGAAACTGAGCAGTCTTCCCATTGTAGGCAGGTCCATAGGCAAAAGTAGACAGAGCAATTAATGTAACTTTTGCTTTTTATGTAGACATCCCTATCTCTTGTCCATCACAGCAAGCAGGAGCCATCATCAGAGTTCAAGGACATATTCCAGTCAGGCAAAAACACTCAAAGGGGGATGTGGTCAGGGGAAAGAGTATGTGCCTGGGGAAAGTACAGAGGGCCCAAGTTCCCCACTCCAGTTTCAGGGCAAAATAGCCTGCCTGAGGGCGGGGGTGAGGTGCTCTCCAAATTTAGGACTCTAGTGTTTAGGAAGAAAGTCTTACTAGGAATCAGTTAGGACTTCACTAGCCCCAAATGTTTGGTGCATTGACTGCAACCCTGGAGAGAAGGAAATATTGTGCCCACTTAGAGCAGACTTCATCATAGCACTAAGGAGATCGCATTTCCCCTTCCCTCTCATTCCGCCCTGCCCCGTGCACTGTTCTGGGGGTGTACCTGTCCCTCCAGAATGGGAGTCATAGGAGCCATGGGGAGAGGAGAGCCCCCTTGCACTACCAGGAGTCCTTGTACTCTTGTCCATTACTGGAGCAGGTTAGTTGGGTCCATCCCTTAGGGTTGTATCCAATGTTTGTCCAACTCAGAGCAGATCCATTGAAATTTATGGGCAGGATAACTTAGGTGTGCTAATTTCAATGGGCCTGCTTGAAGTGCAGCTTAGTTGGATACAGCCTAGAATCTTCAGAAGAAATGAGCACTGGCATATTAATACATTTCAATAATGCATTTCCCCCCTTGACTCCAAGGCACTGAATGAATTAAGGAGCTCGGGTCTTACCTTAGATTGTTGGCACTGGCATATCTAGAAGTTATCTCAAATGACTCCATATATTTTAATAATTAAATTTTGGGAGGAAAATGAAAGTTATGTTTATTCATTCTTTTTTTAAAAAAAACCAACAACCCACACACACACATAAAAGCATAAAAAATGACAAGGAAGGAGAACTGGAAGGACAGATAGTATAGAGAGCCAGGAATGAATCGGGCATTTTTTTCACATAAAAGACATAATTATCAGCAAATTTCAAACTTATGATACTTGGCTGGGATCCAGTTCATGCCATCCTCACCCCGCTTTTGGACGTTGCCAGTTTCTCTAAGAGGCATTTGCTGATCAGAAGTTCCATGCAAATAAAACAAAGCAGCTGGATGAGACGCCTACATAAAAATAATGGATGAATCATATTGATCTCACACCATCATATATTTTTTTTCAGGGAATGAATCAGAGGACAAGCCATAAAGGCAATAAATCACAGGGGATCTCGGAGAAACTGAACACCAACAGAATAAGATTATTCATATAGAAGTCATCCCCGCATACAGGCATAACATCAGAGATAGAAACTGCCGTGCATTTTTCTCACACCACCTCAGATGCACAGCTTTTCAACAGAATCTGTTAGTCAGACAGCTGTCAGCCATCAAGTGTGCAATAATTGTGTGTGAGATCCAAATCAAACATACGAATGTGTGAACAAGGTCAATTATTTGGCCAAAGGCCTAAAAAAGAAAATGCTTTGGGAACTCATCTGTTTGTTTGGGTTTAATTCATATTCTTTATGGGATCTCTGTGTCATAGGCTTTGCTGTCTGGAGGGGAGAGGGGAGGAATCTATTATCCCTTAAGATGTCTCTATTTCTGTTGATTCTTATTACACATGCTCTGACAAAATCTGGACAATTATTATGACTTGTGTCTGTTGAGCATATATCGTTGAGTGACAAATCTCTGTGGCTGGGGTTTTGCCTCCTTGCCTCCTGAGAATGTAGTTGCACAGCTTGCTTGTACAAATCCCTCCAGAGAAAGTAAGCTTAAGTCAAATCTTTGCAAGGTGACCCAGAAGAAGAAATGGTGGAGCAATCTGGGTAAGTTATTCAATGAGGCTGAAACAGTCTGTAGCATAAACATTGGTCACTACAAAATGAAAGGAAGTAGTAAGAGATTGACTCATAATAATGCTTTTAGCTCCAGAAGGCATGGTTGGGAAAGAAGAAAGTATGGATTGGCAGGATGAAGGAACCACTACACCTGCTTGCCTGTCAGGCATAGCCTAGTTGGTACGGTAGCCAATTTGGTGCCATCCAGATGTTGCTGAATTAAAACTCTCATCATTATCCTTGACCACTGGCCATGCTGACTGGTTTTGATAGGAGTTGGGAGTCTAAGAACTTATGAAGGGTACTATGTTTACTACCCCTGCCAATAGCATTTGGCATGGGTTACCTAATGAGTGGATGAATAAATTGCTAATGGTTCTATGGAATCATTATGTTGTAGAAAATTCAGTGCTAGTACTACAAAGAATGAAATCTCTTGCAGGCCACTTGAAAAATCACTGAACCTTCATTGTGACCTCTTCCTAAGGCTCATTTTAGCCCTGTATCAATGAACTTGGTGTTTTCAATTATATTTTGATGGATGCTTTTACTGATTTCATTATATTTTATATGTTGCATACTGCCTCGATATACTTCTATGAAAGTGTGGTTTTAAAATGTTTTAATACATAAATTGAAAAAGAAACAAGAAACTAGCATTTGATATGGGGGGTTTTTTGGGGGGAAGCGGGTACTCTTGGGTAAAAAAAAAACAGTTCAAAAGACGGATCTAATTTTCTTGTGTCTTCCAGGTAGAACAATGATGGATAAAATGGACTTTGCTTTGTAACTGATCCTACAGAGTTACTGAGACTGTGGCATATGATGGGGAGGATTCATTGCTCAGTGGTGGTGCATATACTTTGCATACAGGAAGTTGTAGGTTAAATCCCTGGAACCTCCAGTTCTGAAAAGGTGATGTGCTTTAAATGTACGGGATGGATGTGACCAAATAGTGAAAAATGGGGTATACATTTCTTAAATAAGAATAAATAAGATAAAACCTGTCTGGGAGTTGCAGGCAACCCTGAGTCCATCTCAAAAAAGTGCTTTTTTAAAAATAATAATCCATAATGTCTTTGTGCCTGACAACTTTTTTCACATGAGAAATTTTAAGATTTTTTTACTTTGTCTTCCTTCAATTTTTGCTCTCGTTTTCCCTGGGCCCTCTGTGATCCTTTCCTTAAGAGGCCTCTCCTTCTGAAACCACTAACCCAAGTGTATTTTCCCCCAACATGTCCTAACAAGAGATTGGTCAGATCCACACCATACATTTAAAGCATATTAACGTACCCCAAAGAATCCTGGGAGCTGCATCTTGCCCATCACAGTTCTACAATTCCCAGTACCCTTAACAAATTAAAGTTCCCAGGATATACTCTCCCTCCCTCCCTCCCTCTCTCTCTTGGTGGGGGAAGCCATGTAATTTAGATGTATGGGGGAGATGAGATCTGTGACAGGGGAGGGTTATGTTTGAGACACCCTGCGTTGCTTTCATTTCAAGCATTTCATTTTCTGACCTTAACACAGAGCCCATACTTGGATTCTGTAAGTAAATCATGGGGAATTTCTTGGAAGCTGCCAACTTGTGTCCTTTTAATGCTTCAAATAACAGTGTGTTAAGGAACGAGACATTCTAAAAGCTGTTCAGTGATTTATCTGGCGTTGGTGATAGAAAATCTTGGCAGGATAAATGACTGGCCTTGAGGAAATTAAACGTAAATGCCTTTCAGGTATAAAAGTCAATCATTCAACTGACTCAGAACATTGACACCAAGAATAAACCTCTCTGAATTGCTGGCTAAGATAGCTGCCGAAGCCATTCAAACAATGTTGTCCCTGATGAACCTGAAAGACAAAAATAGAGAAAGAGGCAAGTTGTAAGATATCAACGTCAAAGGATTCCTAAAGCAGGCAGAAAAGTAACCCAAAGCACTTATCTACCAATGTGGTGGATGCCTTGGGAAATGGAACAGACTGACTAACTTTCTGACAGATTCATGGACTGGGATAAGTCTTAAGTACCATTCAAGTGTCTTCTTACTGTGGAGCACCGCAACCCCAGAGTCGTTCGCAACTGGACTTAACTGGGAGGGTCCCTTTACCTTTTCCTGCATGCTGGTATCCTTCCTGCATGCTGAGAACTCATGGAATCCTTCACCCCATTCCTATATGCAGATTCTCATGTGGATAGGCTTACAATTCCCTTTTTGTGTGAAAGCTGCAGCAAATTCCTGATTTAGGAATAGATTTTAAGGGTTTAGGGGATGGATTTTAGGCATCTATCCCCCAAAATAGTTTCAGACTGAGGTTACATAAAAATGCCCAGCCATGTGGGTGTTTTCTCATATACATCAATCATGATAGGGAGAAATAAAAGATAATCTAGTCTAGCCAAATTTCCAAAAATGGGATAATTCATAAAATGTGTATACAGTGGTACCTCTACTTACAAATTTAATGTGTTCCAAACGCACATTTGTAAATAGAAAAAAATTGTAAGTCGAATCCCATAGGAATGCATTGGGAGAAAAAAATCGTAAGTAGAAAAAATCCTATCTAAAAATTCGTAAGTAGAAAAAATCCTATCTAAACCGCATCCAAGATGGCGGACGGAGCTCCATTCGTAAGTAGAAACATTCATAAGTAGAGTTATTCGTAAGTAGAGGTACCACTGTATTGGGTGCCAACCTTCATGAAACCTGGATCTGAGGCTCCTACCACAGTTAAGAGGGAACCTCATGGCTTACAATTAATGCTGATGCAACGCAAAACAGGGAACCATAAGTGGGGAAGCTCCAGCGAGGTGGAGTGCATGACTCTATAGTGCTCCTGAAATCTTGTAACGATGGTTATGATACCTAGATTGCTACATCCATACGAGTTCTCTTTGTCTTATCCCAGCTAATCTGGTGCCTCCTAGACCACAACTCCCATTGCCCTGTGAGGAAGCATAATAATAATAATAATAATAATAATAATAATAATAATATTTATACCCCGCCCATCTGGCCAGGTCCCCACCACCACTCTGGGCGGCTTCCAACACACATTAAAATACATTAAAATATCACAGATTAAAAACTTCCCTAAACAGGGCTGCCTTTAGGTATTTTCTAAATGTCAGGTAGTTGTTTATCTCTCTGACCTCTGATGGGAGGGCCTTCCACAGGGCGGGCGCCACTACCGAGAAGGCCCTCGGCCTGGTTCCCTGTAGCTTTGCTTCTCGCAGTGAGGGAACCGCCAGAAGGCCCTCGGCGCTGGATCTCAGGGCTGAACGATGGGGTATCCTGGACCAAGGCCGTTTAGGGCTTTAAAGGTCAGCACCAACACTTTGAATTGTGCTTGGAAATGTACTGGGAGCCAAAGGCAGTAGTGCCACCACTCTGTACTTGACGAAATTTCAGACGGGAGGGATTTAACAAATAGGTGGGTTTTTGTTGTTTTGTTGTTTTTCACATTGTCCCCAAAAGCCAGCCCTTGATAATTATCTGTTTACTACTCATCCAAAAGATTTCTGACCATGTGCCTCAGAAATCAACCAGCCCCATTATTAAACTGATTAATGGAGTAGCTCCAAGGCTCACTAGCTCACTTGTGCCGTTGCACTGTATTAGCAAATAAGCAATGCTCAAGTTTATACGAGCAGGCAAAACACCAACAGTAATATTCAAGTCTTTATGTCTTCCCAGAAGCACAAGGACACTTCAGCATCCAATTTGGACCATGCCAGCACGAGGAACTTCTGGAGGTGACTATTGCCAGTTGACAATGCTAGATTTTGAGACAAGCAATATTTCTCACTGAGCCGTAGACATGAATCATCTTTGGAATCTAATCTATCCAGTTTTAATTTCAAAGAGAGAGAGAGAGAGAGAGAGAGTAAAATAAGAACAAGACAAAAAGGATTTAATCAGACTTTAATAATAGGATTCTGTAACTAACACGTTAGCATTTGACTAAATGTTGTTTTCATATGTTGTTTCCCACGTACATTTCCTTACCAAACTGAAAAAAAACTTAGTTTTCATACATAACGTAATGATTTTATCGGAGAATGGATAGAAGGAAATAGTCAACTAAGGCAAGAAGTAGGTGATTTTGAGGGCTGCCTGCCTGGCAGAGATCATTAATGGAGCGGAAGGTATACTCCAATTCTGTGCAGGCTTACTCAGTAGTAAACCTTTCTAAACACAGTGGCCAATTCACATGTACATATTTATGCATCTAATGATTTGCAAGAACAGTCGGCACAGTCAGCTGAATAATGGTATAATAACAATAACAATAATTTTATTATTTATACCCTGCCCATCTGGCTGGGTTTTTCCAGCCACTCTGGGTGGCTCCCATCCCGACAGAACACTAAAAACAGAATAGAATAAAACTTCAAACATTAAAAACTTCCCTAAACAGGGCTGCCTTCAGATGTCTTCTAAAAGTCAGATTTATTTCCTTTGACATCTGATGGGAGGGCGTTCCACAGGCAGGCGCCACCACCGAGAAGGCCCTCTGCCTTGTTCCCTATAATCTCACTTCTCGCTGTGAGGGAACCACCAGAAGGCCCTCGGAGCTGGACCTCAGTGTCCAGGCTGAATGATGGGTGTGGAGATGCTCCTTCAGGTATAATGGGCCAAGCAGCAAAGACTGGGATTGACCAAGCCAATCCAGACCTCCCACCAGTGCACCTGTGCTCCATCCAATCCCTGACCCTGCTGTCACACTGCCTTGTCCCTACATTGTCCAGGTAAGTGCCCTTGTCAGGGGTGTGGCTTTGCAGTACTGCCTCCACCATGTCCTGATTACTTGCTCATATTCTGTTGGTTGTTTTTTTTTTCCAGAATAATTCCACAAACTGGAAGTATTGCATGCTTACGGTATCAGTACTAAGCAAGCCAGCCACTGCTGTAAGCAAAAATCAGGTGCGGGGCAACTCACAGATTCCTTTGCAATACTGTAAGGATTTGTATTCTTATTGCTCCATAAGGCATTGCTCCATTTTTATTGTTCCACTAGTCTCATTCAGCCCGTTAAGAAAACGGGCGCCAGAGGTGCGACGGGGCCGCGGCCTTCCCTCCCTTTCTGCACTCGGCCGCGGGGCGCGCTGGGAACGCAATTGAACAAAGCACTCTCCCGTCGTGTCCCGCGGTCGAACGCAGAGAGGGAGGGCAGGCCAGGTAGGGTTGTCAGGAGGAGGAGGAGGCGGACCAAGAGCTGTGGCCCCGGAGCCCGATGCCGCCATCTTGGTCCGCCGCCGCAGGGGAACGGGAGGCAGAGGGTTGAGGGGGGGAGAGAGTGCACACGTCCAGTCCCTGTGTCCGCGGGGCACATGCGCATTAGGGAATACTGGACGCAGACACACAGGGACTTTATTATATAGGACAAAGCAGTTAAAAAACCCAAACAAAACAGAGAAGAATAATAGAATTGTAGAGTTGGAGGGGACCCGGAGGGTCATCTAGTCCAACCCCAAATGAGAAAGTGGGCAGTTTCTACTGCCTCCATCCTCATCCTCCCCATCTGGATGTGGACGTGAAAGGGCAAGGAATGGTGCATGCGCATAGAGAATAAGTTGTGAGTAAGCACAATTTGTGACATTGCACATTATTGCTTCTCATGGGGCATGTCTGGAACCTTAGGTTCCAGTTTCCTGACTTTCTGTAGCTTGAGCAAATATGAAATAATCTTATCTATTATCTTAAAACTAGCAGCGTGGTTATATATATATATGTATATATATATGTATGTGTATATATATATATATATATATATATATATATATATATATATATCCCACTCAATACCCCTAGTATTTCTGATGAATTAAATTCATCATCCCTTCATAACATTTATTGGTTATGGATTTCATTCCTGGAAACTAGTTCCTTGCAAAAGCCTGCAAGCCTGCTAGCAAGACAATATTTTATCTCTCTAGCAAGCACTTTAAAAAAAGAGAAAAAAGTTGTGTCAAAATGCAATTCTTTACTAGGAAAAAGCAAGACAGGAACCGTAAATCTATTTCCGTCAGACCACAAAATTTTAAGCAGTAGGACGACTGACAAATGGGACAATCTGCATTTATTGTAGGAACAGGACTTGAAGTGCAGGATTGATGCTCACACCTAAGAGAAATGTTTGCCATGAATTAATGATAGTTCAGGTTTCCTCTTATGTTTAAGTTGCTTGCTGAAAAATATATGCCTCGGAAGACCTGCTTTAAATTTGGAATTTTGTCACCCACAATATGTGAGAAATGAGTGCATATTCCATTCTGAGCTCAAAGAAATGTGACTTTTTGTTTTGTATCCCCTTGCAATGTCTTCCCTTTATATATAGTCCTAGGTTATGGGTAGGGAACCTGTAGCACTCCAGATGTTGCTGGACTACAACTCCCATCATTCCTGACCAGAGGCCCCCCTCCTCATCCCTCCTGCTCCTGGTACACAGCAGCAATTTCATAGAATCATAGAATCATAGAATCCTAGAGTTGGAAGAGACCACAAGGGCCATCCAGTCCAACCCCCTGCCCTAGCAGGAAACACCATCAAAGCATTCCTGACAGATGGCTGTCAAGCCTCTGCTTAAAGACCTCCAAAGAAGGAGACTCCACCACACTCCTTGGCAGCAAATTCCACTGCCCGAACAGCTCTTACTGTCAGGAAGTTCTTCCTAATGTTTAGGTGGAATTTTCTTTCTTGTAGTTTGAATCCGTTGCTCCGTGTCCGCTTCTCTGGAGCAGCAGAAAACAACCTTTCTCCCTCCTCCATATGACATCCTTTTATATATTTGAACATGGCTATCATATCACCCCTTAACCTTCTCTTCTCCAGGCTAAACATACCCAGCTCCCTAAGCCGTTCCTCATAAGGCATCGTTTCCATCGTTACCTGAAGGTCAGGTAAGTGTCTCTGAGCCATTATACCATTTGCTACATTTTGAAATAGTTTCCTCTAACCAGTTGGGTTACATTTGGGTTGTTACATTTTTCATGCTTCACATTTTATCGTATTTTAAGCACTGAACACCCAAGTCCAAAGTGCAGTTTCCTCAGTGCAGTTTTAATATTCTCCCATTGTAAACAAAAACAAAAAAAACCCTCTGTGAAATTCATTTTGCTGGTGCTATGTAATTTTCCTTTAAGGTAACTACAACTATAGTTCTTCTAAGTTGGCTAAAAACTATTCCACCCCTTTCAGAATAATAATAATAATAATAATAATAATAATAATAATAATAATAATAATGCCACATAAGAATATGGACATAAAATCTTTATGGTAAATTCTGCAAAGGATTCTTGTGTCTTGCCCCATCAGTCCCAGCCAGCACAGCCAAAAGTCAGGAATGACCAGAGTTGCACTCCAGTAACATTGGGAGGAAAATGGTAGACCCAGTATTGCTTATACCAGGAGTAACGAAAGTGAGAGCCTCCAGGTGCTGTTGGGCTCTTTCCTCTTGCCAAGGAATGTCCTCTGACATTGCAACTCATTCAAAAGATACTCTACAAAAGAAAAACCCAGCTTAAAAGAAGTGGAATCCTAATTCCATGTGTGTTCCCCAGTAGGACCAAGGCAACATTTTAACCTGAAATTTCCCTACTCAGGAGAACCTATAAATACAGTGGTACCTCGGTTTACAAACACAATTGGTTCCGGAGGTCTGTACTTAACCTGAAGAGTACTTAACCTGAAGCGAACTTTCCCATTGAAAGTAATGGAAAGCGGATTAATCTGTTCCAGACGGGTCCGCGGAGTACTTGACCTGAAGCGTACTTAACCTGAGGTATGAGTGTAATTGGTTCCGGAAGTCCGTACTTAACCTGAAGCGAACTTTCCCATTGAAAGTAATGGAAAGTGGATTAATCCGTTCCAGACAGGTCCGAGGAGTACTTAAACTGAAAATACTCAAACCGAGGCGTACTTAAACCGAGGTATGACTGTATGTGAAATTCAGATAACCCTATCCCAGTCTGTTACTGCTGGGTCTTCACTACTCTTTCAGGGTTGCATGCACTGACACAGGTTCTATATTAGTTTTTATTTTTTTAAAAATGGGAAAATGAACAGAAACCAACCAATGGCTTGTACCAGCACCTCACTATAATGTGACATCACAGTTGGTGTGATTCATCTCTGAGTTGCAATATCGTCCAACCTGTGTGGCCAGAATACACATGCTCAGGAACCTTCAAATGGAAAGAAGGCGAGAAACTTAAAATAGGAAGAGCAAGTTCCTTACAGAGGGACCTACCACAGCTGCCTGGCAACATACAGTGCTGAGATAATCAAAGCTCCAACAGGACATTATATAACACACGTTTTCAATGTTTTGTTAGAAGAAAACCATACTGAAACTCTGAAAATGCAAGTAGGTGTGTTGGCTTCATCCTAAACTTTTTTGCACAGGGGAAAAGATCGGGGGGTGATGTTGATAGCTGTATAGTGAAGGCACCCCTCTGTTCTCTCAAAACAAACTTTCCACTCCACATCTCCAGGGCCAATTCACTTTTCAGGGCTGTATATCAGCTGGAAGCTATTGTCAAGAGGCACCAGGTGCTTTAAAGAATATCTCTGTGAAATAGAGGATTAGAGGACTGTCATAGAGAGTTTGATAAATTGGGACTCTGCCAATAAGGCAAGGCACCTTGAAAAAGGCTTGGAAAGGTGCTAAGCAAAAGCAGGAAAGGCAAGACATAGATAGCATAAGAGGTAGAAGTGTGAAAACTAGGTTCAACAACAAATTGGAAGGGAAAAAAAATAGCATTGGCCAGATTGGTGACTACAATGTTTTTATTATTATCTACTGCTGATGACCTCAAATAAAAGGGCCATGCAGGGCCTTCTCCCTCAGCTCTGACTTGGATCTACCAAGTCCATCCAGAAGCAGTAGGAGTGAGTGGTGGTTTCTGCCTAATCAATGCTGGATTGGGGATGATGAATTGTTTCAGTTTCAGTATCTCTCTGTTTCTCATTTTTCCGATCTCAAGCTCAATTCTTCACATTTCCATATCAGTTTGAATTTATTTATTTATTTTTTGGGGGGGATAAGTTTTCATGAAAATTCACCAGCATTTTAATGTGAATTTCTCCAATCACATTAAATGGCATCTTACCTGACAAACACATTTCTTGAGCAATTTCCCCCAAGATAATGCATTTTGGTTTGTTGCATTCATTAATGTATGCAATTTGATGAACACTTGCATTTTTCTTTATTACTAGCTGTACCCTGCCACACATTGCAGTGGCTCCTCCTCCCCCCAATCGGTCAGCATATCCCTGTGATTGTTTTGATCCCCCTTCCTGTACCCCCTCCCCCACCCCTTGGTTCATCCTTGTGACTCCCCAACCCTCCACTCTGTATCCCCCTGGTTCATCCCTGTGACTCCCGGCGGGGTCCAGTCTACCTCTGATGGGGGTGGTGGGGTTGTTGGTGTGGCCCGGTCTGTAGGGGAGGAGGCCGGTATCCCAGCCTCCGTTGTGTAGGCGGTGGCGTCGACGTCGGGGTCTGGCGTGTGGTCTGGGCTGGTCCCCGGGGTCTCCGGGGGGGTGGTTCTGGATTGGGCTGGTATTGGGGAGGGCTGGAGGCTGTTGTTGGGAGATCTGTGGGGGGGGGGGCTGGTCTCAGGGTGGGTCGGTGGTGGTGGTGGTGGCATGATCTCCAGGGGGTCTGGGGGGTCTGGGGTGGTCTGGTCTCAGGGCGGTGTGGTCCCTGTCAGTGGAGGCGGAAGGATCTCCGGGGTGTGTGATTCCAGCTCGGCCTGGTCTCAGGGTGGACTATTCTGTGGTGTCAGGGGGCTCTCCGGGGTGGGCAGGGGATGGGGATTGGCCTGGTCTTGGGGCGGCCTGGTCTTTTGTGGGGACGCGATCTCCGTTACAGGCGAGGGCTTTACAGTGGCCCATTCCGTGGCCGGTCCGGGGTGGGGATCAGCCTGGTCTTGGGGTGGGTGTGGTCTATGGGGTGATGTGGTGGGGGGTCGATGGGGTGGGGTTGTGGAAGTATTTTTGTCATGTGTGAGTTAGATGTCCACTGGAGGGCGCAATTTTTTTAAACAAATATTCAGGTTTTTTACCTGTCCTAGGTGAGTTCCATCCAATGTAGGTGTATGGAAACACTCCCGTAGGGGAATGTGAGGTTGTGGCCAAATTTGAGAACGATTGGGTAAGTGGTTTTGGAGAATATTGTGCTTTAACAAACATGGACATATATATATATATATATATATATATATATATATATATATATATATACCGTGTTTCTCCTAAAATAAGACGTGCCTCTAAAATAAGCCATGGCACGATCTTTTAAAGGCAAAAAAAAATAAGACATCCCCCAAAAATAAGACGTGTTGGGGGGGTACCGGTACCTACCCGACCCTGACGTTCGCGGGACCCTCCTGGGCAGGAAATAGCCGCCTCAACCCTGCTGTGAGGCCGTAGCAGGAGACCCGGGAACTCCCCTGCGGAAGAATTGGGCACGCACACAAAAAACAAGTAAGCGGCGGCTGATCCTTCTGGCCCCGATGCCGTCCGACGCCACAAAGGAGCCTCAAATGAAAGGGGGAGCGCGAGCGCTCCAACGCAGCCATTGCTGGAGTTAGCCCCCAGGCGTCTCCAACCGATAAGAAGCTCCGCAGAAAGCCCCCTAGGAGGTCGGAGAAAAGGCAGCTCTCCAGCTGATCGGCGGAGAAGCGCCCGCCCAGGCGATGTAGGGGCGGACTCCAAGCGAAAAGCAGGCACAGCTTCCTGAACGCTCACGGCTTCTCGAGCACTGGCGGGGTGGCCGCGCAGGCAGGGGACTCCCAGCAGCTCGGAGCTGCTGCTGAAGAGAGTGCACACCCTCAGGTGCTGGGGCAAAGTCCCAGCCGCGCCGCGCCGCGCCGCGCCGCGCCGTGTGAAGCCCAGGGACCCGGCAGCGGGCGGCGCACAAAGCCGCAGGACCCAGCAGCAGCAGCCTCAGCCGCGCCGCGCGAAGCCCCAGGACCCGGCAGCGGGATCAGCGGGCGGCGCGTGAAGCCACAGGACCCGGCAGCAGCCTCAGCCGCGCCGCGCTGCGTGAAGCCCCAGGACCCAGCAGTGGGCGGCGCGCAAAGCTGCAGGAGCCGGCAGCAGCCGGCAGCAGCCTCAGCCGTGCCGTGTGAAGCCCTGGGACCCAGCAGCAGGCTCAGCGGGCGGCGCAAGAAAGCCCCGTACCATACTTAATAATGCTGTACCATGCTTACCGGTAATAAAACAAATAAGACATCCCCCGAAAATAAGCTGCAATGTATTTTTTTAGAGGAAAAATAAATATAAGACGTGTCTTATTTTAGGAGAAACACGGTAGCATTATACATTAATTGACCAGAAAACTGCATTGCAAAATTCAAAGAAATGTGAATATTGAAGGGTGGCAGCATTTTCATTCATGTATTGTTTTAGGGACTGCAAATGAGGTCAGCTCACCTTTAAATGCAAAATTAACAGAATCACCCATAGCTGCCAAGTTCTCCCTTTTTTTAAGGGAAATTCCCTTATGCTGAATAGGCTTCCTCGCGAGAAAAGGGAAAACTTGGCAGCTATGGAATCACCATTGCTCTCCATTTCTAGTCTTGGCTACCTCCATCCGTCCTGTCCTTAGAAAAAGGCTGAGAGCTATAGACGGAGTATAGAAGGGAGGTGACTGGGCTACCAAGGAGGATCTGCACTTACCAGTCACAAGTCCCACAGCTGCTAGAACATCCCAAGCTATGGAAGTACAATGGTACCTGGTTCTCTAACGTAATCCATTCCAGAAGTCCATTCAACTTCCAAAACGTTTAGAAATCAAGGTGTGGTTTCCGATTGGCGCAGGCGCAGCGGAAACAATAGCTGAAAGCCGCATCAGACATTTGGCTTCCCAAAATTGTTTGAAAACCAGGACACTTACTTCCAGGTTTTTGGCATTCGGGAGCTGAAACATTCAAGTACCAAGGTGTTCGAGAACCACGGTTCCACTGTCGTGACCTCCATCCCAGCAAGGGGAATAACAGCAGCAGGAATAGCTGTTGGGATAGAGCTGTAAATGGTGTTTTGTTGCCTCAGGTTCTGGAGATAAATAAGGCTTATGTATCAATTTATTTAAACATAAATCAAATTATTCAAGAATATAAATTTTGACTTGGCTTCCCCCACTGTATCATAGAAGCACGCACAAGCTCTCTGAGAAGGCAAGCACATTTTCCTTCAGACCTTTCTTTCAAAATGTCTCCCTTGTAAATAATATTTTTGTCCTGTATCATTTGTCCTCTTCAGTGATATAAATAAATAAAATTACGGCTTGTAGAAGCCAGCTGTAAATCTATGTGAAAATGTTGTGGAGGGTTTTAATTCCTCTGACTGCATTTTATTAGTCATCTAATCTTCTTGCATCTGGTAAAGCTGCGACATAAACTCATATTTTATATGGGTAGAATAGCCATGCCTACGTTAATGACCGAATAAATTGTCACTTTGATGTGTCTGATGTGCAGCTCGCTCACAGCTCTTCAGATAGTACTGCAATCCACTGTAGAGAACATTGCACTGAGGACTACCTCAATTTCTGTGATGGGTGTGGGTTTTTTGGGTTGCCACAAATATCGCTGATTTTCTAGTATTCAGTACCAAAGCCACTTCTGTGGTGTTATGGAGAACTGTTCTGAAGAGGCAGCGTCTGATAAAATTGTTTTAGGGTCCACAAGGAGTGGCGGAGTCTTGCAAACTGTTACACAATTAAGTCAAATGACACATGCCATTTAGACCTGCATTATACCGCTTAGACTAGGTACACACTATACATTTAAAGCACACAGAACCCTTCAAAGAATCCCGGAAACTGTAGATTGCAATGAGTGCTAGGAATTGTAGTAAACTACAGGTCCCTGAATTCTTCGGAGGGGGTGTGCTTTAGATGCATGCTGTCTACAGAGCCATATAGACACATCTGTGCTATTAAAAAGGGACTATGACATGCAACATAGAAATCCCCCATGTGAGGAGGATGCTGGGCCAATCAAGATTCCCACTTGCATGACATTGGCCTACATGGCATAAAGCAATGTGTATGGCGCCGCACACCATGGCTGTAATATGACACCAGCAGAAGTGCAGTCACGTGAATGACACACAGTTATGCAGATCTGCATTGTGAAAACAACATGTTTGCTTTTATAGAAAAATGGCCTTGAGCACGAATGAAGAAATAAATCTTCGCAAGACAAATACCACAAATCCTTGCCAATTTTCAAAATGAATGGTAGGGCCTACATTGATATTTTCCTGCGTTCTATTTGCTACCCACTCATGAAGGCTGGAGCATATCTACTGCAGCAGCAATGAAGCAGCTCAGACTGGGAGCTTATGTAAGTGATGTAGGATTCACCTCTTTCTGGTCCTCGGCCGGGCTGGGAAGCTGCTTCCATGCTCTTCCTTCTCTTCCCATGTAGCCTCATAATTTGACATATGCCTGCCTGTATTGCAAGTGGGAAGAGCCCTCCTGGATTAGCGCAACAGCCCATCTAGTTCAGCATCCACTTCTCACAGTGACCAGACATATGCCTATCTGAGCACAACCTCACACTCTCCACTTGATTCTTGGCAACTCTGACTGTGGAGTGGGAGCATGGTTTTCATGGGGGATGCATGGAGAAAGGAACTAGCTTTTCTTTGCCACTTGGACTGCAAAAGTGGCCTTTAAGCACCTGGCAATCCATGATGAGCGGCTGAAGAGTCCATGTTAAGCTTGGTGGGTTGCTCGGTAGCTACACTCCTCTAGTCCATCCTCTCTGAATCTTGCAATTGAAATGCTATAGTAAATATAAATGTTAACAGAGAAGGAAAAGGAAGTGAGAAGAACAGAAGGTCACCCCCCCCCCCGGATTCAAATTACTCTAAATTTAACTTTGCTGGACCTAAAAAGGACAGGTAGTCAAGAGCTGCAATCTCCCCTGTCCTGCTTCTGACTTCCTTCTCTATCCTCCAGAAACTTCTGGCCAACCCACTCGCACAAATGACTGGTGGGGTGCCTTTGCAATGACAGTCCTCTAGAAACAGAAGGAAAATAATTTCTCAGCTTAAGTTTTTAAATTATTCCCCTGCGGAGCTGAAAGAGACTCTTGTGTCTATTGCAGAACAACCTCCATACAAATTGATAGTGTACTATTCATTCAACCATTTGTTTACTTGCATCTGTTTGGCATCCCCACCATCTCCTAGTCTGGTGAACTAATTAATTCAGAGTGCTTTAATTCTCTCCAATTACACATTTCCGTTTCATGCAAAGAGAGACATTTATCATTATTAATTTTAATGAATGTCATTTATATGTCTTTTGATTGCAATGTAAACACTCATTATGCTTCCCCCCAAAACCCTTTGATACTATTTTTGTGGGGGGGAAGAGTGACAATTTTTAAACAAGTACCATATTCCCTTCCGCAATCTCACTAGTGCAGAGACCCAGTCATGATTTTCAACATATTGGCTAAAAATTTGTTTTTGGTTGTTACCAGATTCACTTGTTATATTGTCCTTGAATTCTTTGCGCCAATTATTCCAGAATCAATTACAGTGTTTTTGAGATATCCAATTTGTGCTTTACAGTTTGTAATGAAACAGAGCAGCATTGTGTTCTAAGGAGACGGATCCTACTAGCAAGTGATATTTTTCTTCATAGAAACCTTGTCATTTGGGAAATTTCCTAGGCCCCAAGACGTTATTAGATGTTCAGTGTTGTAAGTTGATGGATTCCCTTCCAAGTCTTTGCGTGCATTTGCCAAATCTCTAAGTGCCGTGCTGCTGTCATCACACAGGCAAAAAGTGGGTTGGATGAAATAACCTTAAGTTTATTAAACCATGAAGGATAGAGACACTAAGATTGAGCTGGCTTATCCTTGAAATCCCTTGGTACCTGCAAAAGAGAGCATGCCTTGTAAACATCTAAGATAGCTGAAAATCTTGTAACTCTGCAGCATCGTCTTTCTCATAGTCTATAATCAATTTCTCGTATGTGTTGTGTTGTGTTGCTGTTTCTGCAGCAATGAAAAGAAGGAATGATGGGATTCCCTCAATTTTGTTGCTTTTTGCGCCATAGGTTATACTCTTCCCCATGTTCCACTATGACTTATTTCCAATTTTAAACAGAATTTCTACAGTTACCAATTCTAAAAGCAGTACAGGGAACATTTGCTGCTGATTTCACTTAGTTCTGTTCATTCCACAATCTTTTCCTTCAGTCTAGGTTTCTGATGCACGCAAGTGCCTGTGACCATTGATGAAGCATACCACAAAAAGAATATTGGTGACTCCGCCGAGATTTATTTTCTCTCTGTGTGTGTGCTTCATTGTCCATCAACAGCATGGTTTGAAGGGGGTGATGAAAATGAATTGCAGGAACTTGGCGCTGTGTTTGCTGTGGTAAACTACACATGTGTGGTGGTCTCTATCAAGTTCAGAAATGGGAAGCTAACAAATTGCTAACAAATTGCTAACACATTTGGAGCTGTTCTAGAAATCCAGAACTCCAAAAAAGCTGGAAAGAAAGATATGTCTTTCATGAAATGAAGATTTGACACATTTTATTGCATGGCAGAACTGTGGGGTATGCTAGTACAAGGCAAATATTTTTTTAAAAAAAAGTAGTACAAGGAAAAACTTTTTAAAATGTAGTATGAACACGAACAGCTGGGATACAGTGGCCTGTGAGTGCTCCAATTGGAGAACAGCCCTCCAAAGGTTTCACGGGCTTTGAAGACCCTCGAACTCAGGACCAAAGGGAGAAAAGAGTATAAACACGAACAACTGGGAAACAGTGGCCTGTGAGTGCTCCAATTGGAGAACAGCCTTCCAAAGGTTTCACGGGCTTTGAAGACCTTCGAACTCACGACCAAAGGGAGAAAAGAGGAAGGCACGTTTGGCAAACCCTCACCATGATCAACTCTCCCACCTGGAAACCTAATGTACCCAATGTGGAAGGACATGTGGATCCAGAATTAGCTTCCACAGTCACTTACGGACTCCCTGTTAAAACCGTGCTTATGGAAGACAATCTTACTTGGCTACGAGTGATTGCCAAAGAAGAAGACTAACTGTGCATGCACCAGACATTACATTAAAAAAAAATATTTTTAGTTGTAGTGTGCAAGATAAAGTACCATTGCAGATTCATTTTCCACTGAAGCTCACTTTGGCCGTACAATGTCTCCTCCCCACAAAGTACTTAGAGGCCCTGCTCTCTCCATCTCCTATAGACTGATAGAACGACTGCTGATAGTTGAGGGAGGAGCCTGATGGACCTCGTCTTTCAGCAGAGCAGATGGAACAGCCTTGCAATTCCATCACTCTTCCTCTTCCATATTTGTTCAGTAAGGTCCCTGGAAAAATTATAATCCCTCACATCTACTATTATAGCTGAGTCAACATCACATTTGTTCACTATGTCCTTAAGGTAAATGTACCTCAACATCTCTGGGCAGCCACTTCACCCCCCAAAACTTTTGTATATGAAAAATTTATCCTGGTTAGAGGGCAAGCAACACATTTTGTTCCAAACATTTCCTTCAGGAAATATCTGAAAAATAAGATCCAGGGATTCATTTCTGGGAGATATGAAACAAAACACAACGCCCTCCGCAGCTTCCCCACAAAGACACATCTTTTCTTTTTTTAAATTCTTACTTTTACCCCTCATGGTTGTGGACATTGTTTGGATTTTTTAAATAAAAAAAATATTTCTATACTTCCAAACATTATTTTTAACATGTATGTACAGTAGCAAGGTGCTGAACAATATAAAAAATACATCACTGAAAAGTAAATCACATCAATAAAACAGATAAATACTCAACTTAGAATAATAGAATTTTAGACTAGGAAGTGACCCTACGATGCAGGAAAAACAGGTCAAGAATATCTGACAGATGGTCATCCAGCCTCTATTTAAAAACCTCCAATGATGGAGAGTCCAACACCTTCCAAGGTAGTCTGTTTCACTGTCAAACAGCTCTTACTTGACTGGATCACCATTCAGGAAATGATAGGTAAACAAATGTGTTTTAAGCACCTGCTTAGGGTGGTGACTTTTTTACAACCTCATTTCCCTGTATCATAATTTGATGAGCTTTCATTAAAGATTAGATAAAATCTTACTTTCAAAGAGATTTGATTAAAAAAACCTCACGCACAAAATTATTTTAAAAAAATTATTTATCAGGTTTTTTTTTACCATTTTTGAAGTCACTGTAAGCAGATATAAAACTGAACCCAAGTTTAGAGTCACATATATACAGCATTATATAGAGTCATCAAACACACAAGGAAGCTTTTTTTAGCTGCAGTAACAGTATAGATGCCGCTAGAGGACGATGTTTTGCTACCTCTCCTGTAGGTTCTTTTCCCAGCATGCCCAGCAGGGTCTGCTGGCTGAGTTTTGAGGTCCCAAAAAGGGGCTTTTACCTTGTGCAGGTGTGACATTTGTATACCCTATGTTGCTAAGAACACTCCCCATTGTGGAATGTGATGTTGTGTCCAAATTTGATACGAAATATATATAGAATTGTTAATACAATTTTATGAAATGGTAAAACGGCATACAAAAAAAATTAAAACAGTTTGTGCGTAACCTTTTAAAATATTTCAATGGAATATACCTCATTTTAGTCATTAATAGGCAAAAGTTCATCCATTTGTGCTACAGGAAATAATTTTTGAGAGAAAAGTCATCATCCTAATCTGCATAAATGCCAACACTAGAGGACAACACATTCCAAGGGGCAGGTGCCACCACACTGAAAGCCCTGTTCTTTGTGGGAGCTAGACAAGCCTTGGACACATGCAGCACGACTAAGCCTTCAATCAGACAGCACTTCATTTCATTTTCTTGAAATGCTTCCTTACCTGATCATCTCCATCCTTTATGTGATCTTTCACATAACATCAAAGGCACTGCTGGAAATCAAATGGAAGATTAGTGGCCATTTCAACTGCTGAAGAAATCCATTTGCAACCACTCCAAAAAATCATGGGAGTTGTAATTTCATGTGTGTGTGTGTGTGTGTGTGTGTGTGCGCGCGCGCGCAATGCTATCCTGACATGCAGTTCATTACCACCATGCAAAATTTAGCATGTCGTGGTGGTATATCGATCAAAAAGTCTCTGTTCCATAATGCAAGAAGTGCTGCAGTGTAAAAGGAATGCTATAAATCAGGACAGAAGTGCTGTCATTTTAACCACTAAAACTAACACAGTAAATGGCATGTCTGAATCCAGTGTTTCTCGCAAGATGACTGGACAAGGGGTATGTGAGGTAAGGTGGTCCCACCCAAAGACAATCTTGAATCAGATAAACATGCTATTATCAGGACCTTACACTTAGATTTGTATGTTGGCAGCCAGTACAGTTGTCCCAGCTGTGGTGTTGCATGTTGTTGAAATGACACGCCCTTCAACAACCTCTCTGCAGCATTCAACACCATCTTTGGCCAAGCCTTAAGTGTTACCCTACGCAAAGTACATTGCACTACTAATCCATGCCGGAAGTTACCAAAGGCTGAGCTACTAAACTGGGAGAAATACTGTGAAAGTTTGTAGGCTAAGGAGCACAAAATGGAGAGCTCGGTTGGAGGAAAGTTACTAATACCCTCATCTACCCTCAGAAATATATAGAAGGTTACTCCCAGCAATAAAAAAGGAGAAACCTGCTGTTCCTTTTAAGGGATAAAATAGGGTATGATTTCATCCCCGTCTGCCATTCATCTCAAGGATAATGAATACTCATGGCATTAGCAGCGTTTACTCAAATGTGCATTTGTTACAGGCACTCAAAAACAGATTTTTCAAGAAGGCCTTTAATAGGCGCAATTGCGACTCGATGGAAATGCTCCACTTTCTTACCCCACCGCAGAAGCATCCTCATTTCACAGCTGTGATTGCACTGGCTTGGGAGGAAGCCACACACCATTCAGTTGGACTTGCTCCTGTGCAAACAGTTTTGAGATGGAGGTGCCAGACATTCTGCTCGTCAGTCAACTAATGCTAACCCAGATGCCAGTCTGGGAAGGAGATTTCCCCCCCTCCAGCAGCATCTGGTGGCTTGGCAAGTGGCTTGGGCAGCTCATTTGGCTTTTCCCAAAGTGCCCCTGGTTCTCCAACACACACACACACACACACACATACACACACACACACACACACACATCATTATACTGGTGGCTTATCTGATGCTCCTGCTTAAACCGTTTTTGAGTGCTTTGTTCCAAAGAGTTTTATTTGTGGCAATCAATGTCCTAATCAAATAATTGTTGTTTCACTTTAAAAACCTAAAGAACCATTCATTGTAGGAATTAGTCATAGAATCATAGAACCTTAGAGTTGGAAGGGACCCAAGGGTCATCTAGTCCAACCCCCCTACAATTCAGGATTTGGAAGACAGCATAGATTCCAGCTGGTTGAGTTCCCACCACATTTTTTTAATATATATATCATGCGTCTGAATACCAGTTGCTGGAAACCACAGGAGGGGAAAGTGCTCTTGTGCTCAGATCCTGGTTGTGGGTTTCCTACAGGCATGGCATCTGCTTGGGCACTGTTAGAACAGCAGGCTGGCCTAGACAGACTCTTCATATGTTCATAGCTGCCAAGTCTCCCGTTTTCCCCAGGAAAACCCCTTTTTTACTTACCTTTTCCCGGTGGTCCACCGTATCACTTCGTCTCCCGTTTTTCTCCGCTATTTTCTCCTGCTGGAGGCCATTTTTTTTCTTTCCGATTTGCCCTTCTATGGGCACCAAAAATGGCCGCTGCCAGCTTCAAAAGCCGCATGTACGCATGTCCGGAAGTGCATAGACGTCACTTCCGGTGTTGGCGGCGGCCATTTTGGTGCCCATAGATGGGCGGAGCGACACCGGAAGTTGCGTTGGAGCACTTCCTGACATGTGCACAAGCGATTTTCGAAGCTGGCGGCAGCCATTTTGGGTGCCCATAGAAGGGCAAAGCGACACCGGAAGTTACATCGACGCAACTTCCAGTGTCAAATGGCTGCCGGTCCCGGATTCTGCAGTCCGGAACTTGGAAGGTAAGCATATGTTACGTTCTTATGCTGCAGCCCAGGGCCATCCCAAGACTTTTTGGCACCTGAAGCAGACCCAAAAATAGTACCCCTTCCCTGTCGGGAAAGAAGGAAAGTTAAAACAGTACAGCACATCATCAGAGACCTACAACCTCTCCTAGACAATGACAGTTGACTTTCTCAAGCTCTGGGAGGAAGACCTTTCATTGCCTACAGACAGCCACCCAATCTTAAACAACTCCTCACCCACAATAATGCCACCACCAGACTTAACATGGACACTGGTACCAGAGCCTGCAATAAACCCAGATGACAACTTTGCTGCCACATACACCCGGACAACACCATTACTGGCCCCAGCAACATCCAACATACCATCTCAGGACTATTTAATTGCTCATTTTCTAACATTGTGTATGCCATTCAGTGCCCTTCAACTCTCTATATAGGACAAACAAGCCAAACCCTACGCCAAAGGATGAATGGACATAAATCTGACATCAGGAATCACGAGACAGAGAAACCAGTAGGAGAACACTTCAATCTCCCAGGACATTCTAAACAAGATCTCAAAGTAGATGCCATATTACAGAAAAATTTCAGAAACAGACTGGAAAGAGAAGTTGATGAACTGCAACTCATTACCAAGCTTAAAACCATGGAGAGACCTGGTCTGAATAGAGACATTGGATTCTTATCTCATTATACATGATAAAGCTTTCTTTAGCCATCTCACCCTTTGCTTTTTCCTGCAAGATCAATTGCAGTCGTTAACAGTCATCAACAGGTTTACCACTCCTATCAGCCAATCACCCATTCCCACCACCCTTCTGAGTAATACCTCTCCCCACCCTCTGACTATACATAAGGGTCTGGTGACTTCTGTTTCAGTGTATCTGAAGAAGTGTGAACACACACGAAAGCTCATACCTATGACAAACTTAGTTGGTCTCTAAGATGCTACTGGAAGGATTATTTTCCCCCGACTACGTCAGACCAACACAGCTACCTACCTGTAACGGGAAAGAAGAGGTGAGAGAACAGATACATCAGGAACAAGCGGGGAAGAAAGGTTGACATCTTTACTGCCCTGGTGGATCCCATACAGGGATTGAACCTGCAACCTTGGCATTACCAGCACCATACAGGCCTGGGAGTGTCCTCTGTCTGAAACCCTGGGGAACTTCTGTCAGTCATTGTAGACAATACTGAGCTAGGTGGACCAATGGCCTGATTTGCAGAAGGCAACTTCTTGTGCTCTCGTGTCGCTAATGTTTGTGGCCTTTTCAGAGGAAAGCTGCTGAAATGTCAAGTTGTCATTGTCCAGATTTTCCAGGGTATAATAGCATTCTCCAGAGCTGTTGTGCAAAAGCCTCTTGGCTACGGGCGTTCAATCAGGATGACCTCCCCTGAATCAAATTCTGACTCCCCATCCCTCCAAGTCAAGAGATGGTTGTTGCTTTGCTGGAGGCACTGAAATGAAAAGAAGCCACAGTGGTGCAATCAGTCTGATCAAGCTGATATCTCAGCTTTTTAGCTTCTTCCTCCAAAACATGTCTAGTTATTAAAAGCTGAAACTATTTTTTTTTAAACAAACAAACATGGCTTATAATGTGACCAGTTTGGTCAGCCCCGATCTAGTCGGAATTTTTTGCCTACCCACTTATTGTCTCATGCCACTTGTGGATAGGGTTTTATTTTTTTACTACTCTGCACTGTGTAGCAGGTGCCTTGTGCAACTAGTTGGCCCACTGTGTTTAATAGGTTTATTTGTTTACTTTGGTAATGTGTGGGAAGAGGAAAAATTAAGTTTAGCTAGGTGCACTGGTGAAGGAAGGCGAGTGTGGGGGGTGCGGTGCGCACCAGGTGTCAGGCGTGAGGGCGGGTGACATCACTGTGCCACCTACCCCCACTCGCTGCACGGGCGGTGCCCCCATACACTTGCTGTGTGGGCGGCAGGCCACTAGGGACGATGCTGTCACGGGCGGCTAGTGGCGCCCCTCCCCCAAGATGCTCGTCGCGCAGGCAGCAGATGGCTAGGGACGCTCCCCGCGCAGGTGGATAGCAGTGGCCCCCATGCTTGCCGCACAGGCTGCAGGAGTCTAGCCCCGCCCTGTGGGCCAGCTAGCCCCACCCCCACACCGCTCCAGGTGCCGGGGCAGGTAGCTCCGCCTCTGGCTAGGCAAATTCCTTCAGCACCTGGTGATATGCCATAGAATCACAGAATTGTACTGCTGGAAGGGACCACAAGAGTAATCTAGTCCAACCCTCTGCAATCCAAGAATCCCTGACATATGACCATCCAACCTCTGCTTAAAAACTTCCAGTGAAGGAGAGTCCACCACATTCCAAGGCAGTCTGTTCCACTGTCAAGCAGCTCCTACCACCAGCAAGTTCTTCCTAATGTTTAGTCAGAATCTTTTTTTTTTTGTAATTTGAATCCATTGATTCAAGTCCTACAGTCTGGAACAGCAGAAAACAACCTTGCTCCATGTGACAGCCTGTAAGATATTTGAAGATGGCTATCCTATCATCTCAGTTTTCTCTTCTCTCAGTCTTCCCCAGAAAGTGTGATCTTTGTAGCTTTGCCTTTAATGTGAACTGATTCTGATTTATTTCCCCATCCTAATGTCCACACCAGGGTGTCAATCTGGATTGCACCCCATCGCATGATGGCAGTGAAATTGCTTATACTCAAGGGCTGTCAAAAGGCAAACTAACTTGTGCACACTTTAAAACTCAGAAGTACTCCTACACAGGGTGGGTATTTCGATAGATGTAGCAGTATTTTACCATCACCCGAGTCCTTACAATTATCTGAAGATGGTTTCCTTACCATAACAGACATCACTGAGATTGTCAATTGCACTGGGCAAACAAAATGTGAATCCATATGAGAGCCATTATTGTAGAGTAATGCTAATTTATTTTCCTCCTGCCCCTGTTTCTCTTCAATACATTTTATGTGTTTCTGGGTACATGTGCAGCACGGACATTATGTTTGCATACAATAATAGTCAAGATGCTTGCTTTTCAATTTCTTGTAAATGCTTCACTAATGCATGTACATCTGATCATTAAATTTTCATTTAATGCAGAGATCGATCCAAGTGTGGCATAGACAACATTTTTGACATTTGTTTCTAAAAGAGCAGATGAAACAAATAAGTAGATTGCCAAATATGCAAACTGCCCTGGGATCTCCTTGATGAAGGGTGGTTTAGAAATTTTAGATAGCTAGATAAATAGAGATGTTCATTCCTAATTACTACAATTTTATTTGACTTCACACTCTTTATTTTTATAGCTCCAACTCTATGTACACTTACATAGTAGAAGTTCCATAGAATTCAATGACATTTGTTTGTAAGTAGACATTGACAGGTTTCCACTTATATGTATTGTTGCACACACACACACACACACACACACACACACACACACACACACCTCACAACAATATTTGATTCTAGCACCCCCAAACTCATAACATTTTCTGAGAGTATTTTCTGAGAGAATGGCATGTCAAAACTAAATAAACAAACAAAAGCAAACAAATACGACTTGGATCAAAATTTTGGTGGTGGTGACTGTAGCCATAATTGTAGTTATCACCCAGAGCTTGACAACATGGTGCCCACAAGGACACATATGCCCAGAGGTGCCCCAAAGTGCACTTCCTGCTGCCCATAAGGTTCTCTCTCCTCTGGCTGAAATCAGGCTAGAAAGAAGCAGTCTATTACTTCTGGATCCACTGCTGTCTCTTGAGGCTCAAGAGGCCTTAGTGGTGCAGGGTGCATTCGATCAGCTTTGGCTGGTGACCTAGCTAGGCCCCTATCTGGACAGTAATAGCCTAACTTCTATTGCCTATGCTCTGGAAACCTCTAGGTGACATTATGGCAATGCATTGTATGTGCAACAGTCATTGATTATGGTTCAGAAACTGCATCTGGTGCAGAATTCAGCACCCAAGTTGCACAAGATAGTATGAGTCCACCACACCAATCTTGGCCCAGCTGCAATGGCTACTAATTTGTTTCTGGGCCCAATTCAAAGTGCTGGTTTTAACCTCTAAAGCAGGTATCCCCAAACTGTGGCCCTCCAGATGTTTTGGCCTTCAACTCCCATGATCCCTAGCTAACAGGACCAGTGGTCAGGGAAGATGGGAATTGTAGTCCAAAACATCTGGAGGGCCAAAGTTTGGGGATGCCTGCTCTAAAGCCTTATGCTGCTTAGGACTCCAAGACCTCAAGGGCTGCCTTTCCCCATATGAACCAACCCAGGCCCTGCAATCACCATCTGAAACCAATCTTCATGTGCCCTCTCCACAGAACATCTGGAGGGTGGCAACATGAGAATGGGCCTGTTCTGTGGTGGCTCCCCATTTGCAGAATGCTCTGGCTGGCCTGGTGGCATTGTTATGTATCTTTAGGCACCAGGCAAAAACATTCCCTTTCCATTAGGCCAGGCATCCCCAAACTGCGGCCCTCCAGATGTTTTGGCCTACAACTCCCATGATCCCTAGCTAACAGGACCAGTGGTCGGGGAAGATGGGAATTGTAGTCCGAAACATCTGGAGGGCCAAAGTTTGGGGATGCCTGCATTAGGCCTTCAGCTCTTAATTATCTATAGCCTTTTCATGGGGATGGGATGTTTTAATTTATCTTTTTTTAAAATATAAATGTTTATAGAATTCTTTTTAGTGCTGGTTTTTATACCGTATATGCATGTGTTCGTTTGCATAAAATATTGTAAGTCACTTTGAGCTGCCATGGCAAAATAGCGAACAATAAATTTAACAAACGATAGCCAATACAGTAGTACCTCGGGTTACGAACACGATCCGTTCCGGATCGCGGTTCGTAACCCGAAAAGGTCACAAACCGAGCGTGCGCTTCTGCGCATGCGCAGGACGCGCGCACGCCCCGAAAACACTTCTGGGTTTGCGGAGTTCGTAACCCAAAGTGTTCGCAACCCGAGCGGGTCGTAAACCGAGGTACGACTGTAGAGTGGTGGCCAAGATAAGTTTATTTCGTTTGCAAATGTGCCCATGGGCATAGAAAGTCTGGTGACCCCTGCTCCAACCCAAGCTGATATCCTGAGTTAACAACATACCATTGCAATGAGTTTAACTTTTCAAAAGACAGTGCGTAATACAGTGGAACCTTGGTTTATGAACACCTCGGTTTACGAATTTTCGGTTTACAAACGCCACAGACCCGTCTGGAACGGATTAATCCACTTTCCATTACTTTCAATGGGAAAGTTCGCTTCAGTTTATGAACACTTCAGTTTAAGTACTCCGCGGACCGTCTGGAACAGATTAATCCACTTTCCATTCAGTTTGCTTCAGTTTATGAACGCTTCAGTTTAATAACAGACTTCCGGAACCAATTGTGTTCATAAACCAAGGTACCACTGTATTGAACTGGGCATTAAATGTAGCAAACAGAAGTCCTCACACCCATATTAAATTTGCACCGTCTAACTTATTGCTAATGTAACCTTTGCAGCTTGTATTATGTCTTGTGATACAGTGACTTTTGCTGTTACAATACCCAACAGAACATAACTATTGGCAGGGACTGTTCTGTCCTCTTAAACCTCTGGAAGCACCACTTGTTGCCCCAGGCACAGGAGGAGTAAGAAGACACAACATACTCCCTTGCTGTGTGTTCTAATTGGCAGCAACCGACAGCCACAAATCTGGGGCAGACTTCTGTTCTGCAACACCACCTGTAACTCTCTGGGCTTTGTCACTGAAAGCAAATGCAGCTGATCTGGTCTCATTAGTGAGAGATGCCAGGCACCAATTAACCCTAACAATTCCAGAAAGTGGACCCAAATTTATTGGATTGCTTAGTTACATGCATTAAACGTTACCCACCGAAAACATCCTTGTTAATTTACTCAGGGGACAATCGAAATGGTACATCTTGGTTTCCAATCAGGCAAAATATCTGTTAAGTCTGTTATGTTGCGATGTTCATGATGTCGCAGGAAAGCAAAGGCTTTAATCAATGAAAAGCCAGGACTATAATTTGTGCACAGAACAACTCATGAAGTGCTGCTTGGCGGAACCTGCAAGCAGGATTTGAGCACAATAGCACTCTCCCTTCCTGTGATTTCCAGCATCTGATCTGCACCTTGCAGGTTAACATGCAGGTGAATTCCTCCCCAGAATTCTCATCCCTGAATGAGGTTCTGCAAGAATCTGAGCGGGCTGCCTTTTATATTTTTCTTTATTTTTCTTTAGTTTTAAGATGACGATTATTAAATCCACAACAAACACACAAAATAACTTTAAAAGTTCATTTTTTTTAAAAAAAAAAGGTCACTAGACATTATAAAACTGAGAGTTCAAAACAAATCCTTTTGACATAAAAAAGATCCGACAGACATTAAAGCAAATTCCCAATTTTTATGTGTCTATTAATTAATACTTTCTAAAACCTGTAAGAGCTCCATGGAGTGGCTAGGAAAAATGGTTTCTGCCTGTGGGGATTCAAACTGAAAAAGACAATCACTTCCCTCTTCGGTCTCTGTAATCCTAAGCATAGCAGACTTGTTTTGTTTTCTGAAACTATGTACACCAAGTGGTCATGGGGAGATGGGTGGGGCAGGGGTGCTTGTTGATGCCTATTAGGGGCTCTTTTTGTTCTTATTGTTCCTCCTGACATTTTAGTTAGTTAGTTAGTTAGTTGCTTTATCTTGCTCAAGACAACCCAAAGTGACTTACACCCAAAAATCCATAAATAATACTAAAAGAAAGAGAGGAAGAGAACAGGGCTGGGCATTGCTCTATGTGTGATGGGATTGGATAGTGACCATCCAGAAATGTAGGGGGAATTTGATTCAGTTTCACATTTATAGGCCAACCTACCTTATTTGCACCTTCTGAAACAATATGTGAACAGCCATCCTTTGGAAATGTGCACTTCTCTGAATTTTGTGATGCAATTATCAAGACAAGCAAAGTGTACAAAAGACATATACTAGGGCAAACTGTGTATGTTAGTGAAAATAGACTACAGAATGCATTATATGAAAAAAAATAAACATTTACATTCAAACCTTGGTTCCCGAACGGCTTAGTTGTCCACAAATTAGCTCCTGAATGCCAAAAACCCGGAAGTACTGGAAGTGTTCCGGTTTTCAAACATTTTTTTGGAAGCTGAACATCCGACGTGGCTTCTGCTTGAGTGCAGGAAGCTCCTGAAGACAATCAGAAGCTGCACTTTGGTTTTCAAATGGTTACAGAAGACAAATGGACTTCCGGAATGGATTAAGTTTGAGAAACAACATCTCACTGCATATCAAGCAAAATTGCATACAGTACAAAAATCAATTTGCACTGAAAATGCTACTGAATTTTCATGAGGACTTCCTTTTTTCATTGCTGATAGCTGCTATGCACATGTGGAGAGCTGAACTTAAAAGTGAAAAAAGTAGAAAAACTAAGAAAAACTGAAATTGGGAGATTCACCCACTAAGTGCATCATTCCAGCAATACTGATCCAAATAGACCAATGGTCTGGCTTCGTATTTGTTCCTATGAAATTATTACCTAATAATAATAATAATAATAAAGGCAATGGACATGTCCTCACATTCATTGACTTTCCCCAAAAAGAATGAATGCAACATTCAAACGGATAGAAGATAATGATTATGATGTTAATCCTGCATAGACATCCATATGCACTTAAGATTACGAGCATGAGTGGTTCTCTGTAAGTGGAGGCACCATCAATATCTAAGTAATTGAGGAGACCAGAGTGTGATGAGCCAAAACAGGGAAGAGGGAATATGTGTGATTTTGAGTTAAATTACTTCCTGAGAGAGAAAAGGATTAAAAAGCAAGCATATTTCACTGCAAAACCAAGACCACAAAGATTATCATAAATACTGAATAAGTCCCCAAACAACTGAACAGGCCTTGTAAATCTTTCCAAGAAGGAAGCGCAGGCATGGATTTCTCTCTCTCTCTCGTCTTAAATCCCCCCTCCCTTTTATTAAAAGCATACTGAGACAGAACTGGAACAATCCACTCTACGGTATGTAAATC
Organism: Zootoca vivipara; assembly: GCF_963506605.1. Lineage (NCBI taxonomy): Eukaryota > Metazoa > Chordata > Lepidosauria > Squamata > Lacertidae > Zootoca > Zootoca vivipara. Next base: position 17,771,901 of record NC_083283.1, on the reverse strand, counting down.
TACAAGACACCAGACTTCTTCCATATAACTCATGCATCTGGAAAAGCTTTCTGACTACCACTAGTATTAATCCATCCTGCATTAGAAATGCGAAAAAATGGGGAAAAAATCATTTTAACTATAAAGCCAACATGACTCATTACATTATAATGGAGCTTAGCGGAATGAATTCCTTGTACTTGCAAGTACGTCTCTCTTTTCCCCACCCTGCCTTTCCATGTTGCTGTGGATAATTTGAATGTTAAGTCTTTTTCACAAAATGCAAAGTATAATATCAAATAGCTTATTTTAAACTGTGGCAACTTGAAATGTTTTAAATAAACAGCAGTACAATCATTATTAGCTTTGCCTCCCTATCATCTCCTTTCAGTGTGTATTAATGTGCAGATAAGGAAAATAATGTTTAGATTTTTTAAAAAACGATTAATTGGAAGCAATTTGCACATTTGCATTGTAGTCTCCCAGTTTACCAAAAGGTGACACAAGCAGTGTTGACATTAATTTAAATGTATCTTCTTTGTTTCAAATCACCAGGAATGTTATTTTAAGATTGTCAGATCCCTCTTGTCAAAAAGAGGATATTAGTGAAATCCTCCAGATCAGGAGTAAGGAACTTGCAGCCCTCCAGGTGCTATTAGACTCCAGCTCCCATCAAGCCCAGTTAGCATGGGCAATGGTGAGGGATGATGGGAGTTGTAGGAGAACAACATCTGGAGGGCCACAGTTTCCCAACGCTTGCTCTAGAGCAGGATTTCCCATCTTGGGTCTCCAGGTGCTTTTGGACTACATCATCCCTAGTTAGCAGCACCAGTGGTCAGGGATGATGGGAATTGTTGCTCAAAAACAGCTGGCGATCCAAATTTCGGAAACCCCACTCTTAGAGTTTTACATTCAAGCCCATTCTGAGCTCCAAAAGTTATCATTGGCTGGGCCTGCCCCTCCAAAATTCTGTTAACGAATCCTTGGGCTCGACATGCTTTTGTCCATACCCCCGCAAGGGGCTAGGGCCACACAAGAGCCCCGGGGAGCATTCGGGGAGAGGTGAAGGGCCTGACAACCCAGCTCCATCCTCTCTCAGGGGGGTGCTTACCTATACTGACTTCCCTAGATGGATGTCAGATCTGTCCCAAGGCAGGGGCAGATGGATGGAACCATTGCCTAAGCAACCACTCACATTGGTTGTATTTAAATAAAGTTGTGGCCAAAATAATGCCAAAAACCTTAAACTTTAATTTCTGTGTGAAGTGTGAATTATTTGGGGGGGGGGGTCTTGGGACCTTGACACGCAACGTGCCCCTAGGAATATCAACAAGAAGACTTGCAGCTACAGTCTTGATTGGATCCTTTTAAAGAAACACAAAAATTTCTTAGATGTGTCTATTTAGGTCATTTAGGTCCTCAGTCTAGCATGATCCAGAAGCGTTGGGAAAATACATTCATTGGGATTCTCAATATTGATGTAGTATCTAGGTCTTAGTTCCCCCACTGCCATAACTACCACGAAGTAGACTTCAATGGGAAAGGGAAATAGGTAGCCGTGTTTGGGGTGGGGTACTGGGGCCAGACTAATTAAAAGTCCTGTCTGAATGTGAGAAATGTTTTTGGTCAGCTCCTAATTAGCGCAAATGTTCTAAATGTATACGAAGAAATACTGGGGAAAGACCAAAATATCCCTAATTGTAAATAGATGAGGTTGAAGTGTGAGACTCAATACATTCCTTTTCTCATTAACATTTACAAAAGACCTTATACATAAAGAACAGGTATTAGTCATATAAATCGTAGCTCCTACTATGGGCTGAGCTACCTAAAATATGTAACACAAAGGGGTATATAGTAAAGAGTGGGAATAAATGTGCAGCAATGGCTAATAGCACAATTCTCACCATGTTTACTCAGAAGTAGGTCCTACTGAGTTCAGTGGGGCTTATTACCAGCTAAGTAGGGTTAGAATTGCAGTCTAAGTTATCATCCTGTATAAGAACACTGGAAAAATGGGACAATTTTCTGACTAATTGAGCACCATTTACAGAATTTTGCACACTCAATTTAATCATGTCATCTTTGCCTTCGGATGAACCAATAACAAAGGAAGTGTATTGTCAATTATATTTTTGTGAACGTCTTATTTTGTGTGATTACTTGTCAGCACCTCTGTTTCTGTTTTTATTTTATTTTTATTGTAAGGAATTCCAAACTCATTCATAACTTCAAATGGCAGCATTCCCCCACCCCCTTGTTAGTATGCCTGTGTTTTTTTCCTGAGTTTACTCTCATTCCAAATTATTGACCAAGCATCCTGTTTGTTTTGTAAACACAATAGAAGGGCAGCATTGTCAAGCGATGAAATCACACGTGTGTGCCGGTGAATGAAGCCTTGATTGATAGTATTCTAGGGTTGCCATATTTCAAAAACTGGAAAGAAAAGTGGGGGTTTGGGGGATGTTTTTGAGCTATTTCTAAGGGAAATCAGCAAAAATGACACTGCTGCCATGGGCTGCCATATGTCTGGATTTTCCCATACATTTATCCGATTTCCGCCCGGACACTGTTTGCAGCTGCAGTGTTCCATACATGTCCAGGAAATTTCAGACCCTATTACGATTCCCTTTTCTAATAATGCTCAAATAGGCTTGGGGACAGATTTGGCATCAGGGCTTGTGGAAGGTCTCATTTTATTTTTAAGAGGGCACATGTGGTGGTTCCTTAGACATCAGGGCTATATCTGAAGTGGAATATACCATGCCAAGAAGGTTCATTCAGACTGTGCTCAAAACAAAACTTTACCTGTTCTTTGAAAACTGGTGCCCACCCATCTCACTGAAGGACGGTTGTTTGTTGGAAAAACTTAAGGCCAAATCAGAATTCACATTCAATGTTTCTTTGCATCTAATATGTAGGTTTATCTAAATGCAAACTGAATCAGCTGGAGAGGAGTTGACAATTACTGGGATCAGAGCAGGTGTGGAGAGCAAAATTAGCTGTGTTTTCTCCTGCTGCAGTCAACTGAAATCCTTTTACTGAAGCTGCTATTTCCCTGAGAGGAGCAAATGTACCAATGAGAGATTTCATCCCATTGTAAACCTGCCCTTCAGAAAAGTGGATTTTCCCAAGACTGCAACAAAAAAGGTAAGGATCCAAATTTCCTCTTTATGACTGCTGCAATCTTCTACACCTGATGGTTTTTGCTTTTTAAAAAACAAACAAAAAACACCCCAGCAGCCGCCCTGCATGTTACATTAAAAACATGCATTTAAAGATAAATGATAGTTTGGTGTTTCGTATTATGGTAGTCTTAACAGGTGCTCCTAAAGTTAGGGTTGAAAGGCAGGTTCCAGTTTAAGCCTCTTTAATATGTTTCTATAAGTATTGAGATCAACCAGGGGAGGACTGTTAGGTCTGCCCAATGTTTCAGAGGCCCAGCAGGCCTCAACTAAAACTCAGGTATTTAGTGTTGTTCATCCCACGCTGTGGAACACTCTTCCAGCAGAGATTTGGCTGGAATCCTTGCTTTTGACTTTGAGTCATTTTTGGAAGACATTTTTTTATTAAAAAAATATACTGACAGTATCTTTTTCTTTGACTCAGTCACCTTAACAATTATTTTTTTTGTGTGTGTGTGTGTGAAAGTGGTGGTTTATGTTTTAACTTGGTATTTTATGGCTATGAGTCATTTGTTTGTTTATAAAATATTTTTGTTGTTGTTTAGTTGTGTCCGACTCTTCGTGACCCCATGGACCAGAGCACGCTAGGCACTCCTGTCTTCCACTGCCTCCTGCAGTTTGGTCAAACTCATGTTTGTAGCTTTGAGAACACTGTCCAACCATCTCATCCTCTGTCATCCCCTTCTCCTAGTGCCCTCAATCTTTCCCAGCATCAGGGTCTTTTCCAGGGAATCTTCTCTTCTCATGAGGTGGCCAAAGTATTGGAGCCTCAGCCTCAGGATCTGTCCTTCCAGTGAGCACTCGGGGCTGATTTCCTTCAGTATTCTGAAGGAAAATACTTTGATAAACAATTAAATGACTCCTAGTTGCACCACTTTTTAAAAAACAAAAACAACAAACACCTGATGATTTCCTTGTTTCCATCATGACTAATTTGTTTATATTACAAAGAAGGCAGAAAATAAATCTGTGCCGAAGATTGGCATTGCTATGCTACCGGGTAGCTATCTTGCAAACAACAGACTCTCAGTGCAACCCTATATGAATCTACAGTACTCAGAAGCAAGTCCCATTAAGTTCAATAGGTCTTACTATCTGGTTAAATGCATGTAGGACCACTCTGAGACTACTCCATTTTTATTTTTATTTTTGGAACCCCTGATGATAATGAATTAACCCTTTCTACCATACTGTCTTCCTACTTAAAAGCACCCCTCTACACACAAGCTATCATGTAGATGGAAATATGGTTGTCCAGTGTAACTGTGATGCATATCCTCACATGCATATCCTCAGATGTAGGATAATAATTGTTCGTAGTGACCTCCTGCTTAAATGGCTGTAATTCATTGCTATATGGAAAAATAACGTTCTTTGGTTTCGAACCCCATTGTAATGAAAGCAACAAATCTTCCCCGTCACCCCACACCCTGAAGTCATTTCAATTTAAATCATGTTCAACTTATAGGTAAGGCTTCTTGTCCATCCATCATTATTTCACATTCATAGCCCACATACACAGAGAGGACAGAACATTCTGCTTCTTACTTCTTTTTTTTTTTAAAAGATAATTCATTGAAGACCTGGTTCCTCATTTCTTACTTTAGCATAAGTTTAACAGGAACATTAGGTCTTGTGAGACTGGGCCCACGAAGGAATGAAGGTCACCTTGAGATATTCTTTAAGCAATAAGAAAATGAGAAGTTCCATTTGAAATTACATTAGGAATAACATGATATAATTTCCCTCCATTACTTTAGGCATTCTTTATAGGATACTTTAGATAATATCCAGCAACGAAATAACTCCTTCTAGTAAATTAAATGAAATTAGGTCATATGAATGCGAGTTATTCCTCAATTCCCCCCTGCAAAAATAATAATTCTGGCCTTCTCCATAAGAATTTCATTGCTGGGATTCGGTGATTTATTGAGAAGAGCGCTTCTAGATACCCAATGCCATATTACTTCAAGTATAATTTATGAGCTCTAATGTCTTTTTGAAACCTTTCTTGAGTTCTACACTCTTTATATTGATAACAGGCATAAGACATTTGCCACCTTTTTTGTGTACAGTACTGTAGAGGCAACGCGCTATTACCACAAATGAGATTATGAATACCTTTTCATATAAAACTATGAATTTATGTTAATTTTTAATCAACTGGAATAATGCTGATATGCTTTCAAATTAAATTGCTGGACAATATCCAATATTAAAGAAAGAATGCTTTAAAGTAATTTCCATGGAAACCTACAAAGGAAATGAAAGGGAGGAAAAGAGAAAACAGCAAAGTGGGTGAGTATTAGCAGCACAAAGATCCCAGACGGCGCAAGGAAAGTTATACCAATAATGTGTCTACTTTGTTCAACATATGGTACCGCTTCACATATTAAGCCAAACAAGAGATTAATAATGTCAGTGGGTGAATTTCTGCTCCTATTGAAGTTGATGAGATTGTTTTTAATGGAGTGGGTAGGGAGCTGGGTATGTTTAGCCTGGAGAAGAGAAGGTTAAGGCAGGCATCCCCAAACTGCGGCCCTCCGTATGTTTTGGCCTACAACTCCCATGATCCCTAGCTAAGAGGACCAGTGGTCAGGGATGATGGGAATTGTAGTCCAAAACATCTGGAGGGCCGGAGTTTGGGGATGCCTGGGTTAAGGGGTGATATGATAGCCATGTTCAAATATATAAAAGGATGTCATATAGAGGAGGGAGAAAGGTTGATTTCTGCTGCTCCAGAGAAGCGGACACGGAGCAATGGATTCAAGTTACGAGGAAGAAGATTCCACCTAAACATTAGGAAGAACTTCCGGACAGTAAGAGCTGCTTGGCAGTGGAATTTGCTACCAAGGAGTGTGGTGGAGTCTCCTTCTTTGGAGGTCTTTAGGCAGAGGCTTGACAGGCATATGTCAAGAATGCTTTGATGGTGTTTCCTGCTTGGCAGTGGGTTGGACTGGATGGCCCTTGTGGTCTCTTCCAACTCTGTGATTCTATGAGTGTAACCCATTGGTATACATTACTTTGAATAATTCTGCACATGCTCAGAGTTGAAGGAGGGAGCAGCCACCATTATAGGCAGTTAACCTACATTACCTCAGTGCGATTTGGATTATGCCTCTTCTCTATAAGGCTGCAAACACTCAAGAACTGGTTAGTAGTGAGCTTTCCCTTAAAAACTTAAAATGAGTTACGAAGTTCCACCAAATCTGCCTGTACTTGTTGTTTTAAGTTATAACGGTAAAGGTAAAGGGATCCCTGATCATTAGGTCCAGTCACGGATGACTCTGAGGTTGCGGCGCTCATCTCGCTCTATAGGCCGAGGGAGCTGGCGTTTGTCCACAGACAGCTTCCGGGTCATGTGGCCAGCATGACCAAGCTGCTTCTGGCAAACCAGAGCAGCACACCGGAGTGGTTCCTATTTATCTACTTGCACTTTGACGTGCTTTCGAACTGCTAGGTGGGCAGGAGCTGCGACCAAACAACGGGAGCTCACCTCATTGCGGGGATTCGTTCTGATCAGCAAGCCCTAGGCTCTATGGTTTTGACCACAGCGCCACCTGCTGCAAATTTCATTTTCCCGAGTTATGAGTACGGGATATCAGTTTGAAAAGGCTGCTGTAGAGCTGAAGCAAATGAACAAATACATTTCCCCCTCCCCTCTGTGGCCGGCCGCAACACTTGGCTTCAGGAGGAGCAACTTGTGTTGATAGTGATCCAGTAGAGAGTTTCTGTGGTGACAACTAAAGAGACTTCAGACCTCCAAGTGTCCCTACTTTCCTGGAATTGTTCTGGGGTACAGAAACCATCCCGGTTTCCTGGAATGCCCCACTTTTCCTTAGGATGTCCCTATTTTCACTGGAAAAGGAGTTATGTGACACACACACACACACCCAGTTAAAGGAGATAAGAAGACATCTGAAGGCAGCCCGGTATAGGATTATTTTTTTTAATGTTTAATGTTTTATTATGTTTTTATATATGTTGGAAGCCACCCAGAATGGCTGGGACAACCCAGTCAGATGGGTGGGGTATAAATAATAAAAATAGGATGGAATAGGATATCCCTATTTTCATCAGATAAATTTTAGAGGGTATGGAACTTTGGAAGGAAGGTGCTTTGTTTCATTGCTTTGTGTCATATATGCAAATCTCATAGGCAAAAAAAGAGGGTTTAGAAATGTGAGAGAGCTGTACAGAAATGCCTAATCAGTTGACCTGAATTGTATTTGTATATTACTATTCAGGGCAATGTCATGCGTTCACTCAAGAGCATGTTTAGCTCCACCCTTCAGGAATTACCTTATTCATGCAGTTGCTTTTGGCGTTCCCTATTCCACCCCCTACACCAGCAGTGGAGAATGTTCCACCCAAGGCTCACATCCCCTATGGGGCAACCTTTCTAGGGTCACATGCTCATAAGTGGGCATGGACAGAGGCAAAAGTAGGTGAAGCAATGAATGCAAATTTTACCTTTGCACAGTTGGTTGGCTTATACACACCCCACTCTGTCCTCTATCCAGGGACAGATGTGACCCAGGGAGAACCCTGAGGACCATCTAGACAGGAGAGAAGGGGGATGAGAAAGTACTACCTGTATTGACTATATTGCTGGAAGCAGTTTCACAGATTCCTAGTACTGAATGCTAAATGTTTTTATCACCAGAACAGCCTACTAGCTGCTTCCTGTTTGGCTGGAACATATTACAGTATATATACACCATTCAACATGTCCAACAATTAGTAAAGTATTTACTATAAGAGAGTTCTCAAATGTGTGCCGGGCCGGGGTGGGGGGGAGACATAATATATCACATAGGTTTGAAATCGAAGCCAGCAAAGTTCAAACGGGGTTCATGTTTTAATGGACATGCTAATTAACCACAGGCACTGATTCACAAGAGATGAAGTAAACTACCCACCGCTTTGAGTCTTTAAATCAAGAACTGAATTCCTGTAAGTGACATGCTCTGGTTAGGAACTTCTTTTCTCTGTCTTTCTACTTTGAAATAAAATCAAATTACTTAAGTGCAATGCATATTTATAAACGGCGGAGAAATAAAAGGCAGGAGTTGCACATATTTCTGCACCACATCTTTTAGAGTAATATATAAAGTAGGCTATTACATTTCCCCGAACATTTTTAAAATGTGCATGTTCATGCATATTTGTTGTTCCTCACGGTGCATGTGCTCAGACCCAAGACGCATTGTGTTCAATGGGGCTTCCCCCTAGCTAAGAGTGTATGGCGCCATGTATACCCCTTAGCCTAATTTAATGCAGATGTTTAATGCAGAAAAGTAAATGTAATCTCTCTCATTCCCAACCCTCCTTTTCTCTTAAGATCATCACCACTCCACACCATTTCTCCTATGGGTTTTTGGCCTACTTCCCATACAAGCTGATGGAGCAAAGGAGTGCCATTAATTTGCACTTAGGTGGGCAAGATGAGCAAAAGAGAGAGAGAGGATAGTCCTTAATAGAGGTCAGGCACTCTCCATACTTGCCGCCCCCCCCCCGGCCATTTTACCCTATTGTTTCACACCTGTAAGACCATAAGCAGAGCCTGCAGGATTAGCCCAATGGTCTATCCAGTCCAACAACCTGTTCTCATAGTGGCCAACCAGATTCCTCTGGGAAACCCACAAAAAGCACAAGAGCACTCTCCCTTTCTACAGTTTCCAGCAACTGGTATATAGAAGTTCGCAGAGGTTTATGGGGGGGATCCATATTTGGGGAACAGGCTTTTAGCCCTCTATTTATCTCTGCAGCATTTTCCCCACCCCATGGATCCAATAATCCAGATAGGGGCATGAAGCAGAAACTTGTAAGGTGAAATCAGGAGTGATGGATGGATTTTGACCACCACCCCCCCCCCCCGCCAGTTCCAGTATCAGCCTGAAATGTTTTGGGAGTGTGGAGCAGGCACCTGACATGAGATGGCTCAGAACACTGACTTGAGTGATTCTCCCTTTGCCCCAAGAGCTTTGGTAAATTCCAAATTAATTTGAGGAAAGTGTTTGGAAGCTTTCCCATCTCTAGAAATAGGTGATGTGTTCCAGGAACGCTGGACAAGGTCTTGGTGCTTTTCAAAGGGCAGTTAACAGTGCAGGTCTGTGCATGTTTGCTCAGAAGTAAGTTCCATTGAATTAACCACCCCACCCCCGAATAAGTGATCATAAGTACAGCAGCCTAATTCTTCCTTAGTCAAAATATTGTTACAAGCCTACTTAAGCCTGTACTTATGCAGAGACAACTGGAGACTTCCAATAAAAAAGTGTGCCCCTTGTTTCTAGAAGTCGGTGAGGAACAAGACAATACAAGAAGTCTATTGCAATAAGCTTGGCCAATTCATCCCGTTTGGAGGCTTTTAGTTCAATTACATTAGGCTGACTCATGTTGGATTCCACATAATTGATGTGCTTCTGCTCAATGACTTCCCAGTCCCAGGAGTTAATCACCCTGCAAATTAGAGCTGTTAACTAACAGCACAAATTAAAAACATTATTGCATTTCCAGTGTATAGATGAAGCCCGCTATCCACGCTCACATATTATTGTTACATTTTCATTATTATAGCCCCTCAACTTTCCTGTCTTCTGGGAAATTTTAAAGGATTCCTCCCGCAGTAGATTTGGAGAGGAAAATGTTCCTTATTCCAAACTGCTAATGGGTATGAACCATTTCTCTCACTGGATATTCCAAAACTGAATCTGACCTTTCATAAAGAAAATCACCAGCCTGCTCCAAAATCTGGATGAAATGAATTTGTGTGTGAGAGAATGTATCCCACCTTCCCACTGGAGAGCTCAAAAGAGCAGCAAACTACAGAGCTAAACCCTACAAATTAACAGTTATACCTTACAACTGTGGCAGGCAAAATTGTTTTCTTCTGGACCACATTCTCTTAGGAGTAACCTGTCAGGCACCATATCTGCCAAGGGTATGGATGGGGGAGAAATTTGATCCAGTTCACATTTAAAGACAAACCTACCTATAATTTGCAGGGACGCGGGTGGCGCTGTGGGTTAAACCACAGAGCCTAGGTCTTGCCGATAAGAAGTGAGCTCCTGTTGCTCTGTCCCAGCTCCTCCCAACCTAGCAGTTCGAAAGCACGTCAAAGTGCAAGTAGATAAATAGGTACTGCTCCGCGGGCAGATAAACGGCATTTCCATGTGCTGCTCTGGTTTGCCAGAAGCGGCTTTATCATGCTGGCCACATGACCTGGAAGCTGTACGCCGGCTCCCTCGGTCAATAACGCGAGATGAGTGCCACTACCCCAGAGTCGGTAACGACTGAACCTAATGGTCAGGGGTCCCTTTACCTTTACCTTTACCTATAATTTGCACTTTTCAAAACACTACATGGACTGAAAGAGAGCCATCTTTAGAAATTCATATACTCCTTCAAATCTTGCAGTGAAGTTCTCCAGCCAAGTAATGTGTATAAGTATGCATATGCCAGGGGAAAATGTGCATATAAAATGCATATATTTGTGAAACTAATGTGCAAGTTGCATTATATAAGGAGGAATTGCAAACAAAATATGTGTTTGTTAGGATAAAGTTGCACTAAGGTGATGATGAACTATCATGAGTACTTTAAAAAACCCGATGTGTAAATGTGGAGAACAGAAGAACCGAACTTAAGATTTGGGGAGGGGGGGAATGAGAAACTGAGGCCACATTCAAACAATTAATTTAAAGCAGTATTATACCATGTTAACAGTCATGGCTGTTCACACAGCCAAATTTCCAGAATTCCCTGGGAAGAGGGTTTAATTGTTAAACCACTCTAGGATTGTCCCCCCCCCCCATTCATACCAGTTACATGAAATTAGTCTGAAGGCTGCATGTACAGGTGCCATTTGAGTTTTGCCTGCTGCATAGCAAATCATCACAACTTGTAAGGTTGTGGATAGGCTCTGGTTCAGGTGATAGGGATAGGGGAACGCTCTCGCCATCCCTATGTGAAAGGTATTCCATTAAAGGAATCCAGGGACTCAATGGTTTGGTCAACCCTGTGAGGGGGTTGTGCTCATACTTGAGTACAGGGGGACATCAGGGTGGTGGACATAGCCTGTTCCCGGCTTTCTGCCTTTCCAGCTGTTCACCCTAGGCCAGGCATCCCCAAACTACGGCCCCCGGGCCGGATGCGGCCCAATCGGCCTCCCAATCCGGCCCGCGACGCCCCCCGCCGCCTGCTGCCGCCGCCCGCTCTTATGGTGCACGGCGCGGCGGTGATCTTAAAAATTGGCAAAATTTCGGCAAAAATCCTTTGTGCGCATGCGTATGGGCCTCTCCCGACCCAGAAGAGGTCATTTCCGATGCACTTCCGGGTCGGGGGAGGCCCATACGCATGCACACAAGCGATTTTCGGCGATTTTTCCCCGATCGTGTGCGTGTGCGCATGCGCACGGGCGCGCACTCCCCCACCCTCCGGCCCGCTGCGCGGTAAGTCTGGGGACCCCTGCCCTAGGCTGACCTATGCTGGTGCCCTTGGCCAGTGCTACCTGCAATGGTGCAGGGAGCTAGTCAAACCAGAGCCTATGCAACCACTCACTTTCTGTAATCAATAAAGTTGTGGCCTAAATTCTGCCAAAAACCAAACCAAAAATTTGAGTCTTCTTTTATTTAAGGGGGAGGTTTAAAGCTCTGAACACGCAACTTATTCCAACAGACAAAATTATGCCTTTTAATAGGCCAGCCGAAGGTCTTTTTTTATTCGTTTTGCAAAATCTGCCTCTTGAAGTTTATCAGTGCATTTGGGTATTAGCATGTGTGTTGAGGATGAAAGGAAGCCTTCCCTTAGAAGAAGAAAAAAGGGGAGGGGGGAACCCTACTTCCAGTCTTCCAACATTCATGGCAATGGACCTGGGAAAAGCATAGATAATTTCATAGTAAAACAACTACCGTAATTTGCATTTAACACTTCCCCAAATGTAAAGCTAATTATTTCAAAGTAAGTTGAGATGTTTCTTTATTTTATTTTAATCATTTCGACAGGGCCTCTTTTGGCTTGCTCTGTGGGTAGGAAGGTGGCTGAAATTGGCCATTGCTAATAACAGCACTTGTGTTAGATACTCTTCTGGCTAGACTTGATATCCCAATTGCCAAAGATACATCTGTTTCCTTGCCATGATATTTATCTAGTAAGCTGGTTTATTTATTCTGATGGTGCATATGTACGAATAAGCAATCTTGCCAGTGGGCTGCTTAGATGGGTACTAAAATACACAGGGACAAATTGCCTGTGAAGTTCCACGATATTATTGAAAGGTGGAATTTGCGCTGCCCAAGGGGACTTGCCATCGTTTCTAAGGAAGGGCAGTCTTATTATTTTTATATTTGGAAACACGAAGGGCAGGCTCTAACGTTTAGGTCATGTTGGCTGCTTGGAAAGGCACTTAGTGAAGTAATAGCCTATAGGGCTTGCTCCTTCCAGCTGAGAACAGATGTGCATCTTTGAAATGGTTCATTTTACTGAATAATGTCATTACCCTGTGTTTTGACACCCAGTGAAAAATTGCTTCCCCCAGTAAAGCCGTAACAAGAAATAGGATATAGCTATTAATGATAAATTAACATGTGCTATTAAGGCAAGGCAGGAAATATGCAGGATAAATGATTTTGAAGAGATACGGAAGGTATTTGTAGAAGTTGTACTGTTAAAATGGAAAGGGGTCAAACCATTGCTGAAATTTTGGGAAGTTGGGTAGTTACAACAGAATGGTCTCGGGGGTGGGGTGCACATTTTTATTTTTATTTTATTTATTATTATTGCTTTGTTGAAATAAAAAAAAAACCAAGAGACCAATTTTCAAAGTAGCGCAGTGTGGGGGTGAGGCTAAATCCATTACAGATTTTAATATGGCATATGCCCAAAATGAACTTTGCATTTAACGTGGCTGCTAGTTTATAATCCAGTCCTGTGCAGATCTCAAACTGGAAGCTAGGCACCCTGTTAGCACTTCCTACTGAATCTTGATTTGTATGGCATACTTACTCACTTCAGAAGTTGTGGGTAGATTGGCCACTGATTGCCTTATCTTCCTCTCATGTTTATTTAAAAGTGTACAAGGTTTGGTAAGGGGGAAAGAGGAAACCTTCCTGTGAGGAGCTTTGAAGGATTGCCAAATTTCATACAGGATTAGCAAAACTGGTGGAAAAGAGATGTCATTCTCCTGCTCAAACGAGCTGTTTATTCATGGACCTGACTATCATGAAGGCTAATGGAACACAAGAGATCACATCTCTCTCTCTCTCTCTCTCTCTCTCTCTCTCTCTCTCTCTCTCTCTCTCTCTCTCTCTCTCTCTCTCTCTCTCTCTTGTTACCAACTCCTACTTGTGCCAGGCTCCTTCAACATCCCTGGAGAGGTTTGTAGAAGCCACTGAAGACTGCACAGCCCATTTTTGACCTTTCAATCATGTCGCTTTCCAAACTTTTCTCAGTACAGTAGTATCCAACAGAACAGTGTATCCAGAACTAATGCTGTGCAGAAAATCTATCCTGTATTTCACCCCCTGAACATTCTCCATCCATTAATGCGAAAAGAAATTCAAAATTATCAAGGGGGGTGGGGGTGGAGAGAATTCTTCCATGAAACGTCTGTGGGTAGCATGCTAGGTTTTGTTAGGCTTACCCTACTTTTAAGATACATCAGGGAAGGGGATTGTCCCGGAGATTGCCCTGTAGAAAGAGAGACTGGGGAGGGACATTGTGGGAGAAAAAGGACATTGTGGGATGTGTGAATAGTTGTTGGGTGGATGAAGAAAACAAGGTGTGTATGGAAGGAAATAGAATTATATATTCTTCATAGAATTTAAAGGCAATAGAGGTGGAATTGGTGTTTAACAACTAGAAAAGGTTTCACCTATTGAAAGATCAATCTGTGTATCCCATTTCCTAATTTTTAGTGTGTGAGAGGTATCTGTGAGAGGTGTCCTTAACATTCGTTAAGGATAGTAGAAAAGGATATACAGTATTGAATAAGTACTATCCTTCCTTTACTCACGCTAGTAAGTGATGTAGCAGAGCAGATTCCCCTCAATATAGCTGGAAGCTTGTTTGCAGATCCGTTTGAATCTCTTAAGGTAAAGGTAAAGGGACCCCTGACCATTAGGTCCAGTCATGACCGACTCTGGGGTTGCGGTGCTCATCTCACGTTATTGGCCGAGAGAGCCGGCGTACAGCTTCTAGCTCATGTGGCCAGCATGACAAAGCCGCTTCTGGCGAACCAGAGCAGCGCACGGAAATGCCGTTTACCTTCCCGCTGTAGCGGTACCTATTTATCTACTTGCACTTTGACGTGCTTTCAAACTGCTAGGTTGGCAGGAACAGGGACCGAGCAATGGAAGCTCACCCTGTCACGAGGATTCGAACCACCGACCTTCTGATCGGCAAGCCCTAGGCTCTGTGGTTTAACCCACAGTGCCACCTGCGTCCCTTGAATATCTTAGTTAAGTTTATTTCCTGGTGTTCCCCTTAATCCCTCTTAAAAGAATAAAGACACAAGTGTCTTTCTGAGTAAAGTAACAAAAAGTTTACTCACATTTCAGTTCATGATATGATCCTGGGCCCCCACCCTGTAAGTCACTCTTTTGAGCTTGCTGCCCACAGTCTTGTTGGCCCCTTGGCTGGCTTCTCTATCTTGGCATGAGTACTACTTTGTCTGCTGCCTGTGCCAGCAATATCGCTGAGTCCAGGCACCCTCCCTTATCAGTTTTACAGCATAGGTCACAGGGTTGTTAGTGGTGCCCTGTGTTCACCCTGAAAAGGATTATCCAAGTGACTGTGTGCAAAGGATATCAGTCCTGAGCAATCCAAGCAAACACATACCAAACATTCATAGGTGCTTGAGCATGCTCTACCTGTAGCCACGGCTTCTCCTTTCTCTTCCCTTGCTTTCCCCAAGGACACTCCCATTATCTGTGATTAGGAATGGACAAATTTTTCAGCCATGCCACTTTGGTTAAGCTTGGTTGGCAACCTTAAGTTCGGTTTGAAACCTCTCCGCATCAGTTAGTGATGATGATGGTGATTAAAAGCCTTCAAAAAAATGTATTTTGGTGAACCCATATCCCGATATAAATATTTTTGTATGCACATATTTGCAAGCAATTTCGCATAAAATAATCCCATTTTGTATTGTATTCTTTACAAATATATGCATTTGTATGCAGACTTTCCTCTCCTAATATACACATTTTTGTGTTTGTGTTGTGTCTGGAGAACTACATGACAACAGGAGTGGGAATTTCAAAGGATAGATGCATTTTTGTTTGCGAGCTGATTTGGGAAATGCAAATCAATTAGGTTCCCATTAAAATGTGAAGCAAACTGAATTTCTCCCCTGCCTAAACCTACAGCACCTCAAATATCTAGTTTCCTAGGAATCTGTCACTGTTGAAGGGGGGTGGGGGAGGTAGCTGGAATTCAGATGCTCTTTTTTAGAAGTTGATCAATTTCTATGTATGACTTAAGAAAAAAAATGCCATAGTAGTCACGACAAGTGGGCAAATCTTTCTTTTTGCTCACCGTACTGTCTGCAAAATGTTGCATCCAGCAGAATTATTCTGGGTTGTGAACAATGTAGTAAATCAGATCTATCACCAGGTGCCCGGAGGCTGATTCATGTTCTGTCCACTGTGACAAATTTGCTACCTAGTTTGCTGTCCAAATCATTCACATTCCGTTTAACCAACACTTTTATTACAGCACTGGCTCGAGAATGTGGGGCTCCGTCTTGTTTTGCTTGTATGGATCAGATTCGAATGGCCACTCACCAAAGCCAGGGTGCATATTTGTGATGGGGGGCATCAAAGCAACCTGTCAAGAAGCTGAATACTAGTCGCGGGGAACACTGGAGGATGGAACACTAGGATACTCCTGAAAAATAAGGGCTATCAAATTCCCAGTGCATTTCAACAGAAGTCTTCCACAATGACAGAAGCTTCTCCGAATGTAATAACCGGTGTCCTTGTTCTTTCAGATAACCCTTTTAATAAGAACTTTTGTTTTAGAATTGTTTCCAGTACATTGGAAGCTTACCCTGACAGATAAGCTTTTAACCAAGTTATGACATCTGGAGATTGCTATGGGAAAGTGGACCCAATTAATGTTGACAGATTATTTTTTTTAAAAAGAACCGTGTTACACCTGATTGCGAGATGGTGGCAATGCAGTTACTTATGGGACTACCCTCAAAAGTTCCATGGATATAGCTGCTTATCATGTGATTGATTGATCGATCAGGAAATTAGCATAGGTGTCCATGAACAGCTAAGCATTTTTTTAAAAGCCAGTTGGATAGAAGGTTAATTTCAGCCAAAAGTTGAAAATGGCAAGCCAAGTCTAGTAAGCACAACAAAATTGTTGCATCCCCCACATATGAGGATTTTACCAAAATGTTCTTCCCCTTTGAGAATTTTCCGATTTCTTTTTTCTTTTCTCATTAAAGTTGGCCATGGGAAATTTTCAGTGCAGCTCTAGTTTCAACTGCATGCTTGAGAGTACAAATGTTGTAGTAAGGCTACCAGGGGAGTGTTTTGGAGCAAGGAAATGGTGGGTACGGAAACAATGCCAATATTAACAAGGCAGGAGGTTTCTATTACCATTCTAGAATTAGTGTGTAGGCTCTGAGCTATTGATGGACCCTTTATGAAAAGAACACTTCCCACACACTTTATTTGTCTCCATCTTTTATTCAGAATTTGTGAATGATGAGGATTAATTTCATGCATATTCATAGAGCAATAATAAAGGCTTATTTTCATGATGAATTCCTTTACTGCTTAGGCATGAATTGTTAACAAACCCTAGGTCTATAAATAATCATAAGATGGTGGACCTTTTAAAGTGAATTAGATACTTTTAAATTTAGTGGAGTATAAATATTCCTAAATATCAACTTAATAATATTGATTTCTGCAACATTGGTAAATCACCAAGCAGTTGCTTGCTTCCCTTTTCTACTCTCCATTTTGGCTGCAGTCCCAATGTATTTTAGTCTGATTTCAATTCACTTAAGGGCCCTATCCCAGCTAAATTTAGGTCATGTGCAACTTAGTATACATTGGTTTCAGTAGGTTTTGCGAAGACTGATGAACAGGAGTAGAATCATGACATTTATCCAAACAGCATTTTTACTGCTGAACATTCTATTAGATTTCAACAATGAAACTGCATCTGTATTCATCAGAAGAAAAGCTGTTTTCTCTATTGCAGGGTTGGTGGACCTTTTTCAGCTTGGGGGACATATTTTCTTGCAGCCAATATCCCAGGGAGCCAGACACCAGTAGTGGGTATGGGCAGACAGTCACCTCTCTCCATTGCCCATCTGTGCACGTAAGATGTCAAATTTCTAGGGCTCATTCCAGGCAGGCAAAATAGCCAAAGGAGGGCAGAGATCAGAGCTAGTGAGTAATGTGGCTTGGGGAGGGGACATGGCCTCAGTAGAATCCCAAGGGCTGGATAGAGAGTGCATTTAGCACTCAGGCCTAAAGCCCCTCCCCATTCTCTAACATAATAAGAAGGCCATTCCATGGCAGTTAGATTATAGTAATCATACATGCATGCTCCCCCCCCCAGTGACCCCAAAGTCAGGCTCAGACAGAATCTATCATAAAAGTCTAAACTATTAACCCTTTTAGCCAGGTGCTGCATATTCCATAACTTGCAAGTGTCCTGGGAAAAAACAGGACACCCCATTTCCCCCCATGAGAGCTCACAGTGGCCACTTGGGGAACTGTGTTCTTGTGCAATTTTGCACCGATACCTCACTTTTAAAAAGCACTTTTGGGGGGCTGCAGTTTTGTGCAACATGTATTTTTGGGTGCCGTGAGAGCACAGCCCCCCAAAAGAGCATCTTTTGGGCTCCGTGATCTCATGTGGGTCATGTGTTTCGCACAGGAGCATGAGCGGGAAGCACACATGTCCTGGTTTGGGGACTGATCACGTTGAAAGGTATGATATTCTGACTAGCAAGCAGCAGTTCAGCACTTGTGCAGAGATTGTTCCGAGTGCTGCTTCCTCATATTTTTAACTGGAGGAACCAGATCTATAACTTGGTGGCTTCTGCATGCAAAACATGAGTTCTGCCATTCAGATGTGGATCCTTCCTAGTAAGCAGATGATTATTGTTGTTGATTTTATAGTTTTAACTCATTTTTACTTTTTTGTGTGTTGTAGCCTTGTATACATCTTAGAGTCTATTGTATTTAAGTGGTAGGTAGTGGATAGAATCGGAGCATCTGAGCCAACCACCCCTTTGCAGCCCCTCTTGAACCCAAGGATCTCAGCTTTGAATGCCTGGGAGCCATTGCATTACTTGCCTGAATCATCTCTGTATTCTGCTGAGTGACCAATAGGCGGTCCAGCCATGCCAACCAGAAGCTCCCTAAGGGACTTGTGGAATGCAACAGATTCCATGATAGGCCCCCTACCTGTGTAGAGGGGAATGGCCACTGTTAAGTCTTGTGCTCAACAGGAAATTATCTGATAAAGGCCTCCCAGTCTCAGGCCACCATCGCCGATTCCATCAGAAACCAAAGTCAAAGGTATGGGCGCTTTGAATAACTTTGAAGTATAAGACATGAGGGTCTTACTATATGAACATATTACAAATACTGTATATGCAATACGCAGGGCCATATGGATGTTCCAGCCTTACTGGAGACTTTCAAGGGTGTTGAGGTGACTGGAGACATTAGTGACAAAAACCAAGCAAAAATCCAGGAGGGCATAAAGCAAGCTGCAGTGTTAAATAACAGATGCTGCACGAGCCATATAGTTAATGCATGCCAAATCATCCACCACACTTTATCAATGTAAAAAGTGGCTCATGGCATGAGCCAAAGTGAGTGATGTTGACAAGTGTTCTTTTAGATAAAATATGAGTGATTAAAAAAAATATGCTCTTCGTTGTTAGCTTGCTCAACAATTCCGGGTGTATTCCAGGCAGAAGCAGATTGCACCAATACAGTGGACAAATGTACTATTAGTAACCCTGTCTATAGCTATTCATCATTTTTACCCATCTGCCCACCAGTTAGCCATCTGTCTCTCCAACTTCAGGGATTTTAACTACTGAAATAAGCCAATATATAGCTTCAGTGATTGGGAATACCTCAAGGAAGAAGATGCATTACATATGGAATGCTTAATTTTTCATAACAGCCCATCATTTTGAAGGATGCATAGGTCTACATTCTCCTCCACACTACCTCCAACCTGCTGCAACATCTAATGGCAACTCTAAACAGGCAGCCAACTTACTCAGAGTCGACCCACTGAAATCAAAGGGTATGGCAAAGTTAAGCCCATTTAAGTAAAGCCAAATTGGTCTATTCTGAGTATGGCTTAGTTGGATTCAACATGGAATGTGCCAAACTTCTGGCCTTGTTAGAAGATGACCTTGCCCCATTCAGGGAGGTAGACAAAAACCTGGCAGCTGAATTGAAACAAGCAAATAGCAGGCTGAAGACTATTATAGTCTGTTGGTTCAAAAAGAGGACTCAATGATATACCTTAGTAACAAGCTTCAGCAGACCTGGGTGTTTTATTTCAAAGCCAGAGCTCACCATTCCATTGTAAAAACAAACAAAGCAAAACACCTCAAAGCGGTTTTCAAAAAAAGCAATCAAATTATCACTGAGAAAAGTTAACAGCAATTACGGTATTTAATAAATTTTAAAAGTTAACAATGGACTAAACACAAACTAAGGCTCTCATCAACTTTCTAAACATGTGGGTGGGGTCATATGAATGTCTACATAGGTTTGTGTGCAAATCTCCTCAAGTCAGTTGTTTAGAAGGTAGCTATCATAATTGATGGCTATCAGAAAACACCCTTATCCTTTATTATTGCATTTTTTTGCAACAAGAGTTCTGGCAAAATGGACTCTGGACTAACCACCCCTGGTCTAGAGAAACACATCTGAAATACTGCCTCCTTCCCTACAGATACTCTTGGATGTTAAGGTCAGCAGTGGCGGTCCCTTTCAGCAGTTCTGCCACCTTCTGAACCTCAGAAGATGGTGGCCCAGATGTGGAAGCCCCTACGTTGTGTAATTCCCACCCCAGAAAATAAATACAGTTTTTGGTGAATGCTGAAGATCTTTCCTCTGACCTTTGACACCTAAGGCCTTTGACACTTTTTCTACTCATGCCCTATTCTTGTGAAATCCTGTCCCTATTTTTAATTCCGAATTTTAAATCGTTGCAACCTGCTGGCAAAGGGTGGGTAACGATGACGATGGTTTGGCACGACACTCCATCTGCACTCATTTCTGCTTGCTGCATGGCGGCACCTCTGCACACCATCAAACAGACAGTTAGCTCTGCTGCACGAACCACTGCTGTTCAATAACACTTTGGGATTAAAAAGATAAAGATAGCAAAAGAAGCCGAGCCCATGCTAATAATAGCTTTATCGCCACCATCATCAGGGCGCCAACTATATAAAAGCTGCCTTCATTGCAGACACTTTATTCTCACATTCCCCACAACGGATTAGTTGTTTGGTGTGTTAAGTTTAATAAGCAAATAATGCCCATATGATAGACTTTAATTAATTACTTACTTACTTAACTCTCGTTATTTTAGCCTTTTAACTTGTTTAGTTTTTTTAATGGTAGTTTCTGTCTTAGGGGGTGTTAGGAAGGACTTTAATTGGCGCTAAATGGATTGCTTCAGAAGGGTGGCATTTGCGTTGGAAGGAGATGTGCTTCAAGGCAGAGCTAACTCAGTTGTCTTTTGGAGTGCCGTTTGATTTCGGCTGCGCTAGTGAAAATCCCCTTTTAAACCTGTGAAACTGGCTAGGGCGTGTCCTAGGTATAAGTGCATTTGCCTCTAAGCTGTGGCAGATGGCTCTTGCACTGACATCAAATTGCTTGTAACATAGAGAGCAGTGGTTGCATACACATGCAGCTCAGCACGGTTTTATCTTGAGTTATATGGATTGAGGAGCTGTTGGCTGATCTCTCAGTTGAGCCGATGGATGGCTCCTCGGCTACAGGTTGGTGTAACAGAGGCTGCCAGGTGACAATTAGTAGATGGAGAAGCATGATAGGGCTGGCTTATCAGCAAAGCCAATGGTGGTCCTCTCCCACCTTTTCCAACGTCACCCTGCCTAGGCATTAATATTTTTTATTCCAAGGAGTCTACTGCATTAACTTTTATGTACCAGGCAAAACCTTTGGACCTTAGAGACCAGGGATTGAATCCCTACTCAGCCATGAAGCTCAGCCTAACCTACCTTATAAGGGTTTTGTTGTGATGAAATGAATAGGAGTAGAACCATGGACAGCACCTTGAGCTTCTTGGAAGAAAAGGTGGTATGTAAATGTAACACACATATATACATATACAGTCATACCTCATGTTGCATCTACTGCAGGTTGCATTTTTCCAGGTTACGAATGCGGCGGACCTGGAAGAGTTTACTTCTGGGTTTCGCCATGTGCGCATGTGCAGAAGTGTTCTGCGCGCTTCACACATGCACAGAAATGCTCTATCACACTTTCACGCATGCGGGAAAGCGCCGCTTGGGTTGCAGACTTTTCAGGGTGCAAACGGCACCCTGGAACGGATTGGGTCCGCAACCCTAGGTACCACTGTATATATAGTGGCTGGTCTTCATCTTTGCAAGCGGTTGTGGAAGCCTTTTTGTGCTGAACAGGGAGGCAGTTAGTCTCATTGCACCCATATTCAATGGGTGTGTGAAACATGGTATTTAATAGAAATAGAATCATAGAACTGTAGAGTTGGAAGGGACCCTGAGAGTCATCTAGTCCAATCCTCCTCCAGTATACTGTAAATCCCAGTGGAACATAAACAACTTTTTGTTAAAAAGTAGCTTCTTTGCGGGACACACTTGGAGCTTGCCCTTCTAGAACCACCCTTTTTGCACACACACACGCGCACACACATACACACAATCACTCATCTGGCAAATCCTGCACGAAGAGAGAGAGAGAGAGAGAGAGAGAGAGAGAGAGAGAGAGAGAGAGAGAGAGAGAGACAGCAATTCCTTCTTTTCCTCCTTTGAATTCCCTCCCTCCCACCACAAGCCTTGGAGTTTTGTCCCCCCCCCCCCTTCTAAGCCTTCCCCCTCCAAAACTGAGAGTTCCTAGGAAGCCTTTGGTGGTTAAATGTTTAATTGCTACTTTCAGTGGTTAAATGTTTATATTTTCCCAACAAATACCTGAACTCTGTTGTTCCATTGAGCACCTACCACATGAGGCCTCTTACATACTTGAAGCAATATAAACATTATCCACACCTGGTTCTTTCACTAGTGATCTAAACCAGGCGCCCTTGCAATATTGTTTTGGATGCCTGCTGAAACCCCTTTTTCTTTCATCAAGCTCATCCAGACATATAATTTAGTTGTATGTTGTTTTTAAAAGCTTTGCTGCTTTTGTCTGTATCTTATTGATGACTATTTTATTTATTGCGTACATTGCTTAGAGATTTCTCTGATTAAGCGGTCTTTATTTCCCCCCTAAATATTTGTGGATGGGGTACAGGTTTTGGGCAGTCTGTTTTTCAGTACAGTGTCGCAGTGGGAAGCGGTACCCCACCACTACATTCAAGCTAAATTCCTGCCATCATTCATGTTCTGCTAGGGGTGCAGTGAACAGGCATGTTTAGATATGCATGCCCTGAGTAGCTATGGTAATACATTCTTCTGTCATGTCATGGTCCAGATCATCTTTGGTGGTTCCAATGGGAGGTCCTTGGAAGTGTGTTTCAGGGGAGCACCACTGAGCTCTGCGAAGGTGCTCAGGTGGGTGCCACATTGGGATTTTGTTAGCACTGATCATACACAACTACATTTTATTTTAATGATACTTGAATAGGAGAGGCAGATTGGACCTTCAGCTATTTAGAATCCTGTGTAAACTCATTTAGGCAGTTGCCAAAACAGTTGCATTATGAAACTGCAACTTAGGGGAAGATAGATGCCTTTGAGAGATACTCTTCAACTACTACCACGCTGAAGAGCAGCTTTCATTTCTGGAAACATATGCATTTGAAGTAGACAGTTCAGCATATTTCTGGTAATTTATTGGGGTGAGGGGGTGAATAAACGCCTCACAAGCTGTTGGTAGCTTGGCTGGTCAAATGATTTGACCCACATGCAGAGTCAGAGCTAAACAATTTCAGAATGTAAAGGCACCATCAAGGGAATCTTTGCTTGCTCTGAAAATGCTATAAAGAAACTTATTACTGAAACTTAACTGCATGTTCTTCTCCAGGAAGGTTTACAAGGGATGAGATAATTAAAGGCTTTTATTGCAAAGGCTTTTGAACATTTGTGGAACAAGTAAAAATATTCAGCAGGGGCTCATAAAATAAGGCATTTAAGGCTCACATTGGAAGATGTATACAATATTTCTCCCCTAGTGTTGTATCAATTATGTAAATCAAAGAGTACCACATTTCTAAGCATTTTCTCCTGTATAATAAAAGACTACTTGCTGCCACTGGAAAGTAGTTCCCTGGAGAAAGCTGAGATTTTATTGTGTTTTACATCATACATATATGAAAGTTAATTATGTCACATCGCATTGATCTAGTCCTACTGAGATCTCTGTGTCAATCTTTGCAAGGCAACCAAATCTCTTGCTTTAAGATTTTACAAGTCTTAACAGTAAGTTCTTCATTATTCTCTGCAGCTGATTCTAGTTATTCTATTTATCTTGTTATGATGTGAGCATCTAGTGTGGCATAGTTTTGGCAGATGAACTAGCCAGAAATCCAGTAGGTGCTAAGGAGAGGGGAGAATTATGGTTCAGTTCACATTCAGAAACAGACCTGCCCAATTTGCAGTTCAAATAAATAAATAAATTCACAACCCCCCCCCCCATAGCTATCTTTCAAAATTAGTAATGGTACAAATTTTGCAATGTTGTTGTCCAACACAAAAGGGTATGCATAGAAATGTGTTGATAAACTAGGAGAAAGAGTGCACAAATATGTTTACATTGCTGAAAATACATTGCAAAATGTTAACGCTAGGCAAATTTTCGTATGAAAACACACGTGCTAAGATAAATGCTTTCCTCCCACCCTAGGGAGGAAATGGCAAGGGCTACTCTCTGAGGTGTCCTGGGCTCTGTGCCCACCTGATGTGATTCAGAGTGTGCCCCTTCACCACTGCAATGGCCTCTGATTCCCACTTCAACCATTGGGTAAAGTTGATTTCATTCATCCCTTTTTACTAAAATAGATCTTCACTCACGCCTTCTTTCCTAGTGAGGCACTATTTTGTGGTTTGCCTCGGGTATCAAATGTCTTGAGCCAGCCCTGGTGGAACCCCTCTTCCTACCTACTGGTAAACCTCAGTGGGTTTATGTAGATTGAGCGGTGCTGTGATTGGAGCTGTTTTAATTACCCACAATGCCACCTGTGTACGCCAATCATTGTGGAAGATTAAAATAGAAGCACACAGACCTAGCCACCTATTCGGAGAGATCCAGGAGGTTATATGCACAGCAATGGCTGCTACTGGGATGCTGGGGCCCCGACAGCTGCCAAGGGATGCTACCTGCTAGTCCTAACTAGGCCCAGAAGCATCATCCTGCTGACTTCTATAGTAGCAGCTAACTGAAGAGTCTGTAGGTTAGGGGCTCCTTTTGGAGAGAACCACCTAAGAAGATGCAGCTGTTGTGAGCCATTCCATCTTCCAACCGTTAGCTGATGAGGAGATAAATCACCTGAAACACATTGACATTTGTTTTATTTATTTGGTAAAATTATATCTTTCTTTCCCTTTGTCAGAGTTTAAACCCAAAGTGGCTTATGAAAGAATTAGAACCAAGTGGTCATTTAGCAATAAATATGGCCAATCCATTTCTATCCTGCATTTGCTGGATTTCTGATGGTTTCTGCTTTGTGATGCTTTCCATTTTGGTGTTTTCATTTAACTGTACCTTGACCCACTTAACCAGGAACTTCTTGGTCCGTACATTGATGCACATCTTCAGCCGGGTCATATACACAATGGACACATGCAAACCATGCAAATCCACATTCACCAGGGAGATTCTTCTTTACCTGCCCTGTGGTTATAAATGCTCCTTGCTCAGGTCTGCAATTTTACCTGGGCAAGAGTCAGGCTCTGCTCTTACTCACAATGATCCCTAGTCTTGCTCTGATATCTGTTGGTCTGATGGTTCTTCCTGATCTACCGCCTTGGTGTTTACTTGCTTGCCCTTTAGCTTCCTACTTTCCTGGCCTGCAGTTAGCTCTGGCTGGGAATCAACGCTTCTGTAGAACTGTCCCAGTTCTCCCTCCAGCTCCTGTCCCAGATTTGCTCTCTGTGCATTCGGCTACATACAGCCCAGGCCACTGCAAACCCGCCAGTCATTCTGCTCATAAGATACTGAGGTGTCTCCTGTGAACGTTGAAAACAGCTGCTTAATGGCATGAATCACTTCCCAATTTATAGAGGCTTTTGGGAAATATGTTCTGCCCAGAAAGTGCCCTGTTAATGGGCAACCTCCAGATAACCCTAGAAATTATTCCAGTGTTCATTCCTGAGCTATTTGAAACACCCTTTAAAATATGTAACCAGGGCCAGGCAAATCAATGCAAACATATGAGAGAACACAGTTCTTTTATTTTTTAAAAAAGTATTTTTTATTAAAGATTTCTTGAATTACAAAGGTGTGTGCAGTGTCTCTCATATTTTTACATGTATCATTTTTGCAAATCAGTTTCATTTGTTAAGACACTAAGTAGAAAGAGGGGAAAAGAGGTAGATAGGGGGTGGGATGATGGATGGGGGTGGGATTAGGTGACGATGTTTCTGTTTTGCTTAATATATGTAGGGCTTGATGTCAGCTTTGTTTGTGTAGGTTCTCCTTTATTCGCTTGTGTTCTTATGGTGGTGAGAGAGCACCCACCCACCCCACTCACACATGAAAACAAAGACCATCATAAGGTAAAGGTAAAGGGACCCCTGACCATTAGGTCCAGTTGTGACCGACTCTGGGGTTGCGCGCTCATCTCACATTATTGGCCAAGGGAGCCGGCGTATAGCTTCCAGGTCATGTGGCCAGCATGACAAAGCCGCTTCTGGCAAACCAGAGCAGCACATGGAAACACTGTTTACCTGTAGCGGTTCCTATTTATCTACTTGCATTTTGACGTGCTTTCGAACTGCTAGGTTGGCAGGAGCTGGGACAAAGCAACAGGAGCTCACCCCGTCCCAGGGATTCGAACCGCTGACCTTCTGATCAGCAAGCCCTAGGCTCAGTGGTTTAACCACAGCACCACCTGGGTCCCAAGACCATCATAGCCAATTACAAAAGAACAACCACACCCTTGGCCAACACAGTCCTTTTTCAAGACCTCAAGGAAGTATAAAATGGAGGCTCATAATATCAGTTTCCAGCAGAGATATATAACCCCAACTCTGCAAAGATTTTACCAGCATTATCAAAATTTGTTGCATGATAGTGTCTCTTTCCTATTTTGTTTGCTGTTTAGCTTTTAGTCCTGGCCTTGCATTGCTTAGGATGGGGGTAGGACAGGCATTCATCCTTCACTATGGAAATGTATAGCTCACCTGCCAATCATATTATCAGAAGGGTTTACTGTAAAATACAGTACGTGTGCTCAACAGCATTATTGCACAAAGAAGGTTTGTCTGTTTAGTTACTGACAGCATGCACATTTATGTTGCATAACCTAAAGTTCCTCATGCAATGTACAATAAAAAGGCTATCCAGTAGGAGGCAGTGTAGTAGTTAAAGATGGACAAGCTTGGGATACCTGGGTTCAACACCCCCCCTCCCCAGTTATTTATGAAGCTCACTGAGTGACCTTGCTTAAGTCACCTTTTCTCAGTCTAACCTACCTCACAGGGTTGTTGCAAGGACAAAATGGAGAGGAAAGAACCATGGGTCAGAGCGAGAGGATAAGGTTTCTACTTCTCCTTGGTCAGAGAGAGATTTTTTAAAAAAGGAGCAATGGCTTAGTACCACTAAGGGCTTCAATGGTTAACAGTGAACTTCTCTTGACAAGCTCTGGTTACAAGGGCCCCCACAGAACCACCTAAGTTTTTGGCAAACCTGGGCCAAATCTTTTAGCATTTTTTTTGTGTGTGAGCACATTTATAGTGTGCTTTTCAGAGCCAGGTGGACCAACAAAGTGGCCTCCAGATTTAAATGCACACATGGTAAAATATAGAAATAACAAGAAAATACAAGCCTGTTGTTGTTGTTGTTTAAAAAGAGTAATGTCAAACAGTAATTTGAGTTCCTGTCATCATCATCCTCCAGGGTGTAAATCAAGGCTCACAAATAATCACACTACTCTCACAGTCTTGGTCCTCAGGATGTGAGGACAACAGGCCTGTGATGAATTAAACCATTAAAGACTGGAGAAAGTTAAGAAAATGGCAATGAGTGGCCTTTAAAATATTTCCAGTTGCAGAGCTGGAATGCACTAATAATTGGGGTGTGGGGTTGCAATCCGCAGAGCATTTCTCAAATGAAGTTTCAGCTCAGTTATTACTGAATGAAACTGTTAAGATTATTGGTATATACCAGCGAATAAAGGAAGCAGCGGCATAAAAAGAAGACTGAATGGGTTAGGGGCCACATCTGTTGCTTCCCTCGATGGTTTTAACATAATATTCAGCAGAAAAACGGGACCCGCAGCCACATTCAACATTCCCCATGGGTGCTTGAGCTAGGGCAGGGCCAATTCACCAAATATTATTCTAGGGAGAAAATTCAAAGAGAACCTCAATAAGTCAATTTGAAGAATGTTGACCAGCAAATGGTTTTTCTAGGGAATTTCAGCCCAGCTTTTAAACACACACACACACAACACCACAGTGTGCACCAAGGATTTTGGGTGGGGGTGGGGGACGACTAAATGATTATAGTAAAAGGCCTTTCAAGCAAGTAACATGTTACAGCACAACTTTCTCCCCAAGCAATTGATTCAAATAGTCCAGCATTTAGCATTTACTGGAGGTGCAGGGCGTTGATTCCTATGAAATCTGCAAAAGGAGAGTAGATGCTCTTTTGAGCTGGGAAGAAAGCAGTAAACATAGACAGGGGACCAGGACCCCGTGGGAGATGTGTTGCTTATTTTCTCCAAATCCCTTTCATTTCTTATGATTTTGTTGTGCTCCCTGCCACCAACTTCCAAACCTTTTTCTTGTTTTCTTGAGACAACTGTGTGGCATAGGTGACAGGAGGAGAATGGCTTGTAGAGCTGTTTTTCCCTGCATCTCCTCACATTCTGAGGATCAAGACTGAGAGGCCCTATGCTATATCATGTGTATATCATTACTAAAAACAAAATTAAAAAATTTCTTAAAGACCAACTAAGTTTTTATTTTTGTATGAGCTATCGTGTGCATGCACACGTCTTCAGATACGAGAAACAAATTAAGCAAAACTTGGGTCCCTAAACTGTAGTTTATGTAAATCTGGTGTGGTTGTTTCTTACCTGCAGTGCAACCCACACTAGTCGGGTAAAATTCCCCCCTGGGCCTACTATATCCCCACACACACCCATGCTTGGAAGTGTCAGCCGCAGAATGGTGTTCTGTCCATTTCATTAGCAAATCCACATTCAGTTCTTTTGACTGCAGCCTGGGACAACGGTATAACAATTGTCAATAATCAATCTCGGCAGCGAAAAAAGGTTAGAATGCTCATAGCAATTTATTGGGCTGTCTCGCTCAAATGTTCTAGGAGAGAGAAAAATTGCCATTTTAAAGAAATGCTGCTTAGCAGTTGTGATGGCTTCTTTCTCCCCTCCTCCCCTTGGGTGACCTTTACAATGTCTGCATTTTCTGGGCCTGATTTCTTTTTGGCTGTGCAGTAAAAAATACATTCTTTTTTATGGACAACTATAGCTCATCCACAATGAACTTAATAGTACTTAAAATGCATCCTTCAGCTCCATAATCTTTTAGCACTGAACACCGGGTGTTCTGACTCCCACAGATACGTTCATTACTAGAAACATTTGTGGTCTGCAGTTCTCTACAAAAGGTATTGCCTCAATTATGGATCGATACACGCTAACGGTGGTGCAATCTAAAACAATGAAAGGTGTAGTTCTAGGACTCATTTTTTGATGAAATGATATCAACTACTTATACAATTATTCTTTTTGATATTTAAAAGCAAAGCAACACGGCCCGCTCCAATCTGTGTTGAGTACTTACTGGCTGAAATATTACTACTTGCATCATAATCTGTGCAGTTGTGCAAAATACTTCTCTTCCGTGCCTGTTTTAAAACATCACAACTATTCAAAACAAGTAGCTTTTGGGTGTCCAATTTAAACACAAGGGGCGGTATCCAACTAAGCATGGCTGAGTTGTCCATTGATTTCAGTGCATTTACTTTGCGTAAAATTCCCTCTCTCCTACCTTGTTAAAGTTGAGTCAAACTGCATAGTTATTTATTAAACTTTTTAGGTGCTTGTCACCCAAAGAGTCTCCAAGCAACTTACACTGAAAAAAGATAGATAAATGCATTATACCACTACAACACAGAGCAGTGGTGGGGGATGGGTTTGTATCTGAAACACACTGAAAAGTTTTGTTTCATGAGGTGACAGATGGCATTCAGCAGGTTATCTCTTACGTAGGGCCTAGAATAACTTGGTCTGCAGCTCAACATAAATAAACAAACAAACAAACAAAAAAACTAAGATCATGGCCACTGGTCCCATCACCTCCTGGCAAATAGAAGGGGAAGAAATGGAGACAGTGAGAGATTTTACTTTCTTGGGTTCGATGATCATTGCAGATGGTGACAGCAGTCACGAAATTAAAAGAGGCCTGCTTCTTGGGAGAAAAGCAATGACAAACCTAGACAGCATCTTAAAAAGCAGAGAGACACCTTGCCAACAAAGGTCCGTATAGTTAAAGCTATGGTTTTCCCAGTAGTGATGTATGGCAGTGAGAGCTGGACCATAAAGAAGGCTGATTGCCAAAGAATTGATGCTTTTGAATTATGGTGCTGGAGGAGACTCTTGAGAGTCCCATGGACTGCAAGAAGATCAAACCTATCCATTCTTAAGGAAATCAGCCCTGAGTGCTCACTGGAAGGACAGATCCTGAAGCTGAGGCTCCAATACTTTGGCCACCTCATGAGAAGACTCCCTGGAAAAGACCCTGATGTTGGGATGATGGAGGGCACGAGGAGAAGGGGACGAGA
Organism: Zootoca vivipara; assembly: GCF_963506605.1. NCBI lineage: Eukaryota > Metazoa > Chordata > Lepidosauria > Squamata > Lacertidae > Zootoca > Zootoca vivipara. The sequence goes on along the minus strand of NC_083283.1, from coordinate 17,741,534 downwards.
TGGTTGGACAGTGTTCTCGAAGCTACAAACATGAGTCTGACCAAACTGCGGGAGGCAGTGGAAGACAGGAGTGCTTGGCGTGCTCTTGTCCATGGGGTCACGAAGAGTCAGACACAACTAAACGACTAAACAACAACAGAATAGCTTAATAGCTAACATTAGAATCCCTTTGCTAACCATGCATAGAAATGTATTAGGGGGCGGAGCTGAGCACACTCTTAAAATTGAGCCAGCCGGGTCCATTAAAAAATAAATATCGGAGGCAAAACAGCCTCAGCTCCTAGGAGTCAATGTCTATGCCAGAGAGTTATGACACTGGACAGCTGCCAGGCAACTTAGGCCCAAGGGGGCTATCTCCCTTGGCTCTTTGCCAATCCTTTGAAGTCACGTGCTGCCTTTCTAATCATCAGTCACAAAGAGGGAAAGTTTGGTGACATCATCTTACGGCACTGCCAGGAGTGTCTCCATTGCTCGGGAGTGGATTTCATAGCAACTCAAAAAAAGTGGGCCACAAGATTTCTAATTCTCTATGATGTGAGCTGTGTATTCTCATTATATCAAATGAAGCCTGTTAAGGTGCATGTCTGACGTTTCTTTTATTGCCAAACTGAATTAAAAAAAGAACCCCTTGACAAGGTAGGGGCCATAGCACAGTGGGGAAACATTGCGAGGAAGGCAATTCCTGGCACTTCTAGGTAAGGTTGAGAGACTCCTGACTGAACACTGGAGGGTTGTCAACAATACGAAGCAGGGTGGACATGTTAGATTAGCCAGAGGCAAGATTGACCCATGAGGTTTTGTGAGTAAGGCTTTCAATTTTGTCCTGCTTTCCTGCTTTGAGAATAACCTATTCACTTTCTTGAATTAGGCATAGTGCTAGCTGAATGAGTGCTTGTGGTTCGCCCCTGCCTCTGCTACTCCAGCAAAGCTGCAAAGTTGTATGCACGAGCTTCCACTTTCAACTAATAGTGGTTTGCCGTGTCGTCCTAACTAGGACAAAATGGTTAGTTTAAACCAAAGTGGGTAACTGCATCAATTCTTACTACTTTGAACTTAGGTCTGTTATCTTTGCTTTCCTTCCTTGCTTGTGAACTGCACAACTTGAGCCTCTGGGGAGGGGAGTGCAAAATGGTCAAATCTGCATGTGGAATTCCATTATTCTCCAAGGCTGGAACGATTCCAAATCTTCTACTGTAAAGGATACTCAGTGTTACAAAAGCAATTATCCATTTTTATTTTTTTTACATTGCACTGAAAATTTACATCATACTTTTACAAATCCCCTTTTTTCCATAAAAATAGACTTCTTTACAAAAGTGTATGCATTAATATAAGAGGAGTAGCCAGTTGCAGAAGAAACAAGATTTTAAACAAGATCTCAAATGTATTAACCTTAACATTAATGAGTGAATCATCATTATTGCAATCATTTGAATAAACAAGAATAAATAACAAAGTGATGGTATAAAATATAAAAATGGCATTCTTTTAGTAGAAGACAGTTTCTGGACAAAACTGTATGAATTCTGAAAACAAAAAGGCTGTAAAATGGTTTATAAGAAATTCATCAAACACCATAGAAATTCAAGCAGCAATCCGGGGTACAATGATGGATTTGGGGCAGGAGGGGAGGGGAGATGGTTTGTTTGTTTTTGGTAGGCACTCTCTATAATGTTGTTGTTTTTTATAATAAAAAAAAAACTTTGATTTTTCACAGAGTTATTCACGTCTGGGAAGAGACAATAGTACCAAATAATTCACACCAGCTAATGTACAGCATTGATGACTCCAAAATGGTTTCATGCTATAAAAGGAAGACAATGAAATATGACATGGGAATTACTCAGACTGTCATTTCATAATTCAGTTACAAAACTATAATCAAAACTAAAATTGCATTCCTTTCTCTGAAAGTGAAATGGGCATGTGATGACTTAAACCCAACTTAGAAGAAAGTGGGATTCGAAGGAACCGATTATTTTGCTTCCTGTACCCTTATTTACATTGCACTGTTGCAACAGAACAAATCGTAACTGAATAGGATTTGTCTTGCAAACATGAATACTGATTGATATTCCAAAACAAATACAAACTTCCCAAATTAGAACGAGGCAGGATTTGTTGGGACTTAAAACCAAAACCTGTTGAATTCAGTAGGAAACTTCTACCAGTGTGCTGTAAATTAATGATCACAAGGAAATTGGAATGACACAAACGGAAAACTACAAGGCCAATTTCAATCCCAGTATTTTTTGCTATGTGAATTGTTTTACATAATCTGTATTTAAAAGATTTGTGCTGGCATAACCATTTGAAGACATAGAAATGCCTGGCACGGCTTTGGCAAAGATTTTAGTATACACCTGCCCAAATACATTATTTATTGGCACAGCCTACTACAATGAAACAAATAATGTACTGTAAAATAATCCCAATCAACTAATGAAGGTCCCAGTGCAGACATGTGGGTTCTGCTCTTGTAGGATTTCCCTTTATTTTCAATGAGAGGACAGATCCATGCACATCATTGTGCCCTCCTATATTGGGAAGACCCAGAGAACAAGATTGCTCCTTTGGTGCATCAAAGCGATAAAGACATTAACGGATCAAAGTGCATCTTGTAATCACTGCAGTCACTGTGTTTAGCATTTAACGCAGAGTGGAAGCAGGACCTGTAACACTGCTGAAACACACAATTTCAAAGGATCTGAATTTTAATGCTTAATATCCTTTAGCATTTAGGTGTGTGGTGTTGTAATCTGTTGTTCTTCTTGTGTGAAAATTTCAAAAAAAAAGAGAGAGAGGAGAAACTGGGGTTGCTAGGGTAAAAAAGTGTGTTAATTGGCTATTTTCACAAATTGTCTTCTAAAACAATGAGTACTGCAGCATTACGGAACCTAAATTGTTAAGTAGTACAGTGTGTCCCAACTCTTTTTATACTGCTGTCGGATTGGTGAGGCTGTTGGGAAAGGAAATGCCAACCTGTGAAGAGGAAGAAAAATGCAGCAGCTCCTTGTAGCCCACTGTAGCAGGAGATGTTAGCATGAAGAACAATGGAGGCAGAAATGGAGCAAGGGATTTAAATTCATGAAACAAAAGAACCTGAGAACGTGACACTTAATTATCCCATCGTGGCACAGAAATAATAGGTTGCACTTAGCAAGCTCAAGCCTTTCAATGGCCGTGACATAATCTTGGAATTTCATAGGTACAGGGTGTGAGCCGTGTGATGTCCTTTAAAGGGAGGTACAGTTGAGAGAATGGGACCAAATTCTAACTGTTGGGGGAATGATGTAGCTCATGACTCTTGCTCCTTCCTGTAAATATAACTCTTAATTTCTACCATATATCATTTGTTTTGTTCTTTTAAACCCAGTCCCTCTAGCATAGTTTATAAAGCACAGAAGTACTGATAGTGGATGCTCCTCCAATATATGCAAATATGTTTTATTTATTTTTTAATTTTTTTCTTTTAGAATAATCTCCTTTTTTAAAAAAAAAGCAAATAAACTGTGAGTAAGCACTCATAGAGTGCAGCACATTTTCTGTAAAACACTCCACGGTAACCATGAAGTCAATATAGTGTTGTTTTTTTCCAGTTTATGAAAGGAAAAAGAAAAGGGGAAAAAAAGAGAAAAGAAATCCTCTCTTGTCTCTCTGTCTCGTCCTCAGGAGAAGGTGACCCCGGAAATCCTGAAAAGTGTGCTTTAATTTCATTTTTGTTTTTGTTTTACACCAGTGAACGATGTGTGCACTGTGGTGCTGTGTTTCAATTCTCACATCTCTGAAGTCAAGCCGTCGCAATGTTATACCATTGTGCAGACTGTGTTCAAGTTGGGATCGAATCGTACAGCCTTCCCCTCGACGGACTTTGCATTCGTGTCATACATGGGGTTTTCAAAAGCAGCTTGCCCATTGTTATTTTCATGTACAGAGCATCCTGTATACTGGGTTTTAGGCGCAGTTCTGTTAAGGAAGGCAGACAAAAAAAGAAAGAATTTAAAACTTGCTTTTTTCCGAGGCAAGGTGTAAATTCAATAGAGGGCAACAGACTGGATGCCTGAAAGAAGTCTACAATTGTCAGCATAACTTGATAATGAATAAATTGCCAATGACAACTGTGGAACATCTCTCCATAATAAAATATAACGGGCATAGGACTTTTCTAAGCACTTACAAGCTGGTAAACTATGAGGGATGTAAGATAAATTATACAAGAAATATGAGCCACAATACTGTAAATGTCAAAAGCAAAATATAGGCAATATGTGAAGTACACAGCATCCCTTTTTTATTGCTCTGTCCTGAGTTGCCGAGAAATTTGAATAACCTTGTTCCTCTCTTCGAGAGAATAATTTACAACAACAATTTAAATAGAGCAAGTAAAGGTATAATGTAAGACAATAACCTTGCCTATCAAGCACCCCTGACAGTTCTTAAATGAGGTTAGTATATGCATGCACTAGACTGAATGTTTTTCAAGAGAGCTCTTAATTTATCTTGAATAGAATAATGGGGTCTACAGGCAGTAAATAATTCAATTTAATGATAATAGTTAAGATGGGCCAGAGCCATCCAGGGCAAATATTGCTACTGCCTTTGATTTCTTCAAGGCCTTTTTCATCTGCTTGGGTAGGAATACTAAGGTTTTGAAACTGGGTCTCATCACAAAGATTTGTGTTGTCGATACCATTAAGGGCCCTAGAACAGATAACTGAACAGTCGGTCTTTGAGCATTTTAGGAAAGGATGCTGTAATTACTAAGACCCAGCATGGGTTTCTCAAGAACAAGGCATGCCAGATGAATCTCATTTCTTTTTTTTAACAAGTGTTACAAGCTTGGTGGGGAATGCTGTGGATGTAGAGTATCTTAGTAGACTACAAGCTTAAAATGAGTCAATGGTGATACAGTGTGTCACAATCAAGGAACGTAATACTGTAGAACCGCTCTTGGTCAGGCTAGTACTATGTCCAATTCCAGGCACCACAATTTAATGATATCGACAAGCTGGAATGTGTGTCGTATGAGGAACAGTTGAGGGAGTTGGGTTTGTTTAGCCTGAATAACAGGAAACTGGGAGGAGATATCTAAAGGGCTGTTCGATGGAAGATGGAGCAAGCTTGTTTTCTCCTGCTCCGGGAGGTAGGACTTGGACCAATGGCTTCAAGTTACAAGAAAGGACATCAGGAAGCATTTACTGATGCTAAGATATGCTCAACAGCTAAAGGGGGGGCCAGCATTTTCCTCTTCCCATTGGTATGTGTTAGAGAACAGTAGACTGGTGGCAAGTCCTGAAATGGGAAGAAGATATAATGAATGCCCAGCATAGGACCATTAAACTAAAAGCATGTAGAGTGGAATTGCCCTATTAACACATCTCTTGCTCACCTTCCCTTCTTCCAGGTAAGCACTGAGACCTACATAGTGGAATCTGCCTTAAACTCCCAGCTCTAAACTCCATGCAGCAAACGCACATACAAAGAGAGAGAGTTTACATTCATACTCACCTTTGTTTATAAAGGTAAAACCCAAATCCTGCTAATATAAGGGCAAAGAAAGGCACAAGAATAGCAATAGCCACTGAACTGCTGTTTGTACCATGTGGTTGATTTGACGAATTTGAACCTTCAGACATGTTGAGTCCTTGAAGAAAACACAGAGGCACAATTATTTCTGTTATCCACTGGCATGCTTCGCATTCCAAAAAATCACTCTACCATGGAGTAAAACAGTAAAAACTAGAGAAATTGATGGTCATGAGTTCTACAACTACGGTCTGCTAATAACAACATCCTGAAGATCCCATATTGTGATATTAATATGATGTTAGCTGCTCTGAGCCCAGCTCTGGCAGGGGAGAGCGGGATACAAATTATTATTATTATTATTATTATTATTATTATTATTATTATTACAACAGCACATGAAATGTTGCTAGGCATAAACACCAGTTTCTGCTGTAAACATACAGTAATGTTCCTCTTCCCAACAATGTGAAAGAAATAACTGTCCTTATTACATGGGCTCCTTACAGTAACTTGCTAGTGGGTAAGGAATGTCTGCTTTCACTGTTTTTCCTCCTTTTTTTAAGGTCAGATCAGATACAAACAAGCTGGTGTAGAAATATATTTAGGATAGAGAACTGTCCAACCCGGTTCTTTAATATTTACAAGACTAAATAAATTGCCTCAGCTTACATTTGAGAAGTTATTCGCCCCCTTTATATTAACAATAAAAATGAGAAATTGATCGTCCCTAGGAACTATAAGAACATATTTTCGCCTCCAGATAAGATTATCATAGTAGAAAGTGACCAAGCTACTTAAAAGGGATTACAGCAACTAATTCCTCTTGTAAAACTGCACAGGTTGGGCTAAACGGAATTCTACTGCCCCCAAAGGGGAAACATTTAATGATATACAGTCATACCTCATGTTACATCCGCTGCGGGTTGCTTCTTTTCAGGTTGTGGATGCATCGAACCCAGAAGTCCCAGGGTTACTTCTGGGTTCAGCGCGCGCACATGCACAGAAACACTAAATCGCTTTTTGCACATGCGCAGAAGCATCAAATTGTGTCACCCGTGTGGGGAACAGTTTCTTTACTTTAGCTGTCCATAGCCCATTGTGAACCACCCTTATCTAGTATTTGGCTTCTGTTGGCATGCTATCTCTAACCAAAATCAGAACGATTTGTAAAGATGGTGTGCCCAGGACTAAAATCAGCACATGTACACACCAGAGGTTGGCAGCAGTTCAAATCAGCATAGTCCAAGCTTCCTGTGGCTAAGGTGACTGTAGACATACCCAGTATTAGCTATATTTAGAATGCAGGTAATTTAAAGTCATATTTCAGCACTCCAGCAGATGCAATCATTTTTTATTGAGGACAAGAGAACTAGAGCCATATTCAGTCATTCGGAATCCCTATGTAGTCGATGTGCAAAGGGGAGACCAGGATCCTGTCACCATTCCCCACCACCACCAGACTCCACATGTTGATAGGCTACGTGTGCATAGAATCTACAAACATGTAAATGCAGACATGCACATTCTCACCCTGAAATCAGGGGATATGGAGTTATATGGGGTTCTCAATCATGCAGCTTTATGCACACAGAGCCAATTGATCCATGAAACCTGAGGTCCCGCTCCTCATTTCACACATGAATCCCAAATGATTGCCCAGGTTTTAAAGAGTCACAATATAAATGCATACTGGTTACCTAGTCTTTGAAGTCCAAATTGCCCATAATCTTTACCCTGGATAAATCCTTGAAAAACATAGGTAGCACCATCAGGCTCGGCGGAAACCTAAAGGGATTTTTAAAAAGAAGAGAAGTAAAGTGGATATGCATACATTGGTTAAACATTAAGAAGGAGATTAGGTTTGGGCACTTAAACCATTCAGCTCCTTGGAAATAGATTTTCCAGGCAGGAAGTAGTTGAGCTAAGAGAATATGTGGGCCGTTATAAATCTTTGTGTCTGAATTGCCTTCAAATGTATTGTTATTTTATTAAAATCTGAGATTACTATCAGTAAAAGAGACTAGGGAAAATATTTATTTCACTATGGTTGCTATGTACATTTGTCACAAAGAACTACCACCAACAAGTTATAAATAAAATATCTGAAGCCCCCCCCCAAAAAAAACCTAGTCGATATGTTATCTAAAATTGATTTTAGTATACAGAGAGAGACACACATGTTTATCTTTCAAAACACCTAGTGCACATTTATTACAGTGGAACCTCGGTTTATGAACACCTCGGTTTACGAATTTTCGGTTTACGAACGCCGCGGACCCATCTGGAACGGATTAATTCACTTTCCATTACTTTCAATGGGAAAGTTCGCTTCAGTTTATGAACGCTTCAGTTTATGAACAGACTTCCGGAACCAATTACACCCATGCTTCGGTTTAAGTACGCTTCAGGTTGAGTACTCCATGGACCTGTCTGGAACAAATTAATCCACTTCCCATTACTTTCAATGGGAAAGTTCGCTTCAGTTTATGAACAGACTTCCGGAACCAATTGTGTTCATAAACCGAGGTACCACTGTACTGAAAGGGATTTAAGTAGGTGTCAACAGGTGCTCAATGATGGACAAGCACCTGGTGGTGCATAACTGCCATGGGCAATGACTTTTGCACCAGTTAGAGCAGCAGACTTAGGTTGGACTTCAGCATGCCTCCTTTATAAGCCATCATTGGCTTTTGCATCCATTGCAATCCAGTGTGCACAGAGCATAGAATCATAGAGTTGGAAGAGACCACAAGGGCCATCCAATCCAACCCCCTGCCAAGCAGGAAACACCATCAAAGCATTCCTGACAGATGGCTGTCAAGCCTCTGCTTAAAGACCTCCAAAGAAGGAGACTCCAGTGATGCTATTGCTGATTCTGGCCCATGCAGTGCACAGCAGCAGCTAAACAATCACATTCAATGTACACTGTACACTGCTAGAGCTGGAAGTGACAGCTGCTCACTGATGTCTTCATGTGATCTGTTTTTTAAAGCCCCCCCCCCCCAGGCCATTCCTTAAAGCAGGGGTGGGCAATGTGTGGCCCACCAGATATAGCTGAACTCTCCTAAGCCTTGGCCATTGGCCATACTGGCTGGGTCTCATGGAGTCCAACAACATCTGGAGGGCCACAATTATGTTCCCCATAATTGATAGGGAAGAACTGATTCCATTTACCAAAGATTAAAGTTGGGGAATCAGCACAGGTGCAAATGTATAGAGCCTCTCTGTCCCAGTGCCACTACTGCAGTCCAAATTGTCTCCCCCCCCCATAATATAAAAAGATGTCAGAAGCTCCAGTATGAGGGAGTCTGTTCCACTGTTGAACAGCTCTTACTGTCAGAAAGTTCTTCCCAACATTTAGTTGGAATCCCCCCTTTTTGTTTAACATGAATCCATTGTTTTGGGTCCTCACCCCTACTAGAATAGGGGCAGGAAAATCATGATATCACACCTTTGCTTTGCTTAGCTACACTGCTGCTAAAAAAACACACCTATGAATTTTCCTGTGCTAATGTATACCTAGAAATGCAGCCATGTTGATTTCAGATTGGAAAAAAACTAGAAGATGCAGGTTTTTGCTTGCTGTCCATACTGAGTGTTGCCATTGTAACAAATCTAGGTTTTGTCCTTATAGATAGAATATATTTCACCGATTGTAAAAGGAACAATTTGTGCTCCCAACATCTGGAGAATCACTGCCAGTTAGTGATGCCAATACTGAGGTAAATGGACCAATGATCTGACTTGATATAAGGCAGCTTGCTCAAGGGTCCCATGAAGTATCACCGCACTCAATACAACACTTTTGGCATCTTCTGCCACCACAGACTGTGATGCTATGGCTGCTTCTGGCCCATGGCTCCCATGCAACACACTGCCTAATTCTGGGTTGTGCTTATGCCCTTCCTGAAGGTAAGTTCCAGGCAATAGGATCGTTCTGTATTCCTACAAACCACTTACTCCATTGGGCTGCTATGGATAAAGCAGCTTACTTTCGGTGTAAAAATGCAAAACAAATGAACAGGAAAGCATCTCATGCTCTTACAATAAAGTGTTGATGCAGACGTGTTTTTCAAAGAAATTAACAAGTGCCTGCTCAAACTGTAAGTACTATTTAAGAATAATTCTACCTTTGAAACCAGTCAGTGGCATTTCCCCCCAGACCTTTCCGAATGCCACTACATTCTAGCACCAACGTTTGTTCTTGCCCTGTCAGCATCCGTCTGCATGATCCCATTTTTCAGCATTGCTAATTAAACTTTCATTTCTAAAATGTCTTTTTTTTC